>NC_064852.1:36053973-36362973 GCF_024139225.1 Suncus etruscus
AAGTGAAAACCTCACTGAAAAGCCTTTCCAACAGAGTAACAGCAACTGAGGAAGGAATCAGATGCTTAACAACCCTATATAACAGAAGAGATTGGAACAGACTTAAAGAAAAAAAAAAAGAAAAAAGTCTTCAAAAATGTGAACAGACTAAAATAGAAGTCTTTGATAAATACAACTAAACCAACATAAGAATAATTGACTTCCTAGAGGCCCAGGTAGAAAATTCCCAGGAAGAATCAGCAGTAAAGGACATCATTACAGAGAAATTCCCAGACTTAAAGACTGTATGCAACCAAATTCTGGATACCCAAAGAGTATCAGCTAAAAGAGATCTGAAGAAAAACACCCTAGTCATAATGACGAATGCCCAATCGGGATAGAATACTGAAAGCAGAAAGATCAAAAAAGAGAAATTATATTCAAAGGAGCATCATTTAGATTTACAGCAGTTCTAACACAAGAGACCCTCCAAGCACAAATAGTGGTGAGATATAGTGACAAAACTCAATGAAATAAATGCTTTGCCTAGAATATTTCACACAGCCAGACTCACATTCAGGTTTGAAGGAAGCACCCATATTCATTGACAAAGTTAAAACCCATATGATCATATCAATAGATGCAGAGAAAGCATTTAATAAGTTCCAACATGCTGTGGGCGGCTTCTGTCCTACAGAGCCAGAGGAATTTCAATGAATTCACTTCAAGGAGAGTGGGTTGCAGGGGCGGCAAAATATGAAATCATGAAACCACACAAAATAAATTGTATGGGGTCCCGCATCTTCAACAGACATGAGACAATTTTACTTTTCCATGTTGGTAATATATATACTCTCAACCCAGTCTCAGGAATTCCCATACTGGCAAAAGGCAGGGAGTCTTAGAAGAAAGTACACAATGACAGCAGGCCTTAAAATATACATATTAAAACTAGCCAATACAGGTGAAAAAAATCCCGAGCTAAAAGGGAGAAAGTAACATAAGGAGAAGGGGGTATTCTAGTTTAGAAAGGAGGCTCTTATAACAAAAGATGAAAACTTATTTTGCTAGTTTAGGGGCTAGCCCATAGCAACTAGCAAGGAAGATAGTGGAACTCTTTGTTTACCAACTAAGCTGAAACTAGAAAAGCGAGTTTGCATTTTAGCTGACTAATTTGCTTTTTATTTGGCCAGAGGGGGTACTCTGTAGACTTTTGGTGCTGAAAATTTCTGAGTCATTGTCTGAGGCCTGTAATTTTGGCCTTCATTTTTGCAAGGAAGAGTATGTGCCAGATAGTAAGAAATTGTAATACCACTATCATGTCATGAATTTCAGATATATTGCCAATAATCCACATAAGGGGTACAATTAACATCTACCAATGAGCCTGCTGGCTAAAATATTTTACTGCTCCAGGAAAATCCTCAGATACATCTGGAGGTGTCTTATGTCATTGTGTGGCACAGACACCCATTCATGATAAAAACTCTCAACAAGATGGGAATGGAGTAACTTCTCTCAGTAAAGGCATTTACCATAAGCCAATGGCAGATATTATTCTCAATGGCGATAAACTAAAATCTTTTCCTCTAAAATCTGGTATAAGACAAGGCTGCCTCTCTCACCACTCCTATATAAAATAGTACTGGAAGAATTTTCCATAGCAACTAGGCAAGAAAATGATATACATGATATCAATATATAAAAGGAAGAAGTTAAGCTGTCACTATTTGCAGATGACCTTAAAGATGCTACCAAATACTTTTTAGAAACAATGTATTCATATAGCAAAGTGGCAGAGTACAAAACTAATACACAAATAAAAGAGCCTTTTTGTACACATATAATGATAGAGAAGAAATGGACATTAAGAAGTAATCTCATTCACATTGGTGCCACAGAAACTCAAATACCTTGGAGTTAACTAAATAGGTAAAGACCTATACAAAGGAAATTTTAAAACATATATTTAAGATAAAAGAGGACACAAAGAATTGCAGACACATGCCTTGTTTATGTATTGAGAGGATTAACATCATTAAAATGGCAATACTTCCCAAAGCATTGTACACATTTAATGCAATTCCTATAAGGGTACCTATGACATTCTTTGAAGAAGTGAATCAAATACTCCTAAAATTCATTTGGAACAATAAACACCCATTAATAGCTAAAGCAAATCTTAGAGAAAAGAAGATGGGAGGCATCACTTTTCTCAACTTTAAGTTGTATTACAAATAAATGGTCATTAAAATATCATGGTACTGTAATAAAGACAGACTTTCAGATCAATGGAATAGACTTGAGTTTTCAGAAAATGTTCCCCAGACAAGGAATCAATTAATCCTTGATAAAATGGCAAAAAATGCAAACTGGAGCAAGGAAAGCCTCTTCAAAAAGTAACATTGGGAAAGCTGGTCATCACATGCAAAATAGCAAACTGGGTCCATCATCTAACACTATGTACAAATGTCAAACCCAAATGGATTAAAAGCCTTTGATATCAGACCCGAAACTATATGTTATATAGAAGAACATGTAGATAAAACACTCCATGACACTGAGACTTCATGGACAAGCAACTGCTGAGAAACTTTACAGACTCAAAAGCAGCCATAAAAGACAAACTGAAAACTTTAAGACAAGACAAACCAATCAACATACAAAAGTCCTACACAAATATGATACTAAATTCCATGACAATAATCTCTCTGAATGTCATTGGACTAAATGCACCAATTAAGAGACACAGAGTTTTCAAAATATATCAAAAAGCTGAATTCAAAATTCTGTTGCCTATAAGAAACATCTGCATAGTCAGAAGAAATATATACTCAAAATCAAAGATTAAAAAAGCTGGAGTGGCCATATTAATATCAGATGGCACAAACTTTAGACTTAAAAACGTTATAAGGGACAAAGATAGACATTTTGTAATAGGATATATGTAAAACAGGAAAAATCATACTCCTAAACAATATAATACCCAATAAAATGTTTAAAACAATTGTTGACAAATCTGAAAGAAGACATCAGTAGTAACACAAAAATAGTGGGAGACCTCAACACTACCCTGTCACCTCTTGATAGATCAACCAGGATAAAACCTAACAAGAATATACTAGCTCTAATAGGGAAAATGAAAGAAAGTGGCCTAGTAAATATATATAGGGCTCTCCACCTTCATAAAACTGAATACACATTCTTTTCCAGTGAGCATGGGTCATTCTCCATGATAGACCACATGCTGGTACATAAAACATACTTCCATAAAATCAAGAGGATAGAAATAGTAAAAACTAGCTTCTCAGATCATAATGCACTAAAATTAGAAGTGAACTACAAACAGACACAGAGGAATATTTTTAACACCTGGAAATTGAACAGCTCACTACTGAATAAGCAGTGGATCAGAGATGAAATCAAAGAGGAAATCAAAAGATACCTGAAAAAAAAATGACAATGAAGACAAAAATTATCAGAATTTGTGGGACATTGCAAGTGGTATTAAGATGAAAATTTATAGCATTACAAGCACACATTAGGGAGGACAAAGGGTCCTACATAAATAACTTAATTATACAATTTATAAAATTAGAATGTAATCAAGAAAATGAACCAAAAACAGGCAGGCAAAAGAAAATAACAAAGCTTAGAGCACAAATCAATGAAGTGAAATTTTAAAGAACAATTCAAAAGATCGATGAAAGCAAAAGTTGGTTCTTTGAAAAAAATCAACAAGATTGAAAAACCACTAGAAAAACTCACAAAGAAAGGGAGAGCAAGAAACTTAATAAACAGTATTAGAAATGAAAAGGAGATTACTACAAATACTAGAGATATTTAAAGGGTAATCAGAGTCTAATTTGAGAAACTCTATGCCACAAAACAAGAGAACCTAGTAGAAATCGATAAATTTTTAACTATTATAATCTTACAGAATTGAGCCAGGATGATTTAGTATATCTAAATATCAGCAATGTTGAAGAAATTAAAATGGTAATCAAAAGTATTCCCAATAACAAAAGTTCAGGCCCAGATGAATTTACTAACAAATTTTTTCAAACCTTTTAAGAGGACCTATTTACAATACTCTTCAGGCTCTTTCAGGAAATTGAAAAATTTTGAACACTCCCAATTTTTTTTATGACGCTAACATCACCCTGATACCAAAACCAGAGATACTGCAAAAAAAAAAAAAAAGAAAGAAAAAAGAAAACTGCAGACTAATATCCCTGATGAACCACATGCAAAGATTCTTAACAAAATCCTAGCAAATAGAATCTAATACCTCATCAAAAAGGTCATATACCTTGACTAAGTATGTTTCATTCCAGAGATGAAAAGATGGCTTAA
This sequence comes from Suncus etruscus, assembly GCF_024139225.1. Classification (NCBI taxonomy): domain Eukaryota; kingdom Metazoa; phylum Chordata; class Mammalia; order Eulipotyphla; family Soricidae; genus Suncus; species Suncus etruscus. Next base: position 36,058,309 of record NC_064852.1, read on the forward strand.
CATATGCAAATCAATCAATGTAAAACACCATATCAACAAAAGAAAAGAATAAAGATTTTATAAAAACAAATAGAAAAGAAATAGCAACAAGCTTCTTTAAATCATTCTTTCTATTGGTGCTGGTTTTAAAATGCATGACCTGAAAACATATTCGAGTTGAGGAGAAAATTACAAGTAAACTGGTTGTCTCAAATACAATGAATAATGACACCAATAATATAAAGATTTAATGTCTCTACAAAGAACTATTTTATTTTCTTAATCTAATCTATCCCATGCCCCCTTATACTTTCCTGAATTTTATTTCTAATTCTGCATTCTTTTTTTTTTTTTTTTTTTGGTTTTTGGGCCACACTGGGTGATGCTCCACTCTAATTCTGTATCCTTACCCCAGCCCCGATTTTTAAAATATACATATATGTATAAACATTTTTATATGAGTTTATAGCTAAAGTTTAATTTATTTTCAATAGTGTCATTTTTAATAATTTGGCTAAATTTATATTTCATATTTATACATATAAGCATATATAATTATATAATTTTAAAATAGGATCTACCTCTAGCAGAGTTCACTCATCAATTGTTCATTAACTTGAGTTTTCTGACCTGCCTCAAATATTTTGCAGCTTGTTTAAATTTATTCTTAAAAAAAGTCTATTTGGAAATTATGTTATGTGTTCTTTACCATTATTGTTGTTTTTTATTTGAGTTTATAAAATATCTTTTAGAAGGCCGAAGAAGTAGCACAGTAGGTAGGGATTTTGTCTTGCTAATAGCCAGCCCAGATTGGATTCCCCTACATCCCATATGGTCCCCTCAGCCTTCCAAGATCAATTTCTGAGCCTAGAGCCAGGAGTAACCCCGGGCAGGGTATGCATTAAAATTAAGTATATATAAATATTAATCATATATTATATATTTTATATATTGTATAATACATGATATATATATTAAATACTAAATATAGTATAGTATACTTAATATACAATATCTTAAGTAATGTATTATATATTTTAATTTGGTTTTTGAGTCATACCAAGCTGCGCTAAGGGGTTACTCCTGGCTCTACACTCAGAAATCACTGCTGGCAGGGCTTGGGGGACTACATGGGATGCCGGGATTTGAACCACTGTCCTTTTGCATGCAAGGCATATGCCCTACCTCAATGCTATCTCTTCGGCCCCTATATATAATATATTAAGCAATATATTATATATAAATATAAATATCTATATATTTGATTTTGAGGCCACACCAAAAATTTATATTTGTCCTTTAGTACCTCTGCTAGATAAGCATAGGAGGTTTTCCCCAAAGCTTATATTAACTGTAAGACTGCAAATCTTACTTTTCTCAATTTTACTCATAGGAAAAAGCATAGGTTTGGTAGTTTTATTGCTATTTCTACTGCGTGAGCTTTATATTTCTATTGAGTTACTGTGAAAGTTGTTGAGGACTCTGTTTATCCTCGCATTATTATTTCCTCAATTCCTTGTTAGTGTGTGATCTTGATCCATAGTAACTTTAGTCATTGAATAAATGTGTTAATGGAATAAGAAGAGGTGGCAGTGATATTCACAAAATAAACCAAAATACTTGTCAAACATAGGGGTTACATTTTCTTTTTAGAATATAAGTGTCCTTAAGCGGTTGTTATGAACATTCATCTGTATATATTTGCACAAACCTCTTTTATTCCAGTGTCTAAAATATTTTATCTGGTTTCTATGGCCCTTAAATTTTTTGATGTTAATTGAGTATTAGGAATATCTATTCTAAAAGTTCTCATTGCTTAAGTGTGTTTAGATAAAAAAAAAAAGAAAGTTCTGTAACATTTCTTTATTAGAGAAAATTTTACAGTGTCAGTAAAATATTTGAGAAACAAACACCATAGAGTGGCCTGGCCAGCATGATAAGCCATAACTTTATACTCTCAAGCACAAATGATAAACCTAAATCCAACAGTTTTATTGTAAATGTGGTTTATCTCAAGTCTTCAACGTTCAATTTTATAGCATTTACCAAATGTGCTGCTTACATATTTTAATACTCAAAAGTCTGAGATTTCCATTGCACTTTTTAATTGAAATAGTAGCAAAATGATTTTGGTTTCTATGGCAGTTTGACTATATACAAGTGGTCCCTCTTTGGAATGTGTGTACTATTTTTATACCCCATGAGGTGTAATAAGGCTTTCTGAAAGCTTGATTCTTTCATTATTACAGATGTAAAATGTGAACTCTCATGTCTTTAACATCTATGAATAAAAACTCTAAAACAAAATATGTTTTATTCATTTTATTTATTTAATTTAAGTATGTATATACATTCAATGGATAACAACTCTCTCTTGATCAAGAGAGTCTAACAGTCTTTAAGTTTAGAAAACTTAAAATGTAGTTTTATAAGCTATTCAAAAACATAATAGTAAGTCAGAGAAGTTACAAAGACATTAATAACTCAGTAAAATCTGATTTTTATTTTACATTATATATGCCATGTTGATCATGAAACATTAAACATTTTTAATGAATATGACAAAAGTAAAATGACTATGAAACTCATAGATCCTGGAATTAAGTATCTATGAACTTCATGGTCACTCATAACATTACTAGACTGAATTATATGAATGCATTTAATAATTACATGGATTTGTAGAGAATATTTGCTCACCACTCATCAGATAAAAGATTGATATCCAAGATACATATGAAAAATTATGATAAATGACAAAATTTTTTTTCATATACCTTTTGGTCATGTGTATGTTCCTCTTTGAGGAAGTTTCTGTTCTTTTCTTCATCCACTTTTTTTAATGGGAATGTTGTTTCTATACTTTTATATTTTATCATTATGATTGTCAAGAAATGAAAATCAAAATGATGATGCAATATTTCACATAAGAAAAGAGGACATATTATGAAGAGTATAAACAACCAGTCTTGGGTTGAATATATGGAGAAATGAATCTTCATTAAAATGCTGGCAAGAATATCAACTAGTTCAACCTTCTTAGAAATATAAATATTTGGGGCCGGGTAGGTGGCGCTGGAGGTAAGGTGTCTGCCTTGCAAGCGCTAGCCAAGGAAGGACCACGGTTCGATCCCCCGGCGTCCCATATGGTCCCCCCAAGGAAGGGGCGATTTCTGAGCGCATAGCCAGGAGTAACCCCTGAGCGTCAAACGGGTGTGGCCCAAAAAACAAAAAAAAAAAAGAAATATAAATATTTATGTATCAAAATATGATTTTCAAAAAACTAATAAGTGATTATTTTACTTCTTATTATCTACCCTAAGAATCCAAAACTTGATTTTGAAATAGTCTTTTGCACTCCTATGTTCATTGTGATACTATTCACAAAAGCCAGACGGGAAGCAATATGAGTGTACAACAGATGACTAGATAGAACATCTATGGTCCATATATTCAAGTGAATACTACTCAGCTTTGAGAAATAATGAAATCATGAAATTTGCTGTCACATGGATACATCTGGAGAGCGAAGTTAGATTGAGAGAAACAAACACAGAATAACCATTCTCATGTGGGATATAAAGAAATAAGGATATAAAGAATTATAGTAGAATAACATATACCCAAAGCAATAGAAACAGAACTAGATTTTGAGGAAGTTTAATGTAATAGTGAGGCCATCAGAGGAATGGTGGAAGGAAGCAAATACTTTTGTAGTTGCTATATTGCTAGAATGTTCTATGCATGAAATTCTACCATTAATAATAGTATAAACCATGGTGCTTAAGATTTTTAAAAAGTAATAAATAGAAAATAAATTAGGATATCAATGAAAGTGATTGTTCTGAAGGTTTAAAAAGTTGAAATGCTGCTACCTATACTCATGAACCAATTTAACAGACAAGCTGAAGTTTCTTTGTTTTATTTTGTTAAATAAATAAATAAAAGTAAACTAAATAAAAAAGTAACTAACAACAAGCAAATTTAAATTTTTTTTTTCAAAAATAACTGTGCCAGCCTGGATGTCACAATCACATACTATTTGTTTGATATGCCCAAGCTAATCAATAGTATTCTTTATTGAAAAATCTCCCCAGATGAGAAAGTGTAGAATATTTATGAAAAAAAAATCTGCAGAATGATTTATTTAAAAAAATAAATCTACTGCTAGCTTTCCTCTCTAAGATCCAACCTCACATTTTGCGCCATATTATTTAGTGAATGCCGGCTACATGCCAGTAGATGAGCTTTTGGATGACCTAGTTAAAAGTCAGCTTGCACTTCGTCAATTCAAAATCAAAGACTCGTGAGAATGAGCGAGGACTCCGGAGGTCGTTTATCTCAAACCCCTGCCTGGAAAAGTCACCGTTCTAACCCTTCTTAGACTGAGGTTGGAAGTGGAGTCATTTCCAAAGGACCCCAGGGTGCTATAGAAGTTGTACTGGGGACTCAGTTCCCTGCATTCTCCTTCGCAGTCAGGGCCCAATCAAAGTTCCTGAGAGGTGGAAAGGCCGCTCGCATTTAGATGTTCTGCCTTTCAAATGTACTGGAATAAGTTCCGCACAATAAGCGGCCATTGAAAATTTTCTAGGCTGTGGAAAAACTACAGCGATATAACAGGTCTTTAAAGAACTAAAGTTCACTTTGCTTATAGTCTTCTTTTTCTTTGTCAGGTCACTTACTCTTACATTTCCCTTCCAATTTGGCCATTAGGGGTGTCTGTGCATAATTTAGCCATTTGCTTCCCTTGGGAATGAGGATCGTTGTGTATATAAATGAATTGCTTTTTAAGTTTTTATTTTTTTATAAAGCAACAATATGATGTGTACTGTACTGGCTTAAGTATTTTAGGGATATAAAATTTTCTTTCAAAATTTCTTTTCTCTTATTCTTGTGCAATAAAAATTAGTCCAAATTCATTGACCAGAGATATCTTGACTTGGTTACCACTTGCTTGGATATTTGATTCACATAACTCAGAATGAATAATAAAGCAGTACCCGATTTTGAATTTAGGATATTAGCAATATAAGAAGCACATATATATATATATATATATATATATATATATATATATTAATAAATGGTGTCAGCACAATAACAAGCAGACTATCCAGCTGTATATATAGAATCTAGTCTAACCAGTAGATATGATCTAAGTTTTAAAAAAATTGTAAATATTATTTTAATCACAGATAATTATTTTATTGCTTTTCTGAAAAGAAGTATGATAGTGTGTTTCTCTTTTCAAAAGTATCTCATTAGAAATATCCTGGTATTATGACAGAAATATATATGTCCTTATAGCACAACTCTATCTTCAAGTACACATAATTAATTCACAGTGAACTATTTTATACCATGAAGCTCAAGAGGAGAAAATATTAAGACACATTATAGTCCTTTTATCAATGTAATCAAACTACTGACAAAATAAAAAAAATTATCCAGTATTTTCTTAGAGAAGATTGACTTTCACTTTCTTTTTATATAAATGGCATAATTTAGCCATTTGCTTCCCTTGGGAATGAGGATCGTTGTGTATATAAATGAATTGCTTTTTAAGTTTTTATTTTTTTATAAAGCAACAATATGATGTGTACTGTACTGGCTTAAGTATTTTAGGGATATAAAATTTTCTTTCAAAATTTCTTTTCTCTTATTCTTGTGCAATAAAAATTAGTCCAAATTCATTGACCAGAGATATCTTGACTTGGTTACCACTTGCTTGGATATTTGATTCACATAACTCAGAATGAATAATAAAGCAGTACCCGATTTTGAATTTAGGATATTAGCAATATAAGAAGCACATATATATATATATATATATATATATATATATATTAATAAATGGTGTCAGCACAATAACAAGCAGACTATCCAGCTGTATATATAGAATCTAGTCTAACCAGTAGATATGATCTAAGTTTTAAAAAAATTGTAAATATTATTTTAATCACAGATAATTATTTTATTGCTTTTCTGAAAAGAAGTATGATAGTGTGTTTCTCTTTTCAAAAGTATCTCATTAGAAATATCCTGGTATTATGACAGAAATATATATGTCCTTATAGCACAACTCTATCTTCAAGTACACATAATTAATTCACAGTGAACTATTTTATACCATGAAGCTCAAGAGGAGAAAATATTAAGACACATTATAGTCCTTTTATCAATGTAATCAAACTACTGACAAAATAAAAAAAATTATCCAGTATTTTCTTAGAGAAGATTGACTTTCACTTTCTTTTTATGTCATGATTAATTCATGGATAATACAAATGATGGCAGGAGTTAAAGCATAAAAAATGTAATCTAGCTGTGTCTTGCTGCACATGCACAAAATACTTCTCAACTGATAAATTATGGAAGGAATTAAAAATATGGCTCCAAGACAATAATCTGATACCTGCTAAATATAAGAGGAAATAAATAAAATATAAATTACATTTGGTGTTAGGCTAAAGTTACTCACTGAAAAAAACGTTTTGGCACTAATTTAGATTGGAGAATGTAGGGCAATACATAATATTTTATATTATAAATCTTAGGAATCAGTAAACTATTTTCTGAGAAAGGGATAAATCGTAAATAATTCTAACTTTATAGTTGTCTTGTTCTCTTCATCTCTTTTGTGTGAAAGTAACTATAAGTAATACATCATTTTTATCATTATGGTTTGGTTGATTTCATTCACATATGACTCAAAATTAAAGATTTCAAGACTAGTTCAATAGTAGAGCAGGTAGGGCATTTACCTTACATACGATCCACCCAGGTCAGACCTGGTTTTTATTCCCTGCATCCCACGTCATCCCCTGAACTGTCAGGAGCAATTTTTGAGTGCAGAGCCAGGAATAACACCTGAGCAACTCTGGGAGTGGTTCAAAAACAAAAGAAATGAAAGATGAAAGAAAAGAAAGAAAGGAATAAAGGAAAGAAGAAAGAAAGAAAGGAAAGAAGAAAGAAAGAAAGAAAGAAAGAAAGAAAGAAAGAAAGAAAGAAAGAAAGAAAGAAAGAAAGAAAGAAAGAAAGAAAGAAAGAAAGAAAGAAAGAAAGAAAGAAGAAAGGAAGGAAGGAAGGAAGAGGAAGGAAGGAAGAAAGGAAGGAAGAAAAAAGAAAGAAGAAAGAAAGAAAATAAAGAAAAAGAAAGGAAGAAAGAAGGAGAGAAAATAAGAAAAGAAAGAAAAAAGAATAAAGATTTCTAGAGCCTTAATTAGACTTTAAAAAAGTTAAAGATGGGCCAGAGAGATAGAACAGTGGTAGGTTATGTGCCTTGCATGCGGCTGACCCAGGACAGACATGGGTTTGATCCCCAGCATCCCATATGGTCCCTCAAGCCTGCCAGGAGTGATTTCTGAACATAGAGCCAATAGTAACCCCTGAGCACCACTGGGTGTGGTTCAAAAACCAAAAAAAAAAAAAAAAAAAAGTTAAAGAAATAGAAATACTCAAATATAAAAATATCAAACTGAAAAAGTACTAAAAGAAAACTTAAGACAAACATTATCAAATGTTAATATCAAAAATAAAGTAAAATAAAAGTAAAATTACAAACCTGAAAATTAGAAAGATAAATTCAGTGATATAAATTATTTTGAAAAGTGTGGAAGAAACACTACAAAAAGGAGAAACATTTATTAAAAAATACATATTTGAGGGCCAGAGTGATAGCACATCAATAGGGCATTTGCCTTGCACACAGCCAATCCAGGATGGAAGGTTGTTTGAATTCCAGTTTCCCATATGGTCCCCCTAGCCAGGAGCGATTTCTGAGCGCATAGTCAGGAGTAGCCCCTGAGTGTTACTGGGTGTGGCCCAAAAACTAAAAAAACAACAAAAAAAGAAAATACATATTTGCAAATAGATAACAAACTAGTGATATCTGTTATGTAAATACCCTCTTCTAAAAGAAGGCCAAGGTAGAAAACATTTAACTTTTTAGTAGTAAGAACTAAAGAACTAAATTTTTTTTTTTTTTTTTTTTTTTGGTGTTTGGGCCTCACCTGGCAGTGCTCAGGGGTTACTCCTGGCTGTCTGCTCAGAAATAGGTCCTGGCAGGCACGGGGGACCATATGGGACACCAGAATTCGAACCAACCACCTTTGGTTCTGGATGGGCTGCTTGCAAGGCAAACACCGCTGTGCTATCTCTCCAGGACCATAGAATTTCTAATTTTCTAAGTATTTTTAGTGAATATTTCAACAGTAAATTAAATTTTGATTTATTTTTTTGCTTCTCTGCTTTCTTTAACTAATACTATAATGTTTATAATCCTGCCAATCACTCAATATCATAAAATCACAACTAATTACTTTTTGCTGCCAGTGCTATAGTCTATTTTGATGTTTTTTTTTAACGAATATTGTATTTATCTTTAACTAGTTAATGAATATTGTGAGAATAATCAGAAAACAATGAAAATATATATTTTCTCTATTTAATCTAAATCTAGAGTTTCTTGACATATATTTAAAATGTTAGACTTATTATGCAGCGGGAAGTGGAGGGAGAAAGTCGGGCCCGGGAACAAAATGAGGCTGAGGTGGCATCCTTGAATTGTAGGATCCACCTGGTTGAAGAGGAGGAATTGGACTGTGCTCAAGAACGCCTGGGAACTGTCTTGCAAAAGCTGGAGGAAGCTGAGAAAGCCGCTGATGAAAGTGAAAGAGGGATGAAGGTCATTGAGAACCGGGCCTTAAAAGATGAAGAAAAAATGGCACTTCAGGAAATTCAACTCAAAAAAGTTAAGCATATTGCAGAGGAGGCACATCGGGAGTATGAAGAGGTGGCTGGTAAGTTGGTGACTATTGAGGGGGACTTGGAGCACACAGAGGAGCGGGCTGAACTGGCAGAGTCCCGTTGCCAAAAGATGGATGAGCAGATCAGACTGTTAGACCAGAAGTGTCTGAGTGCTGCTGAGGAAAGTATTTTCAAAAAGAGATAAATATGAAGAAGAGGTAAAGATTCTTACTGATAAACTTAAAGAGGCAGAGACCCGTGCTGAATTTGCTGAGTGATCTGTACCACGCTGGAAAAGACCATTGATGATTTGGAAGAAAAACCTAAATGCACCAAGAGGAGCACCTGTGTACACAAAGGATGCTGGACCAAACTCTTACAAAATTTAGAAACCTTTATATTCATAACTTCTGATTGAAACCAGAATTTTCATTAAATTGTTCAATTAAACTGGTGTTATAAATTGTACGGTAACTTGGATCGGAAATGTGAGCACTTCTGGACATTGACAATATTATTTGCAGATAATAATCACAAAACAATAAGGAAGAAATCTTTCTTCAAAGGTCTGAGTGATAGCAGATTAAGTAGGGTATTAGCCTTGCATGCAGAAGACTGGAGTTTGATCACCCGACAATCTATATGGTCCTCCGAGCCTGAGAGTGGAACTAGAAAAAAATCCTGACAGCCAAAGGTGAGGCCACAAAAAGAAACACACACACACACACACACACACACAAATATTTTGTCCACATGAAGTGTATAGTATGAATTATAATCAATTATAATGAGCACATTGCAGGTATTTTGAAAAAGAGATACCAACAATAAATCTCTACCTCTTCATACATGCCAAAGTCAATGGGATAATCTGAGCACAATAAATACTCAGCTATTCATATAAATAATAAGATTTAAAAATAAACTGTGTTATTGTGCAAATAAATATAGAGCTTTAAATAACAAAATATGGGTACTATAGCAAAGAGCCAAAAGTAAGTCTAGAGCAGTCAAGAGTGGCAATAAAACAAAACAAAACATCAACACAAACTTGAAAACTTTTTAAAGTACATGAAGCTAGACTTGCAATAAATAAGTGGGAAAGTGGAGGGATTATCTAAGAACACTGGACAAGAGAGGATACTGAGATGGACAGTGGGCTCTTCAGTGTTGGTGGTGTGCAGTAATAATGCACTTTAATACCAAATATTTTTTAACTTTATATATAAAAATGTATTTTATAGTAAACAATATATTAATTGATAAATAATATATGAATATGTAAATATGAAATATGTCATGTTGATAATTATATTAACAATCAATTATCATTAATATTGTAACAGTATTATTGATTGATAATATAAATATGTTAATATGAATTAATCTAAAAATTTTCCTCTAGAAAAACGTTTATAAGGTAAGAATTATCTTGGGAAGATAAGGAATCTGTTTTAGAAACAATGCTGTGCAATATTTTCTAAGGAATTGTTTTAAAATACGTATTCTTTTGCATTTTTCTATTGGCAATAACACGACTACCTATCACAAACTCTTGACCCATGTTCTCCCACTTTTCTAAATGTATTTGTATTCATAACTTCTTATGAAGATGCTCCAATGTTTTTTATTTTATTTTATTTTACCTGTTCATATGCTTTTCTTATATTTAATATATTTGTGAAACAAGACACTATTTGTTTCACTTATGACTCACTTTCTTTAATAATCCCATCAATTTTACTTTTATATTTCTTTCAAGTCGCATCTTTTTCATTGCAAAAAGCACAATTTAATATTTATTATTATAATTATTTTTGTTTGCTTGATTTGGGGGGTACACTTTCTGTGCGAAGGACTAATTCCTGGCTTTTTGCTCAGACATTATACTTGGTGGTGCTTGGAGGATTATGTAGGGTTTTAATGACTGAGCTTGGGGTGGTCATGAACAAGACACATCTCTACTTGAAATATTATCTCTCTTGGGGCCGGGCATTGGCGCCAGAGGTAAGATGCCTATCTTGCCTGCGCTAGCCTTGGACAGACTGCAGTTTGATCCCCCTGCGTCCCATAAGGAGCGACTTCTGGGCGCATAGCCAGGAGTAACCCCTGAGCGTCACTGGGTGTGGCCAAAAAAAAAAAAGAAATATTATCTTTCCAACTCCTTATTTTATTTTTATCTTGAACACCATTTATTTTCCAAAATAGCTATCATAGACTATATTTCCATCAATGATGTCTGAGTTCCATCCCTTCCCCAACACTTTATGTTCTTTTATTTTTTTTAAAGAATTTAATCTATTCTTGAAGATGAAAGATGACACCTTGCTGGTTTGACTAGCATTTTTCTAATAATAAGTAATGATCATTTTTCATTGTGTCTTGACATCGTTTTCATGTTCATTATGGAGAAGTGGCTATTTATATCTTCTACCATTTCAAATTATGTTGATATCTGTGCTCTACTTTAGAAGTTTTTATTTTTTTGTATTTTCACAAAAAAAAAACAAAGGAAAAAAATCCTGTCTGTATTGTGACTGTTGTATTTGTCACAAGATCAAAAACAAAGGCAAAATTTTACCCTCTTTAAAAACCACAGAAGACAATACATACTGAAACTAATATCATAGAATTTAAATTAAATTATATGGTGGCCTCTTCTTTCATATCATTCACTATAATAGGTAAAATCCTTTACTAAGAGTCTTCTACAATTTTTTCCTTCTCATTTAATCAAAAAACGAAAATGAAACTTCTATTTCAATACCTTATTTGTAGGTCAAATAGCACAATAAAGATTTAGATAAGTTTAAGAAATAATTTAGTAATGAACAGAAAAGAATTCTCTGTAGAAAGAATCCATAGGAATCCCTGGAGGTCACTAAAGGAACCACTCTTTCCTGACATATATTCTTTTCCTTAGAAGATTTACTTCCCAATAAGAATTTTGCTATTCATTATTCCATGAACTTTGCTACTGCTCTTTTTTTTTGTGACTTCAAGTACACCCCTTTCATGAGTTAGTGAGTTTTAAATTTCATTTTGAAAAATACCAATGCTAGGTAAGAAAGAGGAGAATATGGAAAAATTCATCTTTAAGTCCCATTTTAAATGATCTGGGATTCTTTCATATTGGGTAGTATGGTAGCTGCAGCATTGAATAGTGCTAAGAGAATTAGCACTATTAAATAAACCTTCCATATTGGTTTCTGAACCAAGAGGAAATAGCTGTGCAAACAGATTTATCATTTGCTCCTTGGGTAGCCTAGTGCAGAACATTGTATACAAAAGCATCATTCTCTTAAACTTTCAAAAAATCACTTTTCCTTGACAATTATTATTTGTAAACTAATAAGACAATAAAAATATTCTTCTGGCAAAACTAATTATTTTAATTTAATCAAGAAATAATATTTAAAACCATTGAGAAAGTACATATCTATTGAGTATTTATATAAATATGTATAATTACTATGTAAATTTCTCACCAAAGTGCTTGTTTTATGTCTCTTAATATGCATAAATATTAAGATATTGTGTAAGCTGTAATAATCATCTATACCTATATATTATTAGATATTTTTCAATTTATTTAAAAAAATGCATCACCTAGTTGATCATAATATATTTGTTTCTAGATAAGTGAAGCAAAGTTACTGAAAAAAAGAAAGAATAAATAAAAATGAAAAAGGAAGATAAAAATGTTTAAGAGAGGAAGAAAAGAAAGAGAAAGAAGGAAGGGAAGAAAAAACAAAGAAAGGGAAGAAAAAAGAACGAAGAAAAATAAAAAGTACTATAGCAATCATAATTGTGAAAATTATTGTTCCATTGACATTATTAATGACTTAAGTAAGATTTTGTTGTTCACTCTCCATTCTGGTAAACTGTTGTGTTCCTATAGGGATGACAGCAACAAATAATTTTTACAGAAATTCAAGGACTATTATTTATACTGTGATTTTTATAAGTGTTTAGCTGCCAGGCCTCATAAAAGAAGGAAGATATGGGAAAGCAGTGATATCAACCCAAATATTGCCATACCTGAACTTTGGTCAGATTGGTTTCCCTGAAGGGAATCATAGAGGGATGATGAAGCAGGACTTTTGGGAAATAGTGATTCTGAGTGATGGAGGCAACAGACATGGCTTTGGTATGTTTTGGCCCACCCTCTCCTCCTGAGATGGCCAGCTTTCTGCTGCATGGCCAGTGTACATATAAATTTTTACAACTTTGATTATATCTCATTAGAGAAAAGAGTATGTCTATGAAACTGGACTGGTTTTAACATGGAGATTGTGTTTGTGGGAAAATTTACAGCTTACTGGCTTCCCAGAAAAATAAAGCTAAAGGGGAATGGTGCCCACAATAAATTCAGGTTGTATCAAATCAATAACTTGCATACCTGAAATTTTATTAGACTGTTGCCCCCAAAAGATAGAGCAATGATAAAACAAGGACATCAGGAAAATGGAGATTCTGGGTGATGTAGGCAGCAGTGGTGGCTTTAGCATGCAGTGGACTAACCCTATCTCTCCTCCTGAGCTGAGTAACTTTCTGCCACCTGGGCTGGTGTACCCATAAATAGTATTGTTAGATATTTAAACTAATAATTCATGACATTATATGTTTTGTTTCTTAGTCTTGAAACTTTATTTAAAATATTTCTATAAAATAGTTCCAAATTATTGGTATTTCAATGAAATTTTAAGATTTCTGTCTCTGAAATATGATATGTCTCCTCTCTATTTAGAATTTTCCTCCATATTCTCATAGTTACCACATTTTCCTCATAGATTTGTAGAGAGGTTGGGCCACACCCAGTGATGCTCAGGGGTTACTCCTGGTTATGAGCTCAGAAATCGCTCCTGGCTTGAAGGACCATATGGGATCACAGGGATCAAACCTAGATTCATCCTGAGTCAGCCATGTGCAAGGCAAAGGCCCTACCACCGCACTATTGTTTCAACCTGTTTTCCTCATAGATTTAATTAGCCCCTATTCTCAGCTTAAATTATGTATCTGAAACATTTTGATTCAATAGCCAAATTCTACACTATAATACATAAGTGAATGTGTATATAACTTGATTATAGCATCAACAAGGACAAAACCAGTACAAGTCTATGAGACAATGCTTCTCAGGGATAAGAAAGGATAGGAAATTCCCTTATATCATTCTCAACTATTTTTTTCCTTTTATACAACTGCTAGTGCTCAGGCATTTTCTTTAGCTTTGAAATCAGGAATTACTCCTAGCAGTACACAGAAGACCATATTGCTGCAGAACCAGTTTAAAGGAAGCTGGAAACCAGTAGGCCTACTGTGGAATGGTTCTGGCATGGCTAACTGAGAGATCTCATAGAGATAGCACTTTCCTGACAAGAATTTTTGGTATAACTTAAGCTTTGCTTATATTGCAAATATATTGCTATACGCTCAGAAATTGCTCCTGGCTTGGGGAACCATCATTCTGGCCCCAAAAGCTGTCTATTTAAAAGAAGTTTGTAGATTAAGCAGAATGTACTAAAAGTTATCTAAGCTTTTGTTAACAAGAAAGTATATGTTGAACTGGAGAAAAACAGACGTGAGGTTTTTTACATACCACAAAAAATAATGTGTTGCAAAATTCTTGCTTAAATAGCCCGCTATAATATTCAATATATCAGATTTAGATTCTCACTCATGTCTGTGTGTGGCCTGTTTTCCCTTGCCTACTCCTGTGCATTCCACCTTCCTCAGGGACACTGAGAATTCTCTGAACGTGTGGACCAAGCATGCTTTGACACCATTTGTGTTGCCTGAAATTGAAATATGGTTGGCTATGTACAAGGGAGTTGCCCCTTTCTGAACTATCACCCAACCCTCTCAGTCTCTATGTTTACAATTTGATCAGACCTATGATAAAATGCTCAAAATTGCACTGGTGTATTCCTCTGATAAAAAGACATACGTCTTTGAGAAGAAATACCTAAAGTCCCACTCCATTATGTTTTCTCCTGAACAGAAACCATCAAAGAAACAGTGATGTGAAATACAATCTTTACGTAGAATTAAAAAGTCAGTATAATAAAGATGGCAAAATAGAAGGAAAGAATGACATATATCAAAGATGTACCAGTTTGTGTTAAATTTACTGAACTTTTCTCTCAAAACTGATATTATGTACTGTGTTTCACTATAATTTATTATATTTCATTGTAAAATGATATATAAATACTTATTTAATTGGTTTTCAAATATTTGTATACAATTTATTGCTATACAGAGCTACAATTATTTATGGTCCGCCATAAATATCCTAATTTGTTCATTAAATTAGAAAAAATAAGCTAAATTATTGGTTCAGGATGGGTGAAAATTTTCTCTGAGTGATTCAAAAGAAAAAGATTCATTATCAAGAAAGATTTAATATTGGGGCCAGAGAGGTGGCGCTAGAGGTAAGGTGTCTGCCTTGCAAGCGGTAGCCAAGGAAGGACCATGGTTCGATCCCCCGGCATCCCATATGGTCCCCCCAAGCCAGGAGCAACTTCTGAGCGCATAGCCAGGAGTAACCCCTGAGCGTCAAATGGGTGTGGCCCAAAAAACAACAACAAAAGATTTAATATTAAAATTATATTGGAATCTAATTAAATACACTATCTTTATGTTAGTACTAATACTATAGATACTGTGACCATATCTTTAAACTTTTAGAGGGGGCACATAAAGTATTATTCTGGACATTCCTTTGACTCTATGCTCAATTTCACTGCTGGTGGTGCTATCCGGACCATAGTGGTATCCATGATGAAACCTAGTTCGACCGTACTATTGTTGTACTATTGCTCTTGCCTCTGATCTAAACTATTACTTTATTAATATTACTATAAATTATTTTGTAATAGTACTACATAATAATGTACTAGTATACATTTTAAAATTACAATGTAGGATACACACCTGTTGTGCATATTCAGTTTGACATTTTCTGCCAACAGATCAGACTCATGATTGAAGAAAAGTTCTCCAAACTGACAAATTGACGGAGATTTAGATATTCTCAGCTTTGAAGTCCCAAAGATAACCATCAATTCAGAATAATTGGATGAAAATCTGAGGATTTTAATGACCACCACTATACATACAGTGGGCCCCAAGGGCCCATATTCAAATAATAGAAAACAGAGATAATCATAATAACTCAGAAATTCACAGAATTTAGAAAAATACTTTAAATTCAATTAGTTTCATTATAATAAAAGAACAAATAATAAAAACAAACAATAAACATGATTAAAGGTAAACTATGAGAAAGCTTCCAAATATAAAATTTACACTAATTAAGTTATCCATTTCTGTCCTGGTACTGAAATATATCATTATAGACATAAAATATTGTCAAACCAGAATGCATATTATTCATTTATTCATACTAGAATATAGTAGAATTTCAGCAGAAACATTTTATTTTTGTGTGAGTAAAAACAGATCATGCTTATTATTTATAATTTATCATTCTTACCCTTTTATATCTTCCTCCCAATTCTTTTTAAACACCGTGATTTACAAATTTATAATTTTTCTTTTTTATTTCTTTTTTTTTTTTTTAGTCCACACCCAGTGACACTCAGGGGTTACTCCTGGCTATGTGCTCAGAAATTGCTCCTGGCTTGGGGATCATATGGGATGCCTGGGGATCAAACCAAGGTCCATCCTAGGTTAGTGCCTGTAAAACAGACGCTTTACCGCTGGTGCCACCCCTCTGGCCCCATTTGTAATTTCTCTTAACTCTCAGGCATTCAAGAATCCAGCACCAGTCACAAACCAGAGCGATCTTCCCTCCACCAATTAACTACCCCCTAACCAAATTTATTCTTTTAGCAGGAACAAACAAATTTACTTTATAGTGCTTCTTTTTCTATTTTTTTTTGGTTTTCTGTTTTTTTTTGGGGGGGACACACCCCATGACACTCAGGGGTTACTCCTGGCTCTGTGCTCAGAAATCACCCCTGACTTGGGGGACCATATGGGACGCTGGGGGATCAAACCGCGGTCTGTCCTAGGTTAGCACGTGCAAGTCAGACACCTTACTTCTAGCACCATCACTCTGCCCCTTCATAGTGCTTCTTATAACAAAATGCCAAATTGCATTATTAGAAAATATACCAGGGACTTGATTGTACTGTAAGTAGGGCCTTGCATGTGGCCAGCCCAGGTTCAATCCCTAGCACTCCATGCAGTCCCCTGAATCAGTCAGTTGTTATTTCTTAAGACAAATCCAGGAATAAGATAGGAGAATCTTTCTCAAAAAAAAAAAAAAATTCCAACAAATAAGAAACTAGACAATACAAGTCAAATTGTTAGATCCCAAATGGTGGTACTAAAGTCATTATCTGAGAACTTACTGAAGAGGTTGGTTTTGGTTGAACCATTTGTGTTATTATTTTCACTCATTAAGCTTGATAGGCTTTTATGCAACATGCCCATTAAATTTTCTGTGCTTATACCTGCCTACTACTAATGTGAAATATTGAGGAAATGTGGAGATGTAGATCTCTTAAGCTATGGAACAAGACTGATTACATGTCAGAGGAAGTTGGTTGTGATTCAATTGACCTTCTGGAAAGGAGGAAATTCTGTCAACCCAATTCTGAGAAGGCCTAAGAGATTTCAGTATGGCATTGATTTACCAGGAATCAATGCGTGTGGCCTCTTTTTTTTTTGTTGTTGAGATTAGCTGTGGAGCTGGGTCATTTGTATGTGAAATAATTTTGGGTGAGGCAGTTGCAGGAACTCTATGAAAAATAGAAAAATCTGCCTGCCCTTATTCCAAGAAGTAAACTACAGTTAATAAAGTCTTATTAGATAGGTATAGTTTATACATCATTACTGTGTACTTGAACTCAGTATTTAGTACAAGCCTCTGGAGATCAAGATATTAATGTGGCACTAAAATTTGACTTTTGGATCACTTGTTTCTATTGTCAATATCTGCTATGATGTATAATCCTTTCAACATAATTTATCATATATGGTCCTAATGGCATATCAGGGATAACTAAAACATTCTAATAACTAGGGAATTTTAAAGTCGAAGATTATGATTCAGTAACCAGAATTCAGAATAAATGTGTATCGCTGGGTAAAATTAATTCTTCACTACACATTTGCTATTAATTCCTTCTCATATATAAACATATATATATATGCTGGCTTTTGCATATCACAATTTACCTGTCTATTAAAATAATAAATATAGAATATAATAATATGTCAATAATATTCAGAAAAGAGAAGTAAATGCAATAGAAAATTTAGATAAAAGGTTGTAATCACTTGCTTTCTAATATGTTCAATTAAAAGAAGTTCTTTTTATTCCCAACATTTTTTTTATATTTCTAGGTGAGACAATAACTTAGCATAGCTAAAAATGGGATATATTCTTCTGTAGCCAAAAGATCCTAATTCAGGAAAAGCTTCTCAATTTATTCTTATAGTTTATCACAGAGAACAATGCATGGGCCAGAACTGTGAGGGTATTTTTCCAGCTGTCTTAAAGCTTGAAAGTCTGTCAACTTTTTGTGGATTGAGCCAACCATGCAAATATCTTGTCATAGGCACAACAAACAAGTACATTAAAGTGTGAATTCCCTGAGATGGTGTCAAAAGAAAGGTCATCTATCTTGCTGTTATGTCAGATCTTATTAGCTTTAATTGACCCTTCTGTCTGTCTATTATTTATTCATAAGCCCACAACTTACTTTGCAACTAGTATGTCACCTAAATATCTGAGAATGGAATGTTCTAAGATTTTTTAGCAGCATATGCTTTATTTCTTATTAAGACGGGCATTTTATACTGAGTACTCCTTACATAGCTAATAATAAAATATATATATATATTTTTTATCAAATGTTAAAAGGGACAAAATAATGCAGTGGTAAAATACATGAGCTTATTTTTAGAACTGTTTTAGTTCAAATATTTGTTCTATCTTTATTACCAAATCTATCAGCTATAAAATCAGTATACGACTAAACAATAACAAAATATAGTGGTAAAATGTACAAAATCTAAATATATTTTAGGTACATATTGATTTTTAGTAAATATACAATGATAACATTTAATTGGCTGTATGGCTTTTTTTTTTTTTTGCTGTTGCACTATTAAGGGTTTCTATTATAAAGTCAGGAATTTACCATCTTATGTGTAGTATTTATATGGTATGGCAGGGAATGCACTTGATGATGTGAGGCAATGTCAGGAAGGATGGTATGCTTACAAAAATTTTCACTGAACCTCAGCTTCACTTCTTCATCTTCAGATATGGAGCAATTGATAGTACTCTACCTCGCAGGTTTTCAGGTGGGCAAGTTAATGGTTTGGATGGTACCAAACCAGACAGTCAAATGTTTATTTGGTGGAAATAAAAAATGGTCAGACTTGAATACCAAATCCAAAGTCAACGACAACAGAATTGATACCCAATCTACAACAAGTTGTACAAGAGGGGAACAGTTTCACTAGCATTATGGAGGGGTAAAGGAGGGAGATGTGGGATGCATGCTGGGACCAGAGATGGAGGGAGGACAACATTGGTGGTGGGAATGTCCCTCATTCATTGTCACTATGTGCCTTAAATATTACTGTGAAAGATTTGTAATTCACTTTTACCACAATTAAAAAAAAACTTACATTAGTCAGTGGCAATTTCTGACTACTCAGAAGTGAAGACTAGAAATTCAGAAGTGAATCATAGAAGAGACTGGGATTCATATGAGGTGCCAAAGTTCTAAGTAGTATTGTACTCATAAAAGATCATTGTCTCTCCTCTTGAACTATCTCTCTGGCATTGCACAGTTTATTATTTGATTCAGAATATGAAAATCCTACCAAGAGATAGCCAAAGAAAGATAATTTTAGTTTCTAAAATATAAGTGTAAACTAATTGGTCAATATATGTTGATGATCATATGAAACAAAGAGATAAAGCATAATATGAAGTATAATATTAAACAAAAATAAGCATAATCAAATTAGACACATCCTTTATTTATTTTATATAAAAATAAAAATATATATTATCAATCTTTAGACTACAGTCATCTTAACCATTGCTTTGATAATTGCGCCCAAATTATTAAAATGTGCTCTCTTATGTACAAGTAATAATGTCTCAAATTACCCTGTTGATCACCACAATTTTTCCTTTTATTTGTAAACTCTTAGAAACATTTTTTTTTCTATCTGGAAAAAGTAGCAAGTTTCCTTCTCTTTCTAGTTCAGAAATAATTGTGCATTCCTCTATATTTTGTTATGAGATAAATCAATTAGTAATAGATACAGGCTATTTAAAATAATTACAAAGATTCAAACAGCTAAATAAAACTGAACTTTGAATATATATGGAAACTGTTACTAAAAATAAGTAAATGAAATTCAAGAGCCTAGACATGCAGATTTCTTGATGTAAACATTTATGCACAGTATCAGTTTTTAATAGCTAAATATTTCATGCATTGATAGAAGTATATACAATAATCAAGCTTGTGTTTATATTTGTAAATAATTTTTAAAAAACTATTAACAAAACAATCCTCTGGAATTAACAATTCCATAAAAATATCCCACTCATAATTTTATTCCTTCACCATATATGTGAATGGCATAGAAGAATGTTTCTTAATCAAAGGACAGATGACCCCACTTTAGGCCTCTAGATTATTTAATCAAAAAGTAGGATGATGGGGAAATAGAAAGAAGCAAATTGAGGTCACTGTCCAAAAAAGTTGAGAAAATATTTTATAGGATACTATCTAACCTCTAAATAATTATTTGGTTTTATACTTCATATATCTGGTTAAAATGATCAAATGTAATATGTTGAAATACATCAATGATTGTAATATTTTTAGTTTATTAATTTTACATTTATACTTATATTATAAATGCTAATAATAAACATTCATGGTTATTTTATGCTCACTATATGCCTGTCTATTCTATGAATATCATTGTAACAACCCTTTAATATTTACTAAAAATTAATTCAATTTTTTATCTCCATTAAAAATGAAGAAATGCTATATCACTGTTTTGCCTAATGTTGAGGGAGTTGGTCTTTAAATATCTGTAGAGGAACTCACAAAGAAAAATTCTTATTTTTCCTAAAATTACTTTATTTTTGTCTCCATTAATATTTAAGATACAATATTTGCTTTAAATTAGTGGGTTAGAAATTTGACATTTTGTTGATAAATAGATTTCTCTGGTGAGATGAATATCTCAGTAATGGAGTCTCTGGGGAAACTAACTCCAGGTGATGTTTACCAGCTTCTTCTAATCTTTTAAATCATGAGTAAAGGAGCATAGAATTTCCCTCAGCAAGCCATTCTGAGTTGTATATTTATTACTTCTGATACTATTCAAAATTTGAATTATTTCCACCTAAAACTCAAAGGACTTTCTTTTTTTTTTTTTTTTTTTTTTGGTTTTTCGGCCACACCCGGAGTTGCTCAGGGGTTACTCCTGGCTGTCTGCTCAGAAATAGCTCCTGGCAGGCACAGGGGACCATATGGGACACGGGATTCGAACCAATCACCTTAGGTCCTGGATCGGCTGCTTGCAAGGCAAACACCCCTGTGCTATCTCTCCGGGTCCTCAAAGGACTTTCTTAATGTTAAAAGAGACTGTTTTATTTGATTGTAATTCTCTTCCCACATGTTGATCAACTTTTTGTCACATACTTGATGTCAATTCAAGTATTATTGGTAATGTCAGTCTGATTGCTGTAATCTGTGCTCTTGTTCTATTGCCTCATGTGCCTACTTAAATTTAAATTATTGTTAAATAAGATTAAAATTGAGTTTTTCACCTTACTAGCTATGTATAAAATTCTCAATAGTCACATAAAGTTAGTGAATACTATACCTCCCAAAATTAATGACTATTATCACAGACCATTATTTTTTGGACAGTGTTTAAATTATAGAAGTCAGACTTCGTATCTAAACTGAACCAAGATTATTACATATATAATATTCTCTGAAGTTATTGTTGCCAAACTCTACCCTTCTCCCATCAAATAATATATATATGTTATACTTTTATCATTTTGTATATATCTTGGGCATAGGCTGAATATCTAAACAAATTATGTTTTAATTAGAAAGGTTTAGTTTAAATTTTAGTTTAAGATTTAGTGAAAGATTTAGTATGTTTGCAAAATAATATATAAGTTATCCCATTTTTGTTTGAGGATCAAAGAGGCATAGAGATTTGCCTTAACATGTATAAAATTAGATTTAGACCAATAAAGTGGTCTAATAAAACTAGTTAAAAATAAAAATAATATACTTTATGAAAAGAACTCACAAAAATATATACTCTAATTATTATTAGCTGTAGCAAATTATAGTCAGATTTTGAGTTCTGGAAAAATGTATGGCTTTGCTTTCATAGTGCTGATATGAAATATTTTGCATTTTAAAGGCATAGTACATTCTTCAAAAGTAATGGTTTTTACTATTTTGGGGAAGTAAATTGAGTTTCTACATTATTCACTCCCTTGTCTTGAAGGCAAAATTAACGTGTATCCTGACAAATGAGATTCCCTATGCATCTCAGTTTATGAAAAGCATTTCCCATTTTCCCTTGATATACCATTAATATCCTCTTTGCCAGAGAGCAGAAGAGACCTAGCAATACCTGAATAGTTCCAAAATTCTATTCAAATCATTTGAGTTCTTAAATTATTTAAGAGGAACAATAAATACTGATTGGCTATTGAGCCGATCAATCTGACTTTCTCATATAAATGAATGCAAAATTATTATATTCAAGTTATTAAAACAAAAAATGGAAACTAACGTTTGAATGATTTTTGATAGTAGAGCTAAAGAATGTTCATTCTTACATAGGAAAGAAGAGCAGAGCAAATATAACTCTCAGGTCACAAGCACTCAGGCAATTTACTCCTGTCTGTATTTTTTTATCAACTGTCTTTCGTTTATAATTCTTGACCTCTAAGAAATGTTGTGCCTTACACAATCTCTCCTCAGCGTTAAGGTCATGCACTTTTCTCTTTGGTGTGTCTGAAATAGCTGAGTGCTTTCATGCTGAAATCCATGCTTTGGTTCCTGGACGATCTAAGCATCTGATTAGTTCCATCTTTTATCTCCTATCTCAATGGCTTAAGACCTTTGGCCTTCTGTTTCTGATAGTCCTACCACACTCTGATTGATACAGAACAGCCAACTTAGCTTTGAGTCGAAGGCCCTGCATCCCTGCACTCCATGTAATATCTTGTAATAAGTCTAGTCTCTGGAGATCTAAAAACGATTTTCTCACATAATCAATTTAAGTTTTCATTTACTTTGTACTGCTGTTTTTTGCTTTATACCTATAGATAATATAACTTTATAATTCATTTAAATAAAGCCCAAAATTGAACTAAACAGAAATAAGATGTGAGGATATATTAAAGATGATACAAATGAATTATAATAGCTATTTGCATTTTATATACTTTGTACTTTATAGGTTATTTCATGAAAGAATTATTTTAATCTCTGAATTGTAAAGGTTTGTTAAAATTAATTTATGATTTTCCTTTCTCTTTGGTAACTGCCTTACATCAAAATATTATACCAAGATTATTTATAATACTTGATGGATCTGAATCCTATGTCTGCTTAATCACCTAATTCCATACTAAATACCATTTTTAGAAAAATATATGTGTTCGTATGTATTAAAGATTGCTTTGGGTGATCATCATTCTTTCAGTATTGTGCATTGTTTTTCTAATCTCAGTAAATTAGTATTTTCAAAATTCATTAGGGCTGGAAATATGTTACAGTGATAAACTGGTGCTATAGTCTATATAGACATAATTAGCATAATTGAAATATAGAATTTTATATTTATTTTTAATATTTAAGTTATTGAAATTATGTGCCTATTTGCTGCGGTCAGATTTATATAGTTATTTCTAGCTTTAAAATAGAAAAAAATTAATATATAGTGCAGTGATTAGTTTACCATTAAAATTGTTTCTTTAGTTTAGTAAATTCGGGTTTAAATTCCCTCTAAGTTTTCTAATTCAAGAACAAGTATTTGTCATTATTCAATATTATCTATTCCCTGTTTTTAGCTCTCTATACCATCAATAAGGAAAGTGATCTGTTATTTGCCCACCTCTGTCATAATATGCTTAAGATGATAGAAATACTCTGGTTCCATCTACTTTTAAATAAATTTGAAGACTATCATTTCTTATAACCCCATTCATCCGATTGTGTATTTTTATGCCATAAATTCTTTATCCATTTCTTTGTCTTTGAACTTTTGGGGTATTTTCATACCCTTCATAATGCACCAAGAATTACAGTGAACATGGGTGACATGTATTATTTCAAAATTTTTGTGTGTTTTAAAGAAAACTAGTTAAGATGTTGCAATTTGTGGTTGGTGGTAGTAAGTGAAAAAATTTAAATGGTTATTTAACACTCAAAATTCATATTGAACAGTGGTAAACCCTTAACACTGGGTATAAGAAAACTTAGATTAGCAAACATTGGGTGTTGAGGGAGTGAAGAGCCTGAATAAAGGTGACATAGAGTCCTGGAAGGTCTTGAAAAATTTAGGTTGCGTGTGTGTGCAGTAGCTTTGTACATCAAAAACATACCATTAAACTGTGATATAACCATTTTACCTCAGATAAAATTGTAAATTGTTAGATAAAGAGGGGGCAAAGAGGAAAAAGTAATTTAAAAGTAAAAATAATAAAGCTAATGGTATTAAATAAATTTAAAAAATTCCTAACTTTTTTGGGCCCGGAGAGATAGCACAGCGGTGTTTGCCTTGCAAGCAGCCCATCCAGGACCAAAGGTAGTTGGTTCGAATCCCGGTGTCCCATATGGTCCCCCGTGCCTGCCAGGAGCTATTTCTGAGCAGACAGCCAGGAGTAACTCCTGAGCACAGCCGGGTGTGACCCAAAAACCAAAAAAAAAAAAAAAAACAAAAAAAATTCCTAACTTTTTAAAACAACTCTTCCCAATTGTTTTTTACCTTTTTTTTTTTTTAAATTCTGGATTCATGACTACTTTGCTTCTGTTTTAGCAGATAGACAAGAACAATATTTCACTGAGCAGGTTCCCTACCTCAGCAAAACAGTTCATTTATCTAAGTATCCCTTAATGCCCAAACTACATTTTAATCAATACTTTCACAAAGTTAAATGGCAACTAATAAAGTAATTAATTGATTTCTTTTCATATTAAATGCAATAATACTCCAGTTGAAGTGATAATGACAGGTCATAAGAAGGTCATTTCTACTTCTTTCAGCAAATACCTAAGCCAATGCTTCACTTGAAATTTGTACTGGTAGTTTGGCAGATATGCCAAATTCAGGAATGTCAGACAAAAGTTCCTTTAATCCTATTAAAATATCAAAGGAAACTTTAGTGTAATTCAAATTTACAGTAGACTCTAATGTCAACAAGACATTAGTGTTGTTCACTTTCAATGGATAAGATGTATTTGCAGAGATTTGAAAACAAATAAGACAATGACATCCTAGAATTCCAGTCAGCCCAAACAAATAAAAAATACTCAAAACCAAGTACCAAGTCTTCCCTTCTTCCTTTCTTTTTCTCCTTCCCTTCTTTCTTTCTTCCTCCCCTCTCTTTTTTCCTTCCAATTCTCCTTTTTCTCTCCCACCCTATCTCATCACTCCCATCTTCCTCCTTCCTTTCTTCCTCCTTCCTTCCTTCCTTCCTTCCTTCCTTCCTTCCTTCCTTCCTTCCTTCCTTCCTTCCTTCCTTCCTTCCTTCCTTTTTTCCTTCTTTCCTTCCTTCCTTCCTTCCTTCCTTCCTTCCTTCCTTCCTTCCTTCCTTCCTTCTTTCCTTCCTTTCTTCCTTCTTTCCTTCCTTTCTTCCTATCTTCTGTCCTTCCGTCCTTCCTTCCTATCTTCTGTCCTTCCGTCCTTCCTCCTTTTCTTCTTTTTTTCACTTTTAAAGTAAAGTTTAAGTGTCTGGAAAGAACAGAAGTACTATAATTGCAGATTTATTCAAATGTCTTACCATATAAATAAATATATTTATTATAAATAAAAATAAATATTTCCAATTATGAATTTTAAATCATAAATTCCTGCTCAATAAAGCTAAAAAAGTAAAATGCAATTAATTCATTATAATTAATCTGATACATGATATTCTAGGCAAATATTCAGACGTTTAGAAAAGTTCAGACTTTTACTCCAGTATCTTGCTTCTTTCTTGTACTCTATGTGTGCTTAAAGAAGAGATATAATTTCATAGGCTTGATTTTGAAAGAAAAATACATATTTCTCTAAGTACTATAGTCATACCACCTACTTTGATTCATCTTCCTTCCATTCAATTCCCTGCACATACACTCACTGAAGTATGTAGATTCCGCTGAAGTATGAACTGTGTGAATGATCTTTGTCTTCCATCCTCCAAACTATCTACTATCCTCTATAGTTATTCCTATCTTAGCTTTAGAAGAATGCTGACAGTCCTTTTTGAAAAAAGAAAACATCTCTTTCACTATTATGGAGGCTCCTGAAATCTTAATATAAGTCTATTATTTCCCAGACTAACATACAGTTGTACAAATCTCTGATTTGCACCTCTGTGAATACCTGCAGCAACATGTAAAGATTTCTGCACCCCAATATTAATCATAAAAGTCACAGCCAATAATAAATGAGAATTTTGATTTTCCTCATGATTTAGAGTATAGTATAATAAAATGACATTTTTATTTCTGTATAACCTTTCTTTTTTTCATTTTTGCATCACTTTTGGTGGTGGTGTTCAGGTCTTACTCTTAACTCTGTTATCCCTCTTTGAGGAGTTCTGGAACCATATGGGGTCCTGGCGATAAAAAAAAATAGGGCAGGTTTATGAAAAGCAAGCACTCTACTCGCTACCATCCTTCTTGTCTCTGTATAACACTTCTAGAGAGATATAATACAATAATAAATGTTCTAACAGATTATCAGAAGAGAAATTGAATATAAATCCTTGAGGTTTAAAATTATCTATGTGGGAAAAAGTGATCTATTAACTGTACCTGAATGCTTGACTCTTCCGTTCTATCTCCATCATCATATTAATTTATAGTAGCTATTGTCAGTAGTAATAATATTCTATTTCACTAATATTCTTTAGGAGAAACTCAATGACACTTTATACAGTGAGTATTTAAATTATCCTCTATAAATCATATATGTAAAAATTATCTATTGAAATGTCATTGTTTTTATATATTTTTGTGTTTAAGAAGAGCAGAATATATAATTTCAGTAAATCAATTTAGAAAGATATATTAAATATTATAAATTTAAAAATTTTAAGAAATAACTATAAAGAACTGTCTTTATCTTGCCCACTGAAATCAAGAAATACATATTACATATGCAAAAGAATTATAATGCTAATAGAATAGAGTTTTACAAAAATATTTTATCAATGTAATTTTCTAATGACTGTGAAAATTAAAATTCATAATATTTATTCAGTAGTACTGAAAAATTATTTCTTTTCAGAAGATAAAATAAGTTTACATATTAATGTTTAGAGATAAATATGACACTATACTAATAATTTATTTATGTTCATTACAAAATAATTTACAATAGTCAGAATCTGGAAATAACCCTGATGCCTGACAACAGATGAGTGGATAAAGAAACTATGTTGTATCTCCAAAATGGAACACTATACAGCTATTAGAAAAAAATGAAGTCATAAAATTTACTTAGACATGAATGGTTATGCTGAGTGAAATGAGTCAGATGAAGAGGTATTGTCACACTCATTTGTGAGATATGAGAAAAAGATTGTATGGTATTAAAATACAGGGACAATAGAGACAAAAGCCAGGAGAACCAGCCCTTGGTAGGAAGCTTGCCACTACATTACTAACAGGGGAGTACATTTAGGGCATAGAAAGGATAAGTATGACAATGATAGTTGAAAATGATTACTCTGGACAAGAACTGTGTGCTGAAAGGATATAAAGTGATATGCATAATACCCTTTCAGTACGAATTATAAAAACCACAGTGTCTTACAAAAAGAGAGTAAGAAAGAGACAGGGAGACAGAGAAGCAAAGAGTGAGAGTAAGAGAGAGAAAGAGTGAGAGTGAGCAAAAGAAGAAAAACTTCTGCCCTAGTGATAGAAACAGAGAGGTAGAGTAAGGGCAGAAGGAAAACTGGGGATATTTATCAGAAATATAAAGGGATGGATATGACTGAAATTTGATCATAAACAACTTTGTAACTGTGTATCTTATTGTGAATCAATTAAATAACTTATTAAAATAATAAGTATAGATAAAAGGTCTTCAAAACCACAACACAAAAACACAAGGAGGCATATTGACCTATAAACAATGAAAACCCTTCAAATTAATAATAGTGGAACTATTATTGTAAAAACTGCCTAATTAAAATGTCTAAAGTAAATTACTACTACAGGACATATTTTATATCGAATGGAGTATGTTTGGAAGTCCTTGTGATTACTTACAGCAGTGAGACTCAAATTTGCACTTGAATACTAAATGTACCATAACTAACGTAAGAAACTTCTACCCTTCTCTTTTGGTTTCTCTTTGCTCAGATCTAGCTATAAAAGATTGAGAAGCAGACTACTGAGATATTATTTAAAAACAATATACTGAGCATGGGATTCTTTCTCTCTCAAATTCTTTCTTTTTGTTTTGTTTTTCTGTAGAATTCAGATATTCCTGACAGTGACTTTATATTAGTTAGAAAGCATTGAATCTATAATCCATTCAACCCCCTTGCTCCAAACACAGACAAATAGGGGATAGACAACTGTTCAATAAATAAAAACAGAACATGTCTAGGAAATACAAAATAGTGAGGTTTTGTACTACTAACATGACCAAAATTTTTTTCTGTTTTTTTTTTGTTGTTCTGAAATCTGTGATTTTTATCTTAGTTTGCTTCATTTTTTTATTTTTTTGTCTTATTATATTTGCTATTTAAAGTGATGTAAAACATTTTAAATCAATCTGATGTTTTCTCACCGAGTTTGATCTGAAAGAGTATTTGGGGTTATAAAAATTTGATCCTTAAATTCCAACTTTTAACATTTTTGTAAGAGGTTGTCTTCAGTAGGATATAAGCAAAGTATCTAATATTCTATAAAATTTATTCAATGATGCCTTCTTAGCTCTGTAATATTTTTTATTGTTTTAATGTGTTCCTAATTGTTCTTTTAGTAAATATGGATTCTTTTCTTCCCTATAATGTCCTAAAACTTCAAAAATGCTACGAAAATTGTATTGAAGACACTTTGAACATATATACAGAAATACCTATGATAAACAGGCATGTTGGAAAAATTTCTTTCAGACATAACAGAAATGACTGAAAAATATATTTTATAAATATATTTTATAAAAAGACATTAAAGAATCTTACACTGGATGCATGGCAGAAGTGAAAACTAATCATCACTTTAGATGAAGCATACATCAGTTTTAGAGGTCAGTGAGCAGAATTCTATCAGCGAATAAATAAACTGAAATTTAGAGTAATTAGGTAGTACATAGAATTACACAGTAATTTAGTGACTAAATCAAAACTAAAACCAAGTCTTCAAAATTCTTAATTCTGTGATTTCTCACTACATTACACTAAGTAATGACTAAAATTTGATTGATGAACTACAATTATTTAATTTAACCCAAAAAAAACTTATTCATTTTTTATTTAATCCAACTTAGAAGAAATGACATACTTTTTTAAATAAAAATGTCTAGCTTCATGGTTACAAAATTGTTTACTGTTGGTATCATTCACAGAATGTACCTCATCCCTCCCACCACTGATGCCTCCCATTTCCTTATCACCTCCCACTCCTTACCCTTTCCTGTCTCTGAGGCAGGCAATTTCTCTCTCTCCCTCTTTCCCTTCTTCTCTCTCCCTTCTTCTCTCTCTCCTCTTCTCTCTCCTTCCTTCTCTCTCCTCTCTCTCTCGTCTTCTCTCTCCCTCCTTCTCTCTCTCTCTCTCTCTCTCTCTCTCTCTCTCTCGTTAATGGAAGGGTGCCTTGCATGTAAGTTTTTTTTCAGCACCAAGTTAACTATTGTTAATGGAAGGGTGCCTTGCATGTAAGTTTTTTTTCAGCACCAAGTTAACTATTGTTAATGGAAGGGTGCCTTGCATATAAGTTTCCTGTCCAGAGTGATCAGTTCCAACTCTCACTGTCATAAGAGACCCTTCTCTCCTTTATTTTCATTCATTATTCTTTATGGCAAGCTTCCTATCCTGGGCTGGACAGCCTGACCCTTATCTCTATTGTCTATGGATATTATTACCATACAATCTCTTATTTTGCTTATCCCACAAATGAGTGAGATTATTTTATGTATATTCATCTCCCTCTGACTCATTCCACTCAGCACAATAATCTTCATGTTCATCCATGTATAAGTAAATTTTATGGCTACATTTTCCTAATGGTTCATTGTGTAGATATAGAATAGTTTCTTTAGCCATTTTATGGTTTTGTGCACCTGGGTTGTTTTTAGATTCTGGCTATTGTAAACAATACTGTGATGAACATCGGAGTGTAGAGTGCATTTTGGCATAGTGTTTTTGTACCTAGGGTATAACCCTAGGATGGTTTTACCACATCATATGGAAACTCAATTTCTAGTTTCTTGAGGAATTTTCATATAGTTTTCCAACAAAAATGAGGACCAATCTGCATTCTCACCAGCAAGGACAAAATCCTCGCATCCACAACAGCACTGGTTGTCTTTGCTTTTTTGTGATGTATTCCAGTCCCTGTACTGTGAGATGATATATCATTGTTTTGATTTGTCACTCCCTGAACATTAGTAATATGAAGCTCTTATTTAATATGGTATTTGGCAATCTATGTTTCTTTAAGGAAAGGTCTGTTTATTTCATCTCTCCAAACTTTGATTTGATTTAATTTTTTTCTTGTAAAGTTCATTGATGTCTTGTATATCTTAAATATTAGCTCCTTATCAGATGGATTTTGGGTGAATAGTTTCTCCCATTCTGTGCCTATCCTTTGTACCCTAGTCACTATTTCCTTTGAAATGCAGACACTTCTCAGTTTAATGTAGTCTACTAGTATTCAAAAAACTTCAATTAATAAATTTAAGAATGTAAAATATATATATATATATTTGTACTACATACTACTAATTCATACTCCCATCAAAAGAACTGTGCATGTAATATATCCTCTTTATATAAAAATATGACAGTTATGTGAATGGAAATTTTGCAATCATGTTTATTAAAATAGCATAGAAACTGCCAAATAATTGAAAATAATAGAAAAGAACTCTTTTAAAGAAGACAGCTTTCTATTGATTTTATTCAGTTTCTTATAAGAACACCTTGAGTAGAATATATATAAGAATTTTATAGGTTAAAAAAACAGTATGACCAAAACATATTGAAATGTAAGTTGGAGAAAAATAAAACATCTCAAGGTTATAAGAAGAAATAGTAGAGTATTACTTTTTTTAAATTTTGCCCAGAGCTGGCCATGTTAATCACAGCTGGCAATTATCTGCAGAATGTTGTGTTAGAGGATTGTTGCAGGCAAATCTTACTCTCTCTAGGAGCTACCTTTGATGTTACTTTACGAATCTAATAAAGACTGAAATAAAGCCCAAAAATTACCCATCAACTCAGAATGATGGTGCCTTCATCAACATAACTTTATTATTAATTCAAGAAAATTATTCCTATGGAACTTAAAGCTATATACACAGTAAATAATTTCATTGTTTGCTTTCAGACACATATTTCAATGCAAAGTTTTTTTTATATAAAATGAAGTCACCTCCATAAGACAACATTTTTGTCTTGGAATAATAACAAAGCATTGTACTTGGAGAGATACAGGCACAGAATGATCTCTATTGTATATAGAATAGAAAAAATTAAAGGAACATAAATGCCTAAAGGCAACAGAAATCTGAGAACTGGTTCTTGAAAAATTTGTGGGGAAGAATGTAAGGATAAAGAAAGAAGTTAGTAGACACACAGATGAAGAGTATAGTATTGAAATTACTTATGCAAGAAACTATCATTTACAATACTATGAACCATGGTGACTAAAATAAAATGTAAAATTAATATTCAAAGACTATATTATTTGGGACAAATTATTAGTATAGAGATCAAGGCTCTTGCATGAGAGTGTGAGAGAATGTGTTTGCATGTCTGTGTATATGTGTGTGTGAGAGAGAGCAACAGCGAGTGAGAGAGATGAGTAGGATATCTGTTTGCATGTTTGGGGTTAAAAACTGAAGTCTTCAGAAATAATGTTACAATGCAGGATGTTTAAATAATCAGCAAATACTTTGTTGTTTCTTTCTTAACCAGTGATAAGGAGAAACCAGTTGTGAGGAGTTCATTTCTTAAGGAGAAAGCAGAGATTAGGAGTTCTTTTTCTTTTTTTCCCAGTCCCTAGACAGCAAAATGGAAGCACAAGTCTTGGCAAGATTGGGTTTTTTTTTATTGCCTAAATTCAGGGTCTGTACTGGAATAAACCCATATTATTAGAATTAGATTAAATTAGGAGTAACAGAAAAATATAGAAATGTCTTAAGCAAAATGTCTTAATTAATAGATTGATTTCTTTCTTGTAGGAATCCAGAGATCATTAGTCTAGGCTTGACAGAATTTTCAAGTTGCCTCTTCCTGATTGACTTTTATTCCCAAAGTTACTGCATGATTCAACATGGCTGCCCAAGTCCTAGTCTGTACATTCATTCTCTAGCTAACACAAAGCAAGAATTAAGACTTATAGCCATCTTTAAAGTCACTAATTAGAAGTCAATCATACTTACATTTTTTCATACTAACTACACCTTATCTCATTGGTCAGAAACTAAATACATCTGCCTGAAAGAAAATGGATCAGTCTTACTTTTTGAAACCTAGAAAGCCTTTTATTTTTATTTTTTAAAGAAAATCTAAATTTAAGGACCATGATTACAAACATGTTTGTAGTTGGTTTCAGTTATAAAAAAGAACACCCCCCTCCATCAGTGCACCATTCTCACCACCAATGTCCCCCATCTTCCTTCTCCCCTAATCCCTGCCTGTACTTGAGACAGGCATTTTATTTCTCTCACTCGTTATCATTGTCAGATAGTTGTCAGTGTACCTATTTCTCTAACTGCATTCACCACTCTTTGTGGTAAGCTTCATACTGTGGGCTGGTTTTTCCAGCTCTCATATCTATTATCTCTGGGTGTTATTACCATAATGATTTTTTTCTTAAATTTCACAGATAAGTGAGACTATTCTATGTCTATGTGTGTGTGTCTCCCTGTGACTTATTTCACTCAATATAATAGTTTCCATGGCCATCTATTTATAGAAAAATTTCATGACTTAATTTTTTCCTGAAAACTGCATAGTATTCCATCCTGCCATATGCTTTAGCATTTTACATGGTCTTTACTCTAATCCCAGAAGTTCTTGATAGTTCCCAAAAAATAGATGAGTCAGGTTTATTTTTTTTTCTAAAGAGTCTCATGGCAATTATAAACAAGATGGTGTCCATTTGCCTCAAATTCACTTCTACAATACAAAATATTTTAATATCATTTTTATATGTCCTATTATTGCATTCCTGTAAAATAAGAGATTACGTATTTACATGGTCATTTAAATTATTCTAACCAAAATCTTTTCCTCTAGTGATGTTTACATAGGCACCAGATAACATTCAACTTTTAAAGTCTCCATCTCCAACAATCTCCTTCTCCAATCACTCCTTTGCTTTTAACTCCCTCATGTCTCAGATATAGATTCTTGAAAGCTCTCAAATTAAATGATAAGTTTCCCCTCTTGGGGTTTATATAAAGTGCCTTTAGCAGTAAAAGAGAATATGCAGATTCTATTGATGCCTGCTTATCTTGATAAAACTAGGAGGTGAGTTTTCTTTGATGTCATCTTCCTATATACAGTTTGCTGCCGTGTCATAGAAAATGGATCAATAACCAATTTCCAAATAGGAGTAGATGAGGGAGAAGTTATTCCCCTCACATTTAGGAGTTGGAATTAAAACTATCCCTAAATTAGCTAGAGATAATACAGTGTTTAGTGCACCTGCCTTGCACGTGGGCATCCCTGGCATACACATATATGTCCCAGAGTCATTCCAAAGAAATCTATAAGGATAGAGTAAACCCTGTGCATCATCAGCTATATACAAAAGCTAAAAAAAAACTTTTCTTAAAGTTAAAAGCAAGAAATATTCTGTGAGTCAGAAAGGGAAATGATAGTTCATATACAATCAACAACTTCTCATATTTAGTCTCTTTTCTTCCTTCAACATAACCAACATAATTGAATTACAATAATCCCCCTCAATTACTTTTGTCAATAGGAAACAAACAGATATAATGGAGGATCTCAATGGATTCAGCCTCACCACCAAATGTCAAGAAAGTTCAGGAGTAATCTGATGAGGTCATTTCCATAATGTCATGGGAAATATCTGCCAGTTATTCCAAGGGACTACCAGGGGTCTCCTTTCAACTGCTTAGCATGGATAAAACAAGCAAACAACAACAACAACAACATAAATTCACCTTGAAAATAATGAGTTCTATGGAGAGATAGCATGGAGGTAAGGCATTTGCCTTTTATGCAGAAGGATGGTGGTTCAAATCACGGCATCTCATATGGTCCCCTGTGCCTGCCAGGGCTATTTCTGAGTTTAGAGCCAGGATTAGTCCCTGAACAATGCCATGTGTGATCCAAAAACCAAAAAAAAAAAAAAAAAAAGAATGTGTTCTAAGAATATTAGCCTAAGTGGAAATTTAGCTCTTTAAGGTAAAGGTGGTGAAATTAAACTCTACCTGAATATATAGATTCTCTGGCAAGTGTTTTCTTGTCCTAATATTTTACATTTTATTTTATTTTCTGAATGATACCTTTTTAAATTTCTGATGATGGTTTTAATCTTATATTTTCCTTGCAAAATTACAATATTCTTTATTTTTATTTTTTATAATTACATTATTCTTTATTTAATCTGAATTATAATATTATTTATTTCTCCCTATATCTTCAAATAATTGTAGCAAATTAAAGAACCAATAAAAGATATCCTAATATAGTTATTCATCATTTGACTTGCTCAGATTAAATATTCAAGTCAAGATTTGAGAAATAACACTTATGTTTTGATAATTTGATTCTCCAAATTAAAATATCTTTTGTAAGAGAACATGTGTGGTTGAAAATAAAAGTTCCTGAAAGTGTAAAACATAATTTTATTTTTGATAAAGGAGCAAAAAATCCTGAAGGAGCAAGGAAAGCCTCTTCAACAAGTGGTGTTGGCACAACTGGCTAGCCATTTGCAAAAAAAGCGAACTCAGACTCCCAGCTAACACCATGTACAAAAGTAAAATCCAAATAGATTAAAGATCTTGATATCAGACCTGATACCATAAGGCAAGGGTCTCAAACTCAGGGTCCACGGGCCATTTGCAGCCCTCCGTACATTTGTATCACAGTATTTGCGATTATTTGCTTACCAAATTATCACAATAAAAATCACATTAGTAAGAAAAAAATCACATTAAACATTTGCATAATGCGATTTTTTGCAATTTTTTTCTTACTAATGCGATTTTTTATTGCGAATATTTGGTAAGTAAAATCCCTTATGAGGCCCTGCCTGACCCTGACTTTGCCTCCTGCGGCCCCCAGGTAAATTGAGTTTTACATACAACACATACGTAAAACACTCCATGACATTAAGACTAAAGGCATCTTTAAGGAGGAAACAATACTCTCCAAACAAATGAAAGCAGAGATAAACAGATGGGAATATATTAAGCTGAGAAGCTTCTGCACCTCAAAGGAAATAGTGCCCACGATACAAGAGCCACCCACTGAGTGGGAGAAACTATTCACCAAATACCCATCAGATAAGAAGCTACTATCTAAAATATACAAGGCACTGACAAAAACTTTACAAGAAAAAAAATTTAATCCCTCAAAATTGGCGAGAAGAAATGAAAAGACACTTTGACAAAGAAGAAATACAAATGGTCAAATGGCACATGAAAAAATGATCCATATCACCGGTCATCGGAGAAATGCAAATCAAAACAACAATGAGGTACCATCCCACACCACAGAGATTGGCACACATCACAAAGATTGGCAATATGCAGTGCTGGTGGGAATGTGGAGAAAAATGAACTCTTATTCACTGCTGATGGGAATACTGTCTAGTCCAACCTTTATGGAAAGCGATATGGAGCTTCTTTGAAAAACTAAAAATTGAACTCCCATACTATCCAGCTATATCACTCCTAGGGATATACCCTAGGAATACAAAAATAAAATACCAAAATCCCTTCCTCACACCTATATTCATTGCAGTGCTATTCACAATAGCCAGACTCTGGAAACAACCAAGATGTCCTTCAACAGATGAATGGCTAAAGAAACAATGGTACATATACAAAATGGAATATTATGCAGCCATTAGGAGAGATGAAGTCATGAAGTTTTCTTATACATGGTTGTACATGGATTCTATTATGCTGAGTAAAATAAGTCTAAAAGAGATAGATGCAGAATAGTCTCACTCATCTATGCAATAAGATATTTTTGCAATAATTCTCAGAGACAAAAAGAGGAGGGCTGGAAGGTCCAGCTCACTACATGAAGCTCACCACAAAGAGTGATGAGTGCAGTTAGAGAAATAACTACACTGACAACTATCATAATAATATGAATGAATGAATGAATGAATGAATGAATGAGGGAAGTACAAAGCCTGTCTAGAATACAGGCTGGGCTGGGGTGGGGAGGAGGGAGATTTGGGACATTGCTGATGGAAATGTTGCACTGGTGAAGGGAGGTGTTCTTTCCATGATTGAAACCCAACTACAATCATATTTGTAATCAAGGTGTTTAAATAAAGGTATTAATTAAAAAATAAATAGCCAGAAGAAAAAAAAGAAAACAAAAAATATGTATATTTTCTTCAAACCTGAAAGTGAGTCTGGTTGTATCCATATTTGTCCCTTACAACTTTTCTGAGTCTAAAGTTTGTGTCATCTGATATTAATATGGCCACGCTAGGATTTTTAAGGGTGTTGTTGCTTGGGTAATATTCTTCAAGCCTTTGATTTTGAGTTTGTTTGTTCTGACTATTCAAGTGTGCTTCTTGTAGGCAGTAGAGGGTTGGATTCATCTTTTTGATCCATTTAGGTATTCTGTGTCTCTTAACTGGTGCATTTAGTCTCTTGACATTGAGGGAGATGATTGACATGGTATTTAATGTTATCTTTTGTATAAGTTGGCATGTCTATTGGTCTGTCTTGTTTTAAAATAGACCTTTCAATTTTTCCTTTAAGGCTGTAAACCATCTGAGCTGTTGCTTATCTGTGAAGCTATCTATCCTCCCTTCAAACCTGAATGTTATAGTCAGGCTGGGTACAGTATTCTAGGTGAAACATCCATTTCATTCAGTCTTGTCACCATATTCCACCACTGTCTTCTGGCCTTAAGAGTTTATTGTGATATGTTTGTTGTAAAATTTTGGATGCTTTTTGAATTTAACTTCCCCTTGTGATCTTGCTGCTTTCAGTATTCTATCTCTATCTGTAGGATTCATTACTGTGACTAGAAAATATCTTGGGGTGTTTTTCTTCAGGTCTCTTTTAGCTGGTACTCTTTGGGCATGCAGGATTTGATTCCATGCAGTCTTTAGCTCTGGGAGTTTCTTTGTGATGATATCTTTGACTATTGATTCTTTCAGAGGTTCCCCTTCCTGGGCCTGGGACTCCAATGATTCTTATGTTGTTTCTGTTGAATTTATCAAAGACTTCTATTTTCATCTGTTCACATTCTTTGAGTACTTTTTCCATTGTATGATCATTTGCTTTAAGGTTCTTTTCCAATCCCTTATGCCATATAGAGTTGTTTTGCATTTCATATTCTAGTTCACTGGTTCTGTCCTCGGCTGCTGTTACTCTGTCGGAGAGGCTTTCCATTGAGGTTTGCAGTTCGACTACCATGTATTTCAGATCTGTTATTTTAGTTTGGAGTTTATGATTTCTTTCTTTATATTTTATTTAGCTAGGTATAAGTTTTCTTTGATTTTCATGAGGATCCTCCATATTGCTATTCTAAACTCCTTATCTTAGAGATTAGTCATATGGTTGATATTATTTGGGTCATCAGAACTATCATGTTCATTCTCTGTGCATGTTGTTTGCCTGTGAGGGTTCTCCATTGCCATGCTTGTAGTGTGATTTTTTTTCTGCGTAGTATGGTGGGGTTCATTATTTAGAAAGAGCACGCAGCCATGAAGCGAAGTGTAGCACTCTTCTGAAGCCTCTAGAAAACATTTTTTGCTGGGCCCTTCTTGGCCCTTTCAGAAGAGTTTCAGGAGACAGAAGAGTAGAGAAATATGCACAGGCAACTGATCCCCCTCAGTCTTTCCCAGTTGGTAATCTCAGAGCAGGGGCAGATTCTTCCCACTCTCCTTCATAGACAAAAGATCTGCCTTTCTACAGGGCACAGCTGATAGCCAGTTTTCACTCACCCAATCTTTCTCGGCCCCTCTGCTTGGGCACCTCCAGGGGAGAGTTTTTGCTGGGTCCTTCTTGGCCCTCTCAGAAGAGGTTCAGGAGACAGAAGAGTAGAGAAACACACAAAGACAACAGGCCCCCTCAGTCTCTTTCAGTTGGTAATCTCACAGCAGGAGCAGATTTTTTCCCACCTGCCTTCACAAAGGATCTGCCTTTCTACCAGGGCTCCACTAGTAGC
Organism: Suncus etruscus; assembly: GCF_024139225.1. Classification (NCBI taxonomy): domain Eukaryota; kingdom Metazoa; phylum Chordata; class Mammalia; order Eulipotyphla; family Soricidae; genus Suncus; species Suncus etruscus. The sequence goes on from NC_064852.1 coordinate 36,096,890, forward strand.
CAGTTTTCACTTACTCAGTTTCTCTTGGCCCCTCAGCTTGGGCACCTCCAGGAAAGAGTTTTCACTGTGCCCTTCTTGGCTCCCTGAGGAGTGGTTCAGGAGACAGAAGAGTAGAGAAACAAACACAGGTGACAGGCTCCCTCAGTCTCTCCCACTTGGTAATCACAAGTAAATATTTTAAAAACATTTGATCTCCAGGTAAAATGGTTTTCCTCAGTGCCCTTGGGTTTGTATCTATGTTTGAAAACTTAAATTGATAAGCATTAGCAGCAGAAATATACAAAAATTTATTTTATTCTTTGTCTTATCAAATCTTTTATTAAGATATAAAGACCTGATGGAATAATAACATATGCAACTAGGGACCAGAGTGGTAGCATAGGTAGCACAGTGGTAGTCTTGCAAGTGCTGACCCAAGACGGACATGAGTTTGATCACCCGGCATCCCATATGATCCCCCAATCAGGAGCAATTTCTGAGTGCAGAGCCAGCAGTAACTGCTGAGCGTTGCTGGATGTGCACCCCAAATAAAACAAACAAAAAACATATGCAACTAAATAAAGATGTGCAGTGCTAAAAAATATGATGAGTAAAGACTAAGAAAAAAATAAAAATTTAGCTACCCCTACAGATTACTTTGAACTAACCAATAATCAAGTTCATATCAAGCAACTAGTAGAAGAAAATAATTTTAGAGAAGAAAATTTATCTAGATGTATATTTTAAGTCTAGTGGAACAATATTATAAAAATCCATAATACACTATGTATAGTATAATATACATGCATATATATTCTACACACGAAATGGAAATGGGGTAGTGACATGATTCTATAGAGTCAAGAGAAACAAATTATAAAAAGAGTGTAACTAACAAAAAAAGATGTACTATCATTAGATATTTATATATTTGTGATGTAGATATATTTATCAAATATAAAGTTTATTAAATAACATCACACAATAAGGTATTTTGTTAAATTCTAAATTATAGATAGTACATTAACATTTTAATTATTTTAGTTAGATAATGAAATAGTTAAGATATTTTAAGAGATTATAGAGTCTCCATTGACCTCAGCTCATAATAATCACATGCCATAGAATACATTATGAAAGAATGTATGTGAACATTTTGGTGAAGCCTTTTTTTAATAATGTAGAGTAAGTATAGTAAATTTTGAACTATTTGGGATCTTTACAGTGTTCATTTATTTTAAGAGACAAACTTGTTATTTACCTCGAGGTGTGGAGTAAACATATGTCCCATGAAGGTTTTACAGCCTGTTTGGGTGAAGAAAGTTAAGTGAAAAGACATAGTAGGTTTCTGCTTACTGTTTTTTTTTTAATTTTCTCATTCTACTAAAGTGCAGTAACCTATGTCCTGAGAACCATCTGAAAACTTATCTCAGTAATGTAATAATCTGTAACGCATAATCTTGGAAGAAGTAACATTTTTGCAAATATTGATCTTACAACTTCCATTCTTCACCCCTTTAAAATCGAATTGAAATTAGGATTGTGGGGCTGCAGCAATAGTGCAGCGGTAAGGCATTTGCCTTGCATGTGGCTGATCCAGGACCGACTGAGGTTCTATCCCCCATCATCACATATGGTCCCCCACCTGAGGAGTGATTTCTGAGTGCATACTCAGGAGTAACCCCTGAGCGTCATTGGGTGTGGCCCAAAAACCAAAAAAAGGAAAGAAAATAGAAAGGAAGAAAGAAGAAAACAAAGAAAGAAGGAAAGAAAGAAAAAAAGAAAAAAGAAAGAAAGAAAGGAGAAAGAAAGAAGAAAGAAAGAAAGAAAGAAAAGAAAGAGAAAGAAAAAAGAAAGAAGAAAGAAAGAAAGAAAGAAAAAAGAAAAAAAGAAAGAAAAAAAGAAAAAAGGAAGAAAGAAATAAAGAAAGAAAGAGAAAGAAAAAGAAAAAGAAGAAAGAAAGAAAGAAAGAAAGAAAAAGAAAGAAGAAAGAAACGAAGAAAGAAAGAAGAAAGAAATAAATATAAAGAAAGAGAAATAAATAAAGAAAAAAGTGAGAAAGAAAGAAAGAAAGAAAGAGAAAGAAAGAGAAAAAGAAGAAAGAAAGAAAGAAAGAAAAAGAAAGAAAGAAAGAAAGAAAGAGAAAAAGAAAGAAAGAAGAAGAAAGAAAAGAAAGAAAGAAAAAAGAAAAGAAAAAGAAAGAAAGAAAGAAGAAAGAAAGAAAGAAAGAAAGAAGAGAAGAAAGAAAGAAAGAAAAGAAAAAAAAGAAAAAGAAAGAAAGAAAAAGAAAGAAAGAAAGAAAGAAGAAGAAAGAAAGAAAGAAAAGAAAGAAGAAAGAAAGAAAGAAAGAAAGAAAGAAAGATGAAAGAAAGAGAAGGAAGGTAGGAAGGAAGGAAGGAAGGAAGGAAGGAAGGAAGGAAGGAAGGAAGGAAGGAAGGAAGGAAGGAAGGAAGGAAGGAAGGAAGGAAGGAAGGAAGGAAGGAAACAAGAAAGAAAGCAAGAAATTAGGATTGTGATGAAATTCTTATAATTAAACCTACAATAGTATCAAAATTAAGCAACTTTTTTCCTCTATAACTCCACTTTCTCTTAAGGAAAATAAATGAGAGTTTATATTTGTTGTTCTAGCTCTCTCAGTTCAATATGTGGGGAAGCTGGAAGATGACAGTTTATTTTCTAGAGAACTATCTTGTCTAATTGATCACAAGAAGCAGCTTTTTGGTGGTAGTCAAAGAATCACAGGAGCCAATTTGACCAAAACCAGAAAAAAATTGTAAAAATTCAATTGGGAAAAGATAATTAGCATTTTTGAGCGAACTTCAAAAGTCCATTTAATTTTGTGCATGATAAACTTAAGGTGATGTCACAGTCTATCTATCTTTAGCCTTTATTTTTTTTTTCAGGAAATCCATAGGTAACATAAGAAAGAATGATAACCATGCAATTGAATATCACGCAATGTATATAAATCATATGTACCAAAAAAGGGAAAAATATATCATCAATGGTGTTTTTTGTATGTTACTAAAAATATATAAGTGTAGGTAAAGTTATTTTGCATAATTTACTAAACTTTATTGTTTGACCAGTGATCTTTTGTCTTCCTAATATGAAGGTATTTTTAATACACTATAATACAATATACTATATACATATATATATATAATATACTATCTTGATTGATACTAGCAGATTTTCTCAGAAAGATATTATCACCTTCTTCAAACTTTAATCCTCAAGCAATTTGCAGCATCAAAGTATGTTTCTAAAGTCCTGTTTGTTTCTGTAGTGTGTGTGTGTGTGTCTTTGTTTCTGTGTGTCTGTGTGATATGTGTGGTGGTTAGAATAGATTATATAGGTATAATAACTAGCAAGAAACTATAATTCTTCTTTTGGGAGGCACAACAAGCAATTTTCTAGGACCCTATAGGGTAGCGAGAATATAACACAGGTTAACCTTATCAAGAGAGTGCTCTAACTGCTGTGCCCCTGTAATCTGACCCCTGTAATCTTTTAGAATAGACTTTTAGAAAAGACTGAAGGGCACCAGCATGGTCATTCTCTTGTCAACTGGTGTCCTCTATGGTCTATTACAATTAATTTTTAAAAAGCTGACAAATATGTCTGAGTATTATACCTATATGTTGTTTTCTTTTGAGACTCTTAGCGTAGGTCAAAATCCGAAAATCATTCTTTATATTCTCAATAATCCTGGCACTGAAGATTTGGCTACCTTAATATTGAGCCTATATATTAATTCCTTTTGAAAGGTTTTATATGATAGAGAAGTAATTATATAAAAATATTATAGAAAAATAATATGAAAAATATGATGCAAAACATTATAGAGAAATAATATGGAAAATATCATGTATTTGATAAAACACAGAGCTCTTGTATATTCATTTAACAATGCCTCTTATAAATGATACTATTAGGAATGGGGCTTTAGCTCATTATAAAATACTTGCTTTATCACATGTAATAAAGTTCACATCTGAGATGCTAAATTTAATCCCTGCCACCACACAAACACACACAGATACACACTCACATATACACATATCATTAGACCAGAAAGATATTATAACTAATGGGTCACATACTTTTTATGCTGTACAATTAGATTGGACTCCAATACTCCATAATCCCCAAAGCATGTCTGTAGGGAATAGGGAGCAGCTCTTGATCATGAAAAGTTATACACTAAATCCCAAATAAATAAAATGATATAAATAATATTTTTACTTTTCTGTAGTTGATTTTAATTTTCTTCTTTTATTTTAATACATCTTTTATCATAATATAATTATGTATATTTATCACTTTTTTTAATTCTTAACACATTCAAGTGTGAGTCATATATATAACTATGCAATCAGTAAAATATATAGAGTAAATTTATATTTGTTGAGTAAAAGATTGATTGAGCAACTAGACTGGGAAGTTCTTGAAGCCCACATTAAAAAAAATCTATAGCCTAAAGACTGCAATGTTCCAATTCACAAATTTTCCATCTTAGCAGTAGTGATCCATGTTTACTATTTCAAATAGGACAAATTATTTTCAGCAGTTGCCTCATTCTCACAATGAACATTTAGTTTTAGGTGTTTCTCCAGATGTGCTCCTAGAGCTTATAAAGTTATATAATAAAATATAGTTTCAATAAAAGTTGAGTTACATAAAAATAAGGAAAGAAAAATATCCTTTAACTTCTTTTTTAAATTAGATGGTATAATTTAAAATTGGTTAAAGGCAAGTCACCAAGAGAGAAAGTACATAAATTTTAGTTGATGGTTACGTTTATAAGTATGCATCAGTTAGGGGCCGGCGAGGTGGCGCTAGAGGTAAGGTGTTTGCCTTACAAGCACTAGCCAAGGAAAGGACCACGGTTCGATCCCCCGGTGTCCCATATGGTCCCCCCAAGCCAGGGGCAATTTCTGAGCGCGTAGCCAGGAGTAACCCCTGAGCATCTAATGGGTGTGGCCCGAAAAACCAAAAAAAAAAAAACAAAAAAAAAACAAATAAGTATGCATCAGTTAGAAAAATAAGAAAAAATGTCAAAGAAGTACTTAACTAGTAAAATTATGCACCAAATAAACTAAGTAAAATAAATTGTAGTAACTTCCTAGAAGATATTTGCTTAATAAGTAGTTGAATTATTATTTTTATTAACATCTTTTATATAGATTCATCTTAATATCATATCAGGTTTTTTTTGATATAAAAAGAATATTTTCACCAATTTATATTTATGTCTAGTTAAGAAAACAAAATATATGCCTTTTAAGCAGAAAGAGAGAGGACAGAATATTCTTTTTTTGATGGCCGTTTCACTGTTGATTTTCACACAAACTAATCTTTATTTCCAAGTGTCGTGTATTAGAGCTCCAAGTCTCACTTAGAAATTTCTCTTTGTTAGTTTGTTTTGTGGCTATAGATTACTGAAGGATTAATCTTGTTTTTGTGCTTGCAATTACTCATAGTGGTACTCATGGAATCATATGCAAGGATAAAAATGTGGCCAGCTGCATTCAATACAAATGCCTTTTTTTTTTAATGTATCTCTCTTCAGCACAAGAAATTTTGATTTTGAATATTTTAGCATTAGATTATGTGCTAGTATTATATTCATGTTATAAAATGCCAGTTCAATAGCCTTACATACTTTCAGGACTAAATTATGAAGGTTCAGTTCTACTGTGATTTGTTAAGATCAGTTATTATAGAGAAGAAGTAATAGATCAACATATTTTTATTTAAAAATCAGAAGATTAGAAAATGTTGGAATTCTGCTTTAGAAAAACCTTTTTGCATATTCAAATAAGAGATTTATGTAGATTAGGAAAATATATTTTAATAAATTGCAGGTTGAACAGTAGAAAAAAGAGAAGTCACAAGTTCCCTGTAGATTTGAGGCATCAGATTATATGTTGTCTCCTATGAGCTTTTGGCAAAGATCAAGATAAAATAATTATTGCTGATTTTCTCACCATTTTAGTTCCACTGTACTGTGCAAGTTTCAATTTTTTTATTGTTTACGATAAATTTTATTTAAAATTTTAAAATTTCTCATTTGTTTTTTTCATATACCTATTCGCTCTTAAGTTTCATAATCTAAGATCAAAAAGATTTTATCTATTCTGAAAGTCTGTTCTGGAAATGTTGTATGGATCAATAAAAATGCTTTTTGTTGAAAAAAAGTGTAAATCACTTTCATGGACATATGAAGAGGGAAACAATTTGAAAACAGGAAAATAAAACTATCCTCAAGCTATATGAGTTTATTTTCTTCCAAGTCTTACTATCTCAATATGTTGCATTTATTTCTTGAAAATTAAATTTCTTATAAGTAGAATGTTATTCCAGGCCCTCTTCTGTTGGCCTCTGATATTTGCATATAACTGCCATTCAAATGAATATGGGTTTTGCTTAGCAATTAATCAATGTCAGGATGCCTTCCATTGTAGAAAGTAATTCACATGCACGTAGTTTTTATAACTTCTTCATTGAATTCCGAAGGAAATATATAAAGCATCTGTTTTATTTTTCACATACCTCTGTCTTAATAACTGATGTGATAATGTTTTCATTGAAAATATGTAAAACACCTGCGGTATTAATGTCTGATTGAAACTTGCTGTTTTCAAAGAACAGAAATGAATTTGCACTTTGTCATAATCCATTTCCCAGAAGATGCAGTTATTCTACTAAAATCAGACAATAGAAATTCTTCCTCATATGCTTTTAGTTAAATGAACAGAATGCTCATTATTTAATGAAGAGTAATGAAATGCCAATAAAGATCACAGGAATTAAGTACAAATGCTACATTATAGTTAACATATATTTTGAGAAAAGCATTCTATAATTTTACCTTTTCTCTTGTCATGCTAGATTAATACCTGGCAACGACCTAAGACTAATCTACACACAATGATATATTTTTATTAAATTTTGAAATATATATTGTGTTATTGTAATTTTCCTACATAGTAACAAGGCGCACAGTATAAATGTTAATAAAATTAAGTTAAGAATAATTCATTATGTAAATCTTAGCTCAAACTTTAATATTCTATATTTAAGGAACAAAAAGTAAATAAAATAGTCATTTTTTTATTTTTCAAATTTGCAGCACTAAAATGGAGCTACATAACTAGACAAGCTTTCATATACAATATCTAAGTTACATGTCTATATTTTTGTTTTATCTTTACCAATATAATTAAATTATTGAAAACATATGGGAGGATCCAATCTTGGAGAGCTCTGCTTATATTTTCCTCAACATACTTTTTCCTCAACATAGATTCTAGTCTAATCTCAAGACATTTTATCTCATTTGAATCAACTTTTATGTGTAATATGGATTCAGATTAATTTTTTATTTATGCTTATACACTTTTCCCAACCCCATTTGCTGATGGAAATTTTTATACCATTTCTCATACTTACCTCAATAGTCAGTAGTCAGTTAATCAGTATCAATGAACTCTGCTCACAACTTCTGAGCCTCTACTTGATTCTTTGGCTTTGAAATACATTTTGCTTATGTGTCTTAAGACTGACATGTCTGGGGCCTTTATGGAATTGTAGATGGATTATCCTGCATTGAACTAGGTATTGGCAGCTTCCATACCTGAACTCTACCATACAAATAGGTTCACTTACAAATATCCTAAGCATATCCTTATTATATGTCCCAGTATTCACAATTATACTTTCTTCCACTTGATCAAAGTAGTCAGAAAGGAAAAATAGACTCAACTAGGAAAGACTCCAAGACACATAGTGATCAGAAGGACAAATACAGAAAAAGAATTTCGAAAACATCAAGACTAAAAAACATACAAAAAGGAAAGTCAAAGATTTACAGCAGATATATAAATGACACTCGATGAACAGAAGATAATGGAGAGATATAGTACAAAAACTCAACAAAATGAACACCTCACACAGTATATTCTATCCAACGAGGTTATCTTTTAGATGTGAAGGAGTGACACAGTTCTCCAGGTATAGAAAACAGCTTAGGGAATTTATAAAATCAGTTTTTGTAGAAGCATTAAAAGAGGTTTTATAAAAAACGAGAAATATCCAGCACATGGTATTTATTATGTCACTCACTAATTGTATGTGTAGTAATCCCCTACATCAGTGGTCAGCAACCTGCTGCTCGTGAGCCACATGTGACTCTTTACACTTTTAATTTGGATCTTCTGCATGCTAGGCGGCTACTATAGGAGTCAGAACTCTGCTCCTAGCCTCTATCAGTGCGCGCCCTGTGTGCAGCCCTGGCGCCTGGCTCCAAGAGTGTAAAATGATACCCAGTATTAACCTTAAGCAAAGGTGTTCCTTTCTTAAACCTTTTCCTTTGATATGTAAAAGTCCACTGAATATGTACATTTTTCTCTCTCTCTTGACCTGACACCTCCTTGTATTTGGAATTGGTTTTAATAAAGAAAGAGGTGTCCTAGCTTTTTGGGCTCCAGGCAGAGAGTACAAGGTAAAAGGCCATGGACTCCATGATCATCCTTTCCTGGCTAGCCTGGTTTATTATTTCTCTTTTGCTACCCTGCTTCTTCAGACCAGGTTGGGTGGGGTTTAGAAATACAGTGTCTGGAGTGATCTTAAAACACATATTTTATTTTGCACAAGAGTTGGCATCTTCCATGAAGGGATTCTCAACCCAGAGTTTTCTTTTCCGTGGATTCTCATGTTCAGAGTACTCATGATTAAAGTTGTGAGCTAATGCTCTTAAATGCTGTTTTTCATATTGATTATGATTGTCTGCACATTATAAGTGACAATCAAAAAATTTTTGCAAGAGTGGAAACATTTCAATATCTCCTTCTCAGACACAGCTATCCCAGAATCAGATTCTTTTTTGAACACATCCATCTTAAGTCTCACTGTAAAAACTACTTGTGAAACTCCTCTGCAGAGAAATATTAAATTCATAGAGAAAATAAACAATGTCTGCCAAATACACAAACTTAGCTACCCATTCCTTGTCCAACTGGGGCTGTACAAAGTCAGAGTTCTGCTCTCACAAGAACTGCACTACTTCTTCCCTCTTGCCAAAAAGGTGAGAGAGCATCCTTCCCTGAACAGCCACTTCACTTCTTCATGGAGAAGATGCTAGTAGTGGGCATCCATACTCTAACCAAGGGTGGTAAATAGCCTGGATTTGATCACAATTGTGAATTTCACAAATTATATTTACTGTGTCATCTGTCAGATAGTTTAGTTCAGCAGGAAGTTTTTTGAATCCAGTCTATCATACAATGAGTGGATACAATGTACAGGTGTGCAAGTTCAGTTTCTTGTGACTACACAAAAATACTGAGCCATGCACAGTGCATCATCTGTACATACATCAACACATCAGATTATTATTCTGAGTGAAATGAGTCAGAAGGAGAGGTGTAGACACAGAATAATCATTTGTGGCATATAAGAATAATAAATGGCAATATGGTAGTAGTATTCAGAGAAAATAGGGATGAAGGACAGGAGGACTAGTCCATTATAGGAAGCTTGACATAAAAAGTGGTGAGTTCAGTTAGAATAGAGAAAGGTACATTATGACATTGATAGTTGGAACATACCATTCTGGAAACAACTGGATGCTGAAAATGGATAAGTGATATGCATGGTACCCTTTAATTAACAAATTGCAAACCATGGTGTCATAAAGGAAATTTTGTAAACCTCAGTGTCATAAGGGAAAAGAGAGATAGAGAGAAAAAAGCAAATGCCTGCCCCTGACATAGGCAGAGTAGGGTGAAGGGGAAGGAAACAAGAGACATTGGTGTTGGGGAAAGTGCACTGGTGAAGGGTGGTGTACATTCTATGATTGAAACGCAAGTATGAATAATTTTGTAACAAATATGCTTAAATAAAAATCATTTTATAATGTTTCAGGCATTCTATCATAATTCTTTTATATCATATGCCTTTAACAAAGTGCCGTTTTTGTTTTTGTGTGTATTTTAGTTTGGTTTCTTGCAGCACACACTAAAGTGTCAATTTTTTTTTCCTTTCAGTGAAATCACTACTTTTCTCTGGAACACTGTCCTTGCTTTTAAAAATTGTTAAAAAGGTTTTTATTTTTTACCTGTTTCATCTCCATATTATAGGGTTTCAAATTTTCAGCACATTTTGGTTATCAAGAGGAAACGTTTTGAAACATTTTGCTTACTATTATCAAAAATCAAAGCGTTTTTCCTTGAGAAGGGTTTCACTATCCAGAATTAACAAACGATCAGTGGATTCAAAAACTGTATTTCATGGTGGATGTTACTTCACATCTAAATCAGCTTAATCATAAACTACAGGGGAAAGAAAACACAATTGTTTTTTTTTTATGTTAGAAGAAGTTATTTCGTTTGAAAACAAATTATGTTTTTGGTCAAGATTTTGACAGAGAAACTTTGATTCACCTTCCAAGCCTGTTGAAAATTCGCCAAGAAAATAATTCTGATATTGACATTACCTATTTTAAAACAGCACTTTTAAATATGAGGGAAGCTTTTCTCAAGAGGTTTCAGGAATTCAGAAACAGCAAGCAGGGGTCTCAAACTCGCCCGCGGGCCATTTCCGTCCCTCCATACAGCATTTTGTAGCCCTTCCCTAGAGGAATCTTTTTTTGTTTTGTTTTGTTTTAGTTGTTTGGGTCACACACCCCCAATGTTCAAGGCTTAGTACTGACTTTGCACTCAAGGATCACCCCGACTTTGCCTCCTGCGGCTCCCAGGTAAATTGAGTTCGAGACCCCTGCAGCAAAGCAATGTTGGCCTTTGTTAAAAAAACACTTCTAGATGCCAATGTAATGAACTTAAATGTTTCTTTAAAATTGACATTGGCAACTTTGAAATGCAGTTTCTGAATTTAAAAAACAAAGAACTGTGGAACTCAAAATTTGAACGTCTTTGTGCTAATTTAGAAATATTGGAGAAACACAAATGTGAACTTAGTTCACAGCACAAGCAGTCTGCTTTGAAAGACCTGGAGAAGAAGATATGTTGATTTTTAACACCTGGAATATTATTCCTGACTCATATAATCAACTAAAATAGCTAGCCTTTGCTGTTCTTTCCTTTTTTGGGTCTACATATTTATGCGAACAATCATTTTCAATTTTTTTTGTTTTTTTTGGACCACACCCATTTGATGCTCAGGGGTTACTCCTGGCTAAGTGCTCAGAAATTGCCCCTGGCTTGGGGGGCCATATGGGATGCCGGGGGATCAAACTGCTGTCCTTCCTTGGCTAGTGCTTGCAAGGCAGACACCTTACCTCTAGCGCCACCTCACCAGCCCCATGAAAAATCATTATCAAGCATGAATTTTATCAAGACTAAATTGAGAAATTGTCTCATCGATGAGAACTTGGAATCGTGCCTAAAATTAAAAACAACAACATACAAACGTGACTAACTCAAACTATTCAAGGAAATGCAAGGCCAATGTTCACATTAGTGTTTGTGACTTTGTCAGTCATTGTGAGGATGTAATTTTTTCTACATTGTAAGGATAATTTTATGGAATTTAATGTTATTGATAAATAATAACATTCTAAAGTTTTTGTTTTATTAGTTGTGTTATTTGTATCCTCCCGACCTATGTGGATAATTGCATGCAGAATATTCTCAATAAAAACTTGTTGAAACTAAAAACAGTGTACTATCCTATGTATTTTTGGTTTTAAAAATGTGGCTCTTGGGACAGGAGAGATAGAATGGAGGAAAGGCATTTGACTCTCATGCAGAAGGTTGATGGTTAGAATCCTAGCATCCCATATGGTCCCCTGAGCCTGCTAGGAGCAATTTCTGAGCATAGAGCCAGGAGGAACCCCTGAGCGCTGCCAAAAATAAAAAATAAAAAAATGTGGCTCTCAAAATAAATCTCAAAATAAATGGTGGTTTTGGTGAGATTTGGGTCAGTTGAAAAGAAAGGTTTCCGGCCCAGAGAGATAGCACAACGGTGTTTGCCTTGCAAGCAGCCGATCCAGGACCAAAGGTGGTTGGTTCGAATCCCGTGTCCCATATGGTGCCCCATGCCATTCCTGAGTAGACAGCCAGGAGTAACCCCTGAGCATCGCCGGGTGTGGCCCAAAAACTAAAAAAAAAAAAAAAAAAAAGAAAAAGAAAAGAAAGGTTGCCAACCACTGCCCTACATGATGAAAAAAGATGATTTTCTCTTAGCTTATTAAGGGATTTTATATATGTTCAATAACAAATTAGATTTTCACTAATATTAATTCTCTATGCTTGATCTGGTGTTTTGTGTTTATATTTTATAAGTATCCATAAAGATTTTTGTAATATTTTCCTTATTAACATAAATACATAAGCCATATCTATAATAAAAATATTTAAAATAAATTTAGTATTCCCTCACTTTTTTTTCTTTTTTTATTTATTTAAACACCTTAATTACATACATGATTATGTTTGGGTTTCAGTCATGTAAAGAACACCACCCATCACCAGCGCAACATTCCCATCACCAATGTCCCAAGTCTCCCTCCTCCCCACCCGACCCCCGCCTGTACTCTAGACAGGCTCTCCATTTCCTCATACATTCTCGTTATTAGGACAGTTCAAAATGTAGTTATTTCCCTAACTAAACTCATCACTCTTTGTGCTGAGGTGAGCTGGAACTTCCAGCTCTTTTCTCTTTTGTGTCTGAAAATTATTATTACAAGGGTGTCTTTCATTTTTCTTAAAACCCATAGATGAGTGAGACCATTCTGCCTTTTTCTCTCTCTCTCTGACTTATTTCACTCAGCATAATAGATTCCGTGTACATCCATGTATAGGAAAATTTCATGACTTCATCTCTCCTGACAGCTGCATAATATTCCATTGTGTATATGTACCACAGTTTCTTTAGCCATTCTCTGTTGAAGGGCATCTTGGTTGTTTCCAGAGTCTTGCTATGGTAAATAGTACTGCAATGAATATAGGTGTAAGGAAGGGGTTTTTGTATTGTATTTTTGTGTTCCTAGGGTATATTCCTAGGAGTGGTATAGCTGGATCATATGGGAGCTCAATTTCCAGTTTTTGGAGGAATCTCCATATCGCTTTCCATAAAGGTTGAACTAGACGGCATTCCCACCAGCAGTGGATAAGAGTTCCTTTCTCCCCACATCCCCACCAACACTGTTTATTCTCATTCTTTGTGATGTGTGCCATTCTCTGGGGTGTGAGGTGGTATCTCTTCGTTGTTTTGATTTGCATCTCCCTGATGATTAGTGATGTGGAACATTTTTTCATGTGTCTTTTGGCCATGTGTATTTCTTCTTTGTCAAAGTGTCTGTTCATTTCTTCTCCCCATTTTTTGATGGGGTTAGATGTTTTTTTCTTGTAAAGTTCTGTCAGTGCCTTGTATATTTTGGAGATTAGCCCCTTATCTGATGGGTATTGGGTGAATAGTTTCTCCCACTCAGTGGGTGGCTCTTGTATCCTGGGCACTATTTCCTTTGAGGTGCAGAAGCTTCTCAGCTTAATATATTCCCATCTGTTAATCTCTGCTTTCACTTGCTTGGAGAGTGCAGTTTCCTCCTTGAAGATGCCTGTAATGTCCTGGAGTGTTTTGCCTATGTGCTGTTCTATATATCTTATGGTTTTGGGGCTGATATCGAGGTCTTTAATCCATTTGGATTTTACCTTCGTACATGATGTTAGCTGGGGTCTAAGTTCAATTTTTTGCAAGTGGCTACGCAGTTGTGCCAACACCACTTTTTGAAGAGGCTTTCTTTGTTCCATTTAGGATTTTTTGCTCCTTTATCAAAAATTAGGTGATTGTATGTCTGGGGAACATTTTCTGAGGATTCAAGCCTATTCCACTGATCTGAGGACCTGTCCTTATTCCAATACCATGCTGTTTTGATAACTATTGCTTTGTAGTACAGTATAAAGTTGGGGAAAGTAATTCCTCCCATATTCTTTTTCCCAATGATTGCTTTAGCTATTGGAAGGTGTTTATTGTTCCAAATGAATTTCAAAAGTGTCTGATCAACTTCTTTGAAGAATGTCATGGGTATCTTTAGAGGAATCGCGTTAAATCTGTATAATGCCTTGGGGAGTATTGCCATTTTGATGATGTTAATCCTGCCAATCCATGAGCAGGGTATGCGTTTCCATTTCCATGTGTCCGCTCTTATTTCTTGGAGCAGAGTTTTATAGTTTTCCTTGTATAGGTCCTTCACATATTTAGTCAAGTTGATTCCAAGATATTTGAGTTTGTGTGGCATTATTGTGAATGGGGTTGTTTTCTTAATGTCCATTTCATCCTTATTACTATTGGTGTATAGAAAGGCCATTGATTTTTGTGTGTTAATTTTGTAGCCTTCCACCTTGCTATATGAGTCTATTGTTTCTAGAAGCTTTTTGATAGAGTCTTTAGGGTTTTCTAAGTAGAGTATCATGTCATCTGCAAACAGTGAGAGCTTGACTTCTTCCTTTCCTATCTGGATTCCCTTGATATCCTTTTCTTGCCTAATCGCTATAGCAAGTACTTCCAGTGCTATATTGAATAGGAGTGTTGAGAGAGGACAGCCTTGTCTTGTGCCAGAATTTAGAGGGAAGGCTTTTAGTTTTTCTCCATTGAGGATAATATTTGCCACTGGCTTGTGGTAGATGGCCTTCACTATATTGAGAAAGGTTCCCTCCATTCCCATCTTGCTGAGAGTTTTGATCAAGAATGGGTGTTGGACCTAATCAAATGGTTTCTCTGCATCTATTGATATGATCATGTGGTTTTTATTTTTCTTGTTATTGATGTTGTGTATTATGTTGATAGATTTACGGATGTTAAACCAGCCTTGCATTCCTGGGATGAAACCTACTTGATCGTACTGGATGATCTTCTTAACGAGGCATTGAATCCTATTTGCCAGGATTTTGTTGAGGATCTTTGCATCTGCATTCATCAGTGATATTAGTCTGTAATTTTCTTTTTTTGTAGCATCTCTGTCTGGTTTAGGTATCAAGGTGATGTTGGCTTCATAAAATCTATTTGGAAGTGTTTATGCTTGTTCAATTTCATGAAAGATTCTTGCCATTATTGGCAGTAGTTCCTCTTGGAAAGTTTGATAGAATTCATTAGTGAATCCATCTGGACCTGGGCTTTTGTTTTTTGGCAGACATTTGATTACTGTTTTAATTTCATCAATGGTGATGGGGGTGTTTAGATATGCTACATCCTCTTCCTTCAACCGTGGAAGATTATAAGAGTCCAAGAATGTATCCATTTCTTCCAGGTTCTCATTTTTAGTGGCTTAGAGTTTTTCAAAGTAGTTTCTGATTACCCTTTGAATCTCTGTCATATATATCAGTAGTGATCTCTCCTTTTTCATTCCTGATATGAGTTATCAAGTTTCTCTCTCTCTCTTTCTTTGTTAGGTTTGCCAGTGGTCTATCAATCTTGTTTATTTTTTCAAAGAACCAACTTCTGCTTTCGTTGATCTTTCGGATTGTTTTTTGAGATTCCACTTCGTTGATTTCTGCCCTCAGCTTTGTTATTTCCTTCTGTCTTCCTAATCTTGGGTCCTTTTGTTGAGCATTTTCTAGTTCTATTAGCTGTGTCATTCAACTACTCAGGTAAGCTCCTTCTTCCTTCCTGATGTGTGCTTGCAAAGCTATAAATTTTCCTCTCAGTACTGCTTTTGCTGTTTCCCACAAGTTCTGATAGTTTGTGTCTTTATTGTCATTTGTTTCCAGGAACCTTTTGATTTCCTCCTTGATTTCATCTCGGACCCACTGGTTATTGAGCATGAGGCTGTTTAACTTCCAGGTGTTAAAGTGTTTCTTCTGAGTCCCTTTGGAGTTCACAAATAATTTCAGAGCCTTGTGGTAAGCGAAGTTAGTCTGCAAAATTTCTATCCTCTTGATCTTATGGAGGTATGTTTTATGTGCCAGCATGTAGTCTATCCTGGAGAATGTCCCATGTACTTTGGAGAAGAATGTGTATCCAGGTTTCTGGGGATGGAGTGTCCTATATATATCCACTAGGCCTCTTTCTTCCATTTCTCTCCTCAGGTCTAGTATATTCTTGTTGGGTTTCAGTCTGGTTGACCTATCCAGTGTTGACAAAGCCGTGTTAAGGTCCCCCACAATTTTTGTGTTGTTGTTGATATTATTTTTCAGATTTGTCAACAGTTGTTTTAAATATTTTGCTGGCCCCTCATTCAGTGCATATATGTTTAGGAGAGTGAATTCTTCCTGCTCTACGTACCCTTTGATTAATATAAAATGTCCATCTTGGTCCCTTACAACCTTCCTGAGTATAAAGTTTGCATTACCTGATATTAGTATGGCCACTCCAGCTTTTTTATGGGTGTTGTTTGCTTGGATAATTTTTCTCCAGCCTTTTATTTTGAGTCTATGTTTGTTCTGACTATTCAGGTGTGTTTCTTGTAGGCAGCAGAAGGTTGGATTGAGTTTTTTGATCCATTTAGCCACTCTGTGTCTCTTAACTGGTGCATTTAGTCCATTTACTTTGAGAGAAAGAATTGTCCTGGGATTTAACGCCATCTTTATTTCGAAATTTGGTGTGTCTTTTGGGTAGTCTTGTCTTAGATTAGGTCTTTCAGTTTTTCTCTTAAGACTGGTTTTGTGACTAGGAAGTTTCTGAGCTGTTTTTTTGTCTGTGAAACCATGTATTCTTCCGTCAAACCGGAAAGTGAGTTTTGCTGGGTATAGTATTCTGGGTGAAGCATTCATTTCATTCAGTCTTGTCACAATATCCCACCACTGCTTTCTGGCATTGAGTGTTTCTGGTGACAGGTCTGCTGTAAATCTCAGGGAAGCTTGCTTGAACGTGATTTCCCCTTTTGATCTTGCTGTTTTCAGAATTCTGTCTCTATCTGTGGGATTTGTCATTGTGACTAGGATGTGTCTTGGGGTGGTTTTTCTGGGGTCTCTTTTGGTTGGTACTCTTCGGGCATGCAGGATTTGATCACATATATTCTTTAGCTCTGGAAGTTTCTCTTTAATGATGTTCTTGACCATTGATTCTTCCTGGAAATTTTCTTCCTGGGTCTCTGGGACTCCAATGATTCTTAAGTTGTTTCTGTTGATCTTATCATAGACTTCTATTTTCGTCTGTTCCCATTCTTTGACTAATTTTTCCATTGTCTGCTCATTTGCTTTAATTTTTTTGTCCAATCTCTCCTGCTGTATGGAATTGTTATGTATCTCATCTTCCACAGCACCAAGTCTATTCTCAGCTTCTGATACCCTGTCCCAGAGCTTATCCATTTTGTCATTCACTTCGTTTACTGACTTTTTCAGTCCTGTTAGTTGACATGTTATTTCAGTTTGGAGTTTTGTGATTTCTGTGTTCATATTTTCTTGGTTCTTATTAGTGTTCTGTTCAACTCGATCCATGGTTTCTTGGAGTCCATTGAGCATCTTCCATATTGCTAGAATAAAGTCCTTATCTGAGAGGTTGATTAGTTGGTTGGTCATTATCTGGTCCTCAGAATTGTTATCTTCATTCTCTATGTCTGATGCTGGCCTGCATTGTTTCCCCATTGTCACACTTGTATTGTGGGTTTTTCTACGTGTTGTGGTGGTATTCATTGTCTATATGATGCAGGCAGCACACTCCTCTGGCTCCTCCCTTTCTGGATGGGCTGACTTGCCTCTAAGGGAGGGGAGTCCTCCGCGGATGAAGCCTCACACTGGGTCAAATCTTAGGCCCGAGCATGCAACAGAGAAGACAGTCCGGAGAGAAATGTTTGCTTCTGTGATATAGCGCCGTTCTTAGTGTGATTTTTCCTTCTTGTTGCAATGTTGTTCTTTCCTTAGAAAGAGTGCATGGCCGCTCCGCTTCGCTACGCGGCCGTGCTCCGCTGGAGCCTCTTTTTGCCCCACTCGCAAGAGTTTCACACAAGAGGACAGTAGACAGACATATACAGGTCACACTCACAGTTTTTCACAGTTGGGCCCCACTGGGCCGGTGTACTTTCGTGGATTTTCCCCGCCTGGTGTCACACACAGAGAGCCGGCTTTTGCAAAGTCTTGCCAGTTTTCATGCTCTGTAGTCACTCCCTGAAAATGGCCTCTGGGCGAGCGAGTTTTCTGGAGCCTCTTTTTGCCCCACTCACAAGAGTTTCACGCAAGAGGACAGTAGACACACATATATAGGTCACACTCACAGTTTTTCACAGTTGGGCCCCACTGGGCCGGTGTACTTTCATGGATTTTCCCCGCCTGGTGTCACACACAGGGAGCCGGCTTTTGCAATCAGTATTCCCTCACTTACAATAGTCACACTTTTATAAATTTATAGGCTTCGATTTTGCCCTAAAAATTATTTTATCCTCCTTAACACAACACATTATTTGTATGATTTATATATTTAATATATATATATATTTGTAAAAAAATAAATACACATTTTTAAAAAATACTTTATAGACTTATTGATTTATATTTTTTGAAATTTTAATTTAACTCTTCATAGATGTATGAATGATTGTCACAACCTTCATATTTCTTTCATGTGTGGGGTAGAAAATGAACATAGTAAGAGATCAAGAAATGCATAAAGTTATTGGAACTGAATTTTCTTTTGTAGTCTCAGTTTTTATGGAGGGTATTTTTGGATATTTCTAGTAAAAAGCAACCTCCCCTTGTACCTATGTACTTTCAGAAGCCCTGACAGCCACTAAAAGGAACAAGTGCCTCTCACAAAGTTTGCACTAGTGGTCAAAACCATCGACTCATGTAACTCTTGAAAAAGAGGCCCAATTACCAGGAAAAAACACAAGGACATACCAATCTCTCAATTGTTCATTGATAACAAGAGTCTGCTAAAAATTCTAAAATATAAGGTCAATCATAAAAGTTGTAGAATTTCAAGAGTAATATGCAATTAGACTATCCTATTTCAAATGACTGCATTCATTGGTACATAAATCAATATATATTTGACATAAAATAATTTTATAGAATTTTTAGAATAGCATTTTACATACTGATACAAATGTTTCTTGTTTTTTTTTTGTTTTGTTTTGTTTTTTAGATAAGTCTTAAAATCTTCAAAGGGGCCAGAGTGACAGATAACACAGTGGTGTTTGTCTTGCACACGGCCAACATGATACAGACCCCATTCAAGTCCCTGCATCTCATATGGTCCCCCAACACTGCCAGGAGCAATTTCTGAGCACAGAGCTAGGAGTAACCCCTGAGCATCACTGAATGTTATGCCCCCCCCAAAAAAAAAGAATAAAAAAAAATTTAGATTCAGAGTAATTTAGTCTGAAGCCTGAAATTTACAATACTAAGAACATTTTCACTTTGAGTTCTACGATTTCTTCAACATGAAGGCCATTTTCCATATTTGTCTATATTCCATAATTATTTAGTATATACATTTTCAGTTCAAATCCTCTTTTTAAATAAGTATCTTGTTTTCTGACCTACTTTACCACCTTATTCTGTACATTAAGTCTAGTTCATTTTTCTTCATATTAGTTACCACTATCTAAATATCATATATTTGTCAATTTATTAAAACATGCATTCTAAGATGATAATAAAACTTTGTTAGGGGTCAGAACAATAGAACAGTGGAAGAGCATTTGTCATTCACGCAGCTGACCCAGGATGAACCTGAGTTCGATCCCCAGTGTCCCATAATGTCCCCCAAGCCAGTAGCGATTTCTGAGCACATAGCCAGGAGTAACCCCTGAGCATCATCGGGTGTGGGCCCCCTACCCCCCAAAAAAGAAAAAACAAATCATTGTTTGTCTTTTAATTTTGTATTCTGAAAGACCTAATAAAAAGAAGGAACTAAATGATAGTTAATTGTGTAATTATTTTATGCTAATTTCTGATAATCAATCTTTCTATATATCTACTTATAACTACTTATATCTACAATCAATCTACTTATAAAAGGAGAAACAATGATGCTAAACAGCAAATTTAGAATATATAAAGATGAAAATATTATTTTAGATCTTTAAAAATAGCTAATAGTTTGCTTACTTAGGAAACATCATTTAATCTTTCCTTTATTGTAAGGAAAAGTGAATTTCCCCTGCCTCTCTACGTTGTTTATAGGCTGGCCAAATAATAAAGTCAACATCATATGGATATGCAAAAAGGGAAGCAATGTAATTGCAAATGCATAGATAATATATTATGTGGATATAGAATCACCTTGTGAAGGACTGTTTTACACATCTTTGGTAAAATTAAATGGATATTTTGGATATAAATACCTGTTATCATTAACCTATCAAATTGACTTTACCAAATCAACAGTCAATGAGAAAAGTGAAGCTCACAGTGTCGAAAAATGATTGTAATATCATTTTACAACTTCATTTTCTACACTATTTTAGGTAACATAATTTCAATAGGGTTAACATGGTATTGATGTATAGAACTGATAAATTCCACAACCAGGTAGGGATATAATTTTATCCAAAGCAGTCAGACTCAGAGTGTTCTTCTCATTAATCAGCTATGTAAATTTGTTAACATATACAACCTGGACTTAAACAGAGTTTATTGCTGCCATTGGTAACATGATCCTTGGTAATATTGCCTTATTATTTTCATACTACATAAAAGTAAATTTTTAAGAACTTTCTTGTAAATGATTAAGCTGATTCCATTTATAAAAATTATTTGAAAAAAATTGCTCATGGAATCCTTGCACAACTATGTGTATTTGAGAAAATACCTGTGTTTTCACCATTTAGGTTCCCACAATATAACTCACATAGGTTTATTTCTTTCATATTCTTATGTTCATTATACATTTTTAAATTTATATATGACATTTAAAAATTGTTATTCAAATTTTTAGTCTCTTTCAAAATTAAACAAATTTA
Source organism: Suncus etruscus (assembly GCF_024139225.1). Lineage (NCBI taxonomy): Eukaryota > Metazoa > Chordata > Mammalia > Eulipotyphla > Soricidae > Suncus > Suncus etruscus. The sequence goes on from NC_064852.1 coordinate 36,117,732, forward strand.
TTTTAGATAATTCTGAAGCTTTTATTTGGCATCATTACTTAAACTAATATTTAAAAATATTTGTTTAAGCTATTTTGTTTCATGAGACTTCCATATTTATTAATATTTTAGTAATCTGTAAAATTATGCCTTAATTTTGGATTCCTTAAATGATTTTTAAAAATTCTTTTTGACCTGAGTTAGTTATACCAATGTAGTAAACAGTGTTTCCTGAACAATTCTGATCAATTGACCTTATTAATGTGTCACAAATATACTGTCTTAATGTCATCTAATAAAAAATTTTAAAATTCAACAAAATTATAAAAATAAATCAATATCCTTAAAGACTGAATTTTCTCCAACAATATATACTTAAGAGGTAAAGAGACACACACAGAAACTATGGAGATTTTTTAGCACTGATATCTGGAGTGAAGGTTAGTGGTGATAAGTATTTTATATATCATGTTAGGGATTCAAATATGGGTTAGCTACATGTCAGTCAATTGTCTTACCTTCTCTACTATCTGTGTGACAAAACTGAATTTATGTTTCCCTTTTAGAGGGTGAGGGCTTAATCTTGGCTCTGTACTCAGGGATGTCACCTGAAGCTGCTAGGGGGACCAGATCATGTGCCAAGGATTGATGCAGAATTAACCTTATGTCAGGCAAGAGCCTTAACCCCTGAAATATATATCTGACAATTTGTATTTATTTTTATAAGTAGCACATGTGATAGTGCTTAAAGAGGGCAAAGGGACCTATGATGTCTGAGATTGAACTCAGAATTTTGTGTAGAGTATGTGCCCTACCATTTGAGCTTATTCCCAACTTTTAGGAATTGGGAATTTTAAATCATTTTTAAATCAAGATATTTAAATCACATCTTTAAATCTTCTTCATTGAAAGAGATAGGGCAAGCTACTATAATCCTTTTAAGATGATTACTAACTGTCATTAAATATACTTGAGGGGAGATGTAATGGTTCACTGGTGATAGATATTAAATCTTATCCATGATAAATACATGTTATATCTTATAGCTATATAACAGGGGGCAAAAGGCACTTTGAATGTTTATGTAACCACTGAAAACACTTGAATAGTGACTGCTTAATTTTACAATTAACATCTCATCCTACATATGTTAATTAGAATATGCTAAATTGTGTTAAGAAGATGAAATGTAAACACAATAATATTAATTCCTATGTTTTTAAATAAACTTTTTAAGAGATTTTGGGGAGATTTGCCAACTTAAATCATCCAATTATTTGGAAAGTGGCATTTGCACAAAGTAAAGTAATTATGATATATTTGGTTGCTTTATCAACTTTTACATAGGCAACAAATAAGATATATTTTCTCTTTATATAGATTTACACATATATAAATTTATATTTATATATAAAAAGAAAATTATTTAAAATACAGATTAGCCCTTATAACATCACTGCAATTTATTAATGATAGAATTTATTTAACTAAAATAAGCCTAAGATGATTTTTTTCTACTAAAATCACTAAAATAATAAGTATGTCACAGAATGCCTAAATATTTTGTTTTACAAATTTTAGTAAATAGTCATTTTTCTATCTTTTGTCTTTAATACACACAATTCAATGTGGAGTAAACAACAGAAAAAAATTGCTTCTTTCATTTTATTCTTACTGTTAGCATCATAGTTCAAACCCTGATTTTTTTTTATATTAAATCAATTGCATAGGCCATCTGTCTCTTTAGATCCCTAAAATTGTTTGGATTTAACAGTAAGTCAGCTTTTCCCTCACAGTAGGTAAGGACAAGTCAGTAAATAAAAAAAATATAGAATGTTATCTGTTCCAAAATCTAGAGGTAATACCAATTACAATTTATGTGCCCAAAGTTTATTTTAGATTTTCTTCTCAGATATTTTATCTGTAAGATATTGGAGAGGTTTGTTTTATAGAATCACATATATTTTACTTTTCTAACATTTGCTATTTTGGTATTTCTAACACATACTTTAACCCACACTTTAGAGATCTTTGGGATCAAAGAAAATACTTAATAAAAATGAAGGGAAAGTTTTTAATTTTTTATGTTAACCTACAATTTCATTATCATACTTATACATTTGGAAACATGTATTTAGTAGTTTTTATTGAGTTCTTGAAAATAATGATGTTAAATGTATTTGAAACATGAAACTATAGAGACTTATATCTCTGTCAGAAAAATCATACTTGAAATAAAGAAATTCAATTGTGATATGAAATAAAATTAAAAGGTTTTGTTAGGAGGCCAATACACATAGATATATCTATACTATCTACATTATTTATGTATAATATATAATTATATATTACATATGGAGAGTTACAGATAATATAGATATAGAAAATAAGACTATGATTCACTATGGAATGAATTCCTGTAAAGTCCTTTAATCTCTTTATTTTCAATGGTATCACTGCGCTTATATTCATGTTCTTGGCAAAGATTTCACATAACCAGTATATTCTGTGGTGATAATATTTTTGGAATTGCATTAATTTTTGGTTCTCAGGACCTACTCCTGGCTCTGCCTTTAGAGATCACTTCTGGCTGGATTCCCATTCTGGGAATGGGGAGCAGAGGTTTGGAGTGAGAGGGATAGAAATCATATGAGTGCAGGAAATATAACCCACATCAGTCACAAAAAAGCTAAGAGTCCTAGAACTAGTGCTATTCCTGAGGCTCCATGAAAAGTCTTGGTCCCATGTAAATTAACCTCACGTGTCCTTTCCAACTTCAGATGAATAAGTGTAAAGTAGGGTTGCGCAGGAAATAATCAGACCAGGCTGAGTGTCAAACACGTGTAGTTTGGCAGTCTTTTACCTCATATCTCCCATAAACTGCCTGCCAGAACTGTTTAATTAAGTATAGATACCCCTCCAGGTGGGGCAGTAAGGCCATGTTTAGGGCAAATAGCTGTCCTGAGCCTGTCCCACCCAAGTTTACATATAAGACAATCTTTCTTTTGGGTGAAACAAAGTTGTAAACAAATAGATACAACAAAATTAGGGATGATCTTTGTTTTGAGTAAAATAAGGTGTAACCAAATAGTCCCATATGAAAAATAAACAATGGCATTTTTTCTGTGTGTGTGTGTGTGTGTGTGTGTGTGTGTGTGTGTGTGTGTGTGTGTGTGTGTGTGTGTTGGGCCACAGTGGGTGATGCTCACGAGTTACTCCTTGCTATGCGCTCAGAAATCACTTCTGGCTTGGGGACCATCTGGTTCGCAAGGGTATCGAATTATGGTCAGTCCTAGATTAGCGCCACCACTCTGGCCCCAAAAGGTTTAGTCGCTGCATTGGTCAGGAATCGAACCCGGGTCTTCCGCGTGGCAAGTGAGAAGTCTGCCACTGAACCACCAATGCCTCAATTAAATATTCTTTTAAACAATATTAGGCAAAGTCCAGACTATGTAAATACTCATGTTTATGATGTACCACTTGTGCTTTGAAAAATATTTATTTTCTCATTTCTAATTTGCCTTGAATTTCAAAGTAATTATGAACAAAGCACAATATTTTCAATTTCAACCATTGTTAAAAGAGTAAATTCCCATTTTATAGTAAAGCAAATGCTTTATTGACTCACATAATTTTGACTCAATCCCTTTTTCTTTCTTTACTGACTCACATCATTCTGACTCACATCCCTTTTTCTTTCTTATATATTCTAATTATAATTTATAAAGAAAAACTGTTCTAGCACAATCATTCATAAATAGTTGAGTCTGTTATGCTAATGCAGGTTCATTTGCTTCTAAATGTGCTCTTTCCTTACTATATTCATTTCCAATAGTGATATCACCTATACAATCTTAGGTAACTCCATAATCCTCATTTAATATGGATTTGCTTTTTTAAATAAGTAATAAAGACACAATCGGATATAAAAGAGAAATAGTTCTTCAGTAATATTGGCTGTAACTCAAAAATAAGAAAATTAATTTTGAAAAATAAAAAAAGAATGAAATTTCATCATCAAGTATACATTCTCATGATTGGAATCCTACCTCAAAACTCAAAACATTTTGTAGTTGTTGTTGTTGTTGTTTCAAAGAAAGAATAGTGTCTATGAGAGATAGTAGATTAAGTAGAGTCAACATCTTCTACTCATGAGAAATAGTACCACAGGTATACCAACCTCCTGTCCTTAAACGGGGGGAAATAAAGGAAAGGCTACATTTGGGATAATATTCTGGTCTTTGGTACTTTCTGAAAACTATTCATTATTCAAATAAATGTGGTCATTTATTTATAGCAAAATTTAAATAGCAATACTTTTCTAGAGTTTATATCTCTTTGAAAAGACAAAAGTCAGAGTTTTCTAGAATATTCTATAGCTACTGTTGAAAGGTAAGTATGTATTAAACCAAAATGAGGATACATCATTAATAATGTTATTAAACAGGATCATGTGATTTCTATTTGTGTTTTTAGTTAACCAAGTATATTTCTCATCTTGAAAATAAATTAATGAATAGCAAAAGCATACTATTTTCTATGTTGATATTTTTTTTTAAAATGATATGAAGATCTAGGAATCTATAGCCCACATTTTGGCAGACATTTTCATTCAGTAAAATATTATTAAGAATAATATGTTTTAATCTAATTATTAGATTTATTTGCTTTTATATACTATCTCCAATAATCATCAGATATAACCAAAAACCCAAATTTGGACTTAAAAATTATTGTTATGATATTTAAAAACAACAAGTTTTTTTAATGCTTCCCCCATCATCAAGAGGAAAAGCACTATACCTTACATTTAATGGATATAGATGTAAAGAAGAACTGTAAACTTATAATTTCTCTAGAGGAATAACTTAAAAGTTGAGAAGCTTCTGTATCTCAAAGGAAATAGTGACAAGAATACAAAGGCCATCCACAGAATGGGAGAAACTATTCACCCAACACCCATCAGATAAGGGACTAATATCTAAGATATACTGACAGAACTTAACAAGAAAAAAAACTAAGCCCATCAAAAATGAGAAGAAGAAATGAACAGACACTTTGACAAAGAAGAAATACAAATGGACAAAAGGCACATGAAAAAATGCTCCACATCACTAAACAGAAAGAGACAAATTAAAACAAAATTGAGGTACCATCTCATGCCACAGACAATGACACACATCACAAAGAACAAGAATAATCAGTGTTGGTGGGGATGTGAGGTGAAAGATCTCTTATGGTGGTGAAAATGACATCTAGTGCAGTCTTTTGGAAAAACAACATGAAGATTCCTCAAAACATTGGAACTTGAACTCTTATATGATTTAGCAATACCATCTTAGGGATATAGCCTATGAACACAAAAACACAATATAAAAATGCCCTTTGCACCCCCTTTATATTTATTGCAGTGCTATTTACAATAGCCAGAATATGAACATACCCCAAATGCCTGAGAAGAAATGAGTGACTAAAGAAACTCTGGTACATCTACACAACGGAATACTATGCAGCAGTCAGGAAAATTGAAGTCATGAAATTTTTCTATACATGGATGGGAATAGAAACTATTATGCGAGTGAAATGAGTCAGAGGAAGAGAGATAGACACAGAATAGTCTTGCTCATAATTTTATTTAAGAAAAATAAAAGTCATTATAGTACAATACCCAGAGACAATAGAATTGAGGGCTGGAAGGACTGGTTCATGATATGAAGCTCACCACAAAAAGTGGTGAATGAAGTTAGAAAAATAACTGCACTAACAACTATCATGACAATGGTAGTAAATAAGAGAAATAAAATGTGTGTCTCAAAGACAGGCAGGGGTCTGTGAGAGGAGAGAGATGGGGGGCTTGATGGTGCGATGGTTGCTCTGGTAAGTGTAGGTATACTTTTTTTTGGGGGGTCACCCCAGTGAAGCTCAGGGGTTACTCCTGACTCTGCTCTCAGAAATTGCTCCTGGCTTGGGGGACCTTATGGGATGCTAGGGGAATCTAATCATGATCCATTCTAGTTTAGCTGCATGCAAGGCAAACGTCCTACTGCTGAGCCACCACTCTGGTCCAAAGTGGGGTGTGTACATTTTATGAATGAAACCCAACTACAAACATATTTGTAATCATGGTGTTTAAAAATGATTTAAAAAAGAAGACAGAATCTAAAATAAAAGCATGAATAATATAACTTTTCTACCTTGTTAGCAGAAAAATAGTATGTTGGGTGGGTAGGGTATAAAAAACTAAATCTAGCTCTACAATCAAAGGACATGTCAATTATATGTATAGCTTTTCTTTTCTGAATGTGGTGTGTGTATATGTTGGTCCCTATAATTAGGAGTCTTGAGGTAATGAATAATTTTATTCATGTAAAAGTCATCAAACTACAAAAGTCGGCGAAGTATAATATATAATATTTAATAAAACATGTTTAATGAACTTTAAAAAAATTTACACAACTTAATGTCCTGACATGATAAAAATTTCCCAAATATTTCTTAAAGTCTCTGATTAAGAATAACACATTTAGGAGCCGGAGTGATAGCACAGCAGTAAAGTATTTGCCTTGCATGCAGAAGGACGGTGGTTTAAATCCCGGCATCCCATATGGTCCCCCAAGCCTACCTGAGGCGATTTCTGAGCATAGAGCCAGGAGTAGCCGCTGAACGCTGATGGGTGTGACCCAAAAACAAACAAAAATCAAACAAACAAAAAGAATAACACATTTATACACTGAATCTTAGTTGACCTACTTGGGCTACAAAACTGCGTTTGAAGTGAATATTAAAAAGCCATTTCTCTTTTGCTTAAATTTTGTTTCTGAATGGGAAACTGTTGTATTTTAGTAAAAATTGCAACCCTTCTTAAAGTTAGGTTTTTTGAAAGTAACTTTGACATTTTAAACTATCCATCATAAGGGTGGTGTCTAAATTATCTTATAAACCTGAAGGGCAAGTATTTTGATGATCCCAAACCTTAAATTCTTACCTTTCTACTTTAAAATATGCTATTTATGATTTTTATAAATCACATTGTCTAAAAGCAATCATTTTATTCCATATGTATTTCAGGTGATATGTACTTCCCATTTGTATGCCAATATTTTATTTCACTTATTTTTCATAGATCCACTGAAGCATAGTATTTCATAGTAAATGTAAATCTTTGGTATTCTCAATTATATTAGAGAATTTAAGTAAGCTATAAAATCCAATACCAAAAAATTTACTGTCCCATTAATCATTATCAATCAGCATTTTGTTTTATTTGGAAATAAATAAAATATAAGATTCTAATTTTATGGTTATCTAGAGCTGCTATTACGCATTAGACAGAAATTATATGAAAGAAAGTATGAAATGTCCTTTGAAGTAAAACATTTTTACTCACTAGTCTTCTACAAATGCCTGAATGTACAGTTCAGATATTTTCAATTTTTCCTGGAAGCTTCATGGGTAATCCAAATCTTAACTCTCCTATATTCACAAATCTATGAAACTTGGCACTTTTAGGATTTATTACTGGTATTCAACTTCCCCACACTACCCTGCTGAGTGTTATACATTCTCTCAGAGTTATGCTAACCCAAAACCTTTAGTCAAGAGCACTGCCAGAGAATGCTCTGAATTGCCAACTTTGGTGTTTTAAAACTAAGATTATACTATTTATTGTTATAAACCAAGAAACCACACATATAATTTAGTTGCCATGCATCTATCACTTAATTGCTAAAGAAACCAAAATATCTGAAGATTCCTATTCAATCTACTCTTCATTCTCCATGTCCGGCTACCTTCCTCTCCCACTATCTCCTTTTCCTCTACCATATAAATGTATACATTTAAATTTTCATTATGTATATTCTTTTAAATAATATGTAATTGTACATGATTTAAAATATTATGTACATGGCATTATTATATATATTTCTTTGAACCTCTATATTTTTATTTTGCTTATTTTGCTTAAAATTAATTTTAATATATATTTTGCTTATTTTAAACTAGGTCCTTTTTAAAAAATATGTATTTTTGTCTATTTTGAAGTTGACCCGGTAATGCTTAGAGTTTATTCCTGAATATGCCCTGAATATGCTCATAAGTCATTGATGATTATGCTCAGGGTGCCATGGGGTGAAACTGGTAGACCTCATACAAGGCATTTAACTTAAGCACTGTACTACCTCTTAGCCCTAGATTATTAATGTTTCTTTTTGTTGTTATTTTTTATGGTTTTGCTTTTTGTGTTTGGACCACAATTGGTGGTGCTTAGGGGTTACTCCTGGCTTTGAATTTAGGAATCACTTCTGGCAGATAACTGACAATCATATGTGGAATCCTGGGATTGAATCCAGTCAGCAGAGTACAAAGCAGGCACCCTACCCACTGTCCTATCATATCACTCTTGCTACTTAATAATATTTCTTAACACCATATAACTTTTTTTTGCTAATCTTTTAGGACTAACTGAAATAGAAGTTAATTTAGAAAGTTTGTTATTAGTACAGAGGTAGAGATTTACAAAGAGCAAAGATATAGATATTCTCTACATAGGGTTTACTCCTGGCTCTTTGCTCAGAATTCACTCCTGGCAGGCTCAGGAGACAATATGGGATGCCACTGATTGAAGCCCGGTAGTCCACGTGCAAGGTGGGGAGTAGGAGGGGCTTATTAGGACACTGGTCTGCCCTTTTCCTGGTTCTCTTTGGAACTATAGGGTAGGCACAGCTTACTTGCTGCCTCTGGAGGTTTGGGGGAAATCATCATACTGTCGATCAGTCTTCCTGCTAGTTCCATTTCTGCCTAGGAAGTCAAATTAAGATGTACCATGTACTAGATTTTAAAAATACTTCCATGAGGATTTTAATGAGTAAAATGTTATTTAATCAACTCTGTTAAACATGCAAAGGTTATTCTATCCTGAAAATGTATTTTTACTTGTGCCTGGTTCTACTTTTATTTCTTCTCCTATAACCATTTTGCAAGGCTACAAATAACAATAACTTTGAGTATTTTTTTTAAATCCATCCCTTTTCGTTTTAGCTAACTTGAAAGATAGACTGCAATTTGGTTTGCTGTTAGTTTTTCCTGATTTTCAGAATATATGAAAGCTGTTTTAGTCTGATTCTAGGAAGAGACAAATGAATGTTCTAGCCCAGTCACTTGAAGCCAACTTGGCAGAATGGGTTGAGAGTTTTGAATGTCGAAAAGACACAAGTGTCTAAAAGAGAAAGCAAGGGAAGTGTTCGTATTTGCAGTTTTTGCAGAGCTAAGATTGCTCTATGCCTAAGTCATCAATTGCTTTCTTCAAAGTCACCCTGTCTGCGATTTTGGGTGCAATGAAAGAATCACTGCCCAGAAGCTTGCTAGTGCTGTTTCTGCAGCTTTCTCTGCTTTCGCACACAGATCTGCCAGATGAGTGTGCCGTTTGAGAGCATCCTCCATCCCACCCACCCCAAGTCTTTCTCTGCCTCCTTTTCTGTGTGTTCTTTTTTTCTCTGGATCTCAATGTGCCTCTCTCAAATGGTGACTTACTAGTCTGACAGTCCACCGTGTACATATTTCAAGTCATTTTACTTTTCTCACTTTCAATCAAGAAAGTAATGTATTTATGTTCTTGAAGTAGTTATTTGTAAATTTTGATAGCTCTGATCAAAAGTAATCATCAGATTCCTGCCAAAATTAAAATGCCACCCTTAGACTGCTGTATTTATGAATAATTTGAAATAAAAAGAATTTGCAAAAATCTGTGTTAAGTTATTGAAATTTTGAAGGAAAAGTCATGTGAAGAGAGATATATTGAAAATTTTGGGAATTTAATTAATTTAGTAAAACTAGTCAGTCACTGTAAGCAGTGAGAAGATGTAATTTTCTTTTTGTTTTTTTCTCAACTATTGCTGTTCATTGACCCATTGGATAAAAAGTTCCTGGGTCGGTGCACAGTTTTAACATAGCTTTAAAAGTGAGCTTCAACACACAGAGAACAATGCAAAGATTTATGAATTGCTGTGAAAATATTCAATATTCAATGCGGCTTTCTGGGGACCCTGGCCAGCAGGGTGAAGGGGATGAATGCCGCAACTTATTCGTGGGTTCACTGAAGCCGACCCGATCCGAAATATCTGTGGGAAAAAGCTGTAAAGGTTAGAAAGAAGGCCTAAGTCTTTATCTGATCAAAGGCAATTTATTAAGCAGGCAAGCATTTATATATATTTTTTACACAAGGGGAAGTATGTCTCAAAAACTATTGGTCATTTCAAACCATCTCTTATCCAATTATATTCCAAGCATAGGCACATAACCAAAAATGAATAAAGGTACTAAACATTAAACTTATGGGGCATACAAGCATTGGTCAATTCAAACAAGCTTCTCACCAATTATATGCTTACTACAGGTATTTTGGCCAAAAAGGGAAAAAGGATAGAGTGTGCCTTGTTAAGCACAGCCCAAAGGAGGTGGGAAAAGGAAAAGGGTAAAAGGGGGAGGCATGACTCAATGACTGAATGACTGATCCTAGTAACCTTTAGCTTGACCGGAACCAGAGACATATAAGGAAATATTATCTTGTCTCTGGTCTCATGGCCCTGTGGTTAGTACAAGGGGCTATGTTATAGCAAGATTTCCTATTTGCTCATGGGCTAGGAACCTGCCGGCAGTCACGTATGCAGCTCAGTGGAACTATCCACAGAGATAGAGGCTAAGGTTGATAGCATCCATTTTTGTGCAGGCTAGAGCAGTCTCCCACAATTCAATAGCATCCTAATGTGTATAAGTAAGAAAGTAATCTCATTTTAAGATTATCATTTCAATTTATTTCTAAATATTTTAAGCCACAAAAAATATTTTGGATAGATGGGGCATATCCTATTATTCAGGGCTAGTTGAGAGCTTATGTTCAGGAAAGACTCCTAGAAGTGTTCAAGAAACATTTGTAGTGCGAAGGATTTAAACCAAAAGAGAGGAATGCAAGACAAGCACCTTAACAGCTGCACCATCTCTCTGGCCTCAGTTGATCACAAAATTTAATGATGCAAGAAAATGCAGTTTTAGAGAAGCTGGAGACTCAGTACAAGACTTAAGTTGCTTGTCTTATACCCAACTGACCCCAATTCAAACTTTGCGTGACATATGGTCCACCATATGTACGCCAGGATTGATTTCTATAAACAAAGCCATGTGTTACATCCCATCTCAAAGATAGCACGCACCAGACGTAGTCTTTTCCTTCCCTGGTGCAGGGCTTTCCTCTTCTAAAAGAATTATTTGCCAAAAGGCCCGCTTAGCGAAGTCAATCATTTGACCCTTTGCGTGGATCGTTGGCAATAATTCCAACATGACTGTAACATTACATCCTCTATTTGGCCACTATAGAAATCCAGCCTCAGCTCTCCTACAGACAAAGAAATGTCAGTATCAAAGCCCACCAAAAGTCTCCTGCTAAGCTCTCCTGTGATCTCTCTCTCTCTCTCTCTCTCTCTCTCTCTCTCTCTCTCTCTCTCTCTCTCTCTCTCTCTCTCTCTCTCTCTCTCTCTCTCTCTCTCTCTCTCTCTCCCCCTCCCCCATTTCCTTAAAGGTATCTGGTTTCTCTTTACCTGTCTCTTCATATGCTAATTCTAGCTCTGATCTCATTGGTTCATCCCCTTTTCTTTTCTCCCTGGCTACACCCCAAAAATCCTTCTATATAAGGCCCAATTCAAGGAATAAAGCCTGTCTCTGGCCTCTCCCTCTTGTTTTCACCATGTAATTCTGTGTGGTATCATTTATTTCATATTTCATAATTCATATTTCATATTCATCCGCTCGTGCATCCACTTGATTTCCAGTGGAAAAATAAACCCACTAAGGTTTGCCTCAGGGACTTTTATCTGATTATGATAAAAAGTCCGCAGCAGCCATGACTAAATCCCACACACTGTTGAGAAAGTCCTCAATACAAAACAAAACATAAATGTAAATTTATGAAAAATGTTAAATTATGAATTAAAGTCAATACAATTTTTGATTGGCATTAATTAGTTGCTAATTTAGCTAACTTCATTTATGTGAAATAATTTTAGGTAATTCTTTAAGTTATAAGATCTTCATGATAAAAAATTCCACAGATGATCCACGGATTCTATGTGCATGTAAAATTTGTTTAGATGCGATCATTTTCTAAATGTTTTATTTATATGAAATGAATTTGTTTCATAACTAAAGGTCCAGTATAGGACATAAAATCTTGGGGCTGCATCATTATTGTTCCTTTTTTTATAACTTATTATTGATGGCACTTCAATCAGATTGGTTGCTATGTGTTCTTTTAAGCAATGTCTTTCAAGTATTAGCACATATTGAGCCATCTAGAGAGCTTATAAAAACATTCATTTCTACCTAAAATTTTACCTGAAAAGCTTCTAATTGAGTTAATTCAAGGCATGGTCCAAAAATTTACATTTCAAACTGATTATGATTTTGTTGATACTGTTTCTATGAATACTCTGGTTTAAAAAAACATTTATAATAATCTAAAATTGTTTTATTATTAAAATATTTTAAACATCATAAAATTTTGTCTTTATATTTTATTTTGGTTTCTATGATTTTATTTGGATTCAAGTAAGGCTTTGAAAACAAATTGTAACAAATTTAGAAATGGGACATTATATTCAAAGATTTAAAATAATTAATGGACTATTAGTTATGAATGTCTCTTAAAATAGGAATTACTAAGACATTTGATAAAACTGGTTCTAGTAGTGAAGCCAATTTAATTTGGTCAAATTTATTTCTAATTTATAATTCTATTTTATAAATTTTAATATAAGCAACACATTATACTAATTAGCTATGTTACTATATTAGACTATATTTTGTCTTTAGTGGAAAGTTTAAAATTAGAGCCAAGCATTTTAATCATATATATATTTAAATTGTTTCTCATTAATAAAATTAATAGCACAGTGTTATTTTTTAAATTTGTTTAAGCACCATGTTTACAAAATTTTTTGTGATTGAGTTTCAGTCTTAGAATATACACCAACATTAATCCAGGAATATTTCCTGCCAACAATGTTTGCAGTTTCCCTGTAGTCCTCCCTGCTGCCTGCCTTTGGGGCAGTCATTTACACACCACTATACCTCTCACTATATCTCTCTCTTTACTTTCTATTCTTTTGGACCATGTGGATTATATTACTGTTAATTAAGGGTACATGCATATAACTTTATCTCTGTACAACACCCAGTTATTGTACAGAGTTATCAATTCCAACTATCATTGTTAGAGTGTTTCCTTCTCTACCTAAGCTGAATTGCTCCGCTATCTGTTGTAAATTTCCTACAATAGATTGGTCCTTCTAGGCCTTCATCTCTATTGTCTCTGAATATTATTACAATACTATCTATATATCTATATATTTTAATCTATATATTTATATATATTATCTTTATATATAACATATATACTACAAACGAGTGATATTATTGTATGTCTATCCCTCTCCCTCTGACTCATTTTATTCAGCATGATACTCTCCATATGCATACATGTATAAGCAAAATTGAAGACTTTCTTTTTTCCTAACAACTGTGTAGTATTCCATTGTTTAGAGGAACCAGTTTCTTATTTTTATAAATTTGAATTTTTAATAAATAATATCTTTATTCAAACAACCGTGTTTAAAAACATGATTGTAGATGGGTTTCAGTCATGAAGAGAACACACTCCCTTCACTAGTACAATATTCCCATCATCAGTGCCCCTATCTCCCTCTTTCCCCCGCCTGTATTTGAGACAGTCTTTCTATTCTCTCACACATTGACATTGTTATGATAGTTCTCAGTGCAGTTATTTCTCTAACTGCACACACCACGAATTGAAGGAACCAGTTTGTTAAGCTAATCATCTGTTCTTAGGCACTTGGATTTATTCCAGATTTTGTCTATCATAAATTATGCTGTAATGGACATAGTGCAAAGAGCTTTTCTGTATTGTGTTTTGGTGTCCCAGGGTATATCTTAAAAGTGGTATTGCTGAATAATATATTAAAGCTCAATTTCTAGTTTTTTGGGAGAATATCCACATTGTTTTCCAAAAGTCTGGATTTGTCAGCATTCCCACCAGCAGTAAATGAGGATCCTTTTTTTCTCAAATCCGCAAGAGCTGGTTGTTTTAGTTCTGTTTGAAGTGTGCTAATCTCTGTGTAACATAACTTTCAGTTCACTATATTTTATACTTTTATATTATTTTACTTTTTAAATTTATAACTATTAATTTAAGGTTATTTTAAATTATATATGAACAGAATATATATTCATGCTTAAATTTTTCATTTGTTAAGTATTCATTTATTTTTCTATAGATAGATAGATAGATAGATAGATAGATAGATAGATAGACATAGACACTATTATACCAGATAAAATGAGTCAGACATAAAGAGATAGACACAGAATAATCCCACTCATCTGTGTGATTTAACAAAAATTAAAAGACCGAATGTTAATAATAACCAGAGACAATAAAAATGAGGGTTGGAAAGACCAGGACATAATATGAAGCTTACCATAAAGAGTGGTGAGTGCAGTTAGATTCAGTACACCAACAACTATTACGACAATGGTAGTAAGTGAGAAAAATAAAATGCCTGTCTTGAAGTTAGGTGGGGGTGGGAGATAGATGAGGGACATTGGTGGTCGAAAGGTTGCACTAGTGAAAAGTATTGTACATTTTATGTATGAAATCCAACTATGAATATGTTTGTAACCATGGTGCTGAAATAAAGATATTATTAGGAAAAATTTAAAAATAAAAAATAATTAAAAATATTAATTTCTGGGGCCAGAGAGTTGGTGCTAGAGGTAAGGCGTCAAACTTGCAAACGCTAGCAAAGGATGGACCGCAGTTAAATCCCCCAGCGTCCCATATAGTCCCCCAATCCAGGGGTGATTTCTGAGTTCATAGCCAGGAGTACCCCTTAGCGTCAAATAGGTGTAGTAAAAAAAATACAAACAAACAAACAAACAAAAATATTAATTTCTTAAAAGCACATTGATGTGTTTCAATTTGTAGGCCTTATTCATATTTTTTTCATTCCTTAAAAGGGTGGTCAACATAGAGTGGGGTCAAAATCACCTTGTGCTGATTAATTGGTAAGCAGAAATAACATAAAATTCTCCATGTAATATACTAGAATTATACACTGATAACAAGAAAATACCCCTTAAAAAGTAGTCTTTTCATTACTAAAACATCATTGTTCAACAGAATTTTTTGCAATCAGGGCCAAAGTGATCTCATAGCAAGGAAAGCATGTTTTGCAAACAACCTACCCAATTACTCTTCCTGGAAGAGCACATATTTCTCCACAGCCTAGTTTCACCAGTAATCCCAAGAACAGGCATTAAGTACTGTTGAGTGTGACAATACCTCATAAAATTTTTTAAATGAAAAAGAATCTCTTCAATGATGAAACTGTTTTATATCTATATAAATCAGCATGATATCCCAGTGGCTTTCACATGATTATTAAGCATTTGAAATTGAGTTGAATCTGAATGGAGAAAAAAAAATTTTTTTTACTAAATAAACTTAAGCTTAAGTAGCTAAATATGGATAGTTGCTATTATAGAATAATAATAGATAAGGGATACTAAAGGGATTCTCAGGGTCTGAAACGTATTCAGAAAAATAGGAACCATTAAATATATTGTTTGAAAAGGAGTCATGGTCTAGGAAAATAAGGCAAAAAGTGGAGTATGTGCTGTAGATGGTTTTAACCCATAGGGTGAAGCACTCGAGGACACCTGAATACTTTTACAAGTGGTCCTGCGTTCCAAACTAGGAACAGCTTGAACACCAGTAGATACAAAAAGAAAGAAGAAAGAAGTCAAGTTCTGCCAGTGTTTGTTGGTTTTTTATTATGTTTTTCTTCTTCTTTTGTTGCTTTCTTTTTTTCTGTCTTCATTAAACAGAACCATACAATTTGAATCATCTTGTTTTGCCTCATGAATTGAGAGGGAAAATAAAAATGAATGGTACCAGAACCAAACAGCTGTATGAACTTTGAGTGGAAATTAAAAAATGATCAGACTTAAACATCAAATCTAAATTCAAAAAGTCAGCAACAACAGAATCAATACCCTAGCTACAACAAGCTATACACAGAGGGGAACAGTTACACTAGCACTTCGAGAGGGAAAAGAGTCAGATATGGGACACATGCCTAGGTGGAGGGAGGACAACCCTGGTGTTGGGAATGGCCCTGATTCACTGTCACTATGTACCTTAAATATTATTGTGAAAGATTTGTAATTCACTTTGGTCACAATAAAATTATTTTAAAAAATCATATTTCTAACAAAAAAAAAGAAAATGAGACAGAGATGATTTCTTGAGTCAAATGATAATGTTATGGGATGACAGAAATGGTCAGGAGTTTATATCCATCATTTTCTTAAATAGTGCATTGAGGCAATATCTTTAGATTAGCAATAAGCAGCTGTTGATCATGTTCTTACTAAAAGCAGTGATATACCAGCTGTCAGAATTATCTTGTACTGATATTTGGGAGATTAAGAGACAGACAATATTTTGAAACATATGTGGAAAGCAAAGATAACATAGCAAGAAAAAAAAGTATGCTAAAACATAAAAATTTTGTATGTGTTATTGATTTTGATTTTTTTCCTCTTAGAAAATGCTAATAAAGGAGGGGCATATGGGATGCATGCTGGGAACAAGGGTGGAGGGAGGACAACATTGATGGTGGGAATGCCCCTGATTCAATGTTGCTATGTACCTAAAATATGACTGTGAAAGATTTGTAATCCACTTTGATCAAAATAAAAATTAAAAAAGTAAATGCTGATAAATACATAATAGAAACAAAATGTATTAAGTACATTTAGAAGAAATAAAGATTGATTTGAATGGTAATCCTAGATATTAGAGCATCCATAGTACACAGAATTTTATTTTATCAATAGTCAACTAACATTTACTGATCTTATTCTGTACCAGACAACAATTTAGGAATTTTAGTCAAATTAAAGTGATTATATTCAATTTTGAACTATTACCAAAAGAACATTAACAAAATTATACTAGCAAAATAAAAAATATATATTTATTTATTTGTTCATTTATTTATGGTGATAGATTGAGCAACACGCTGGTTCCTCCTGGTTCTGTGATCAGGAACAACCTTTGGCAATACTTGGAGGACTTGGGCTGGAACAGTGGTAGGGTGTTTGTCTTGCACGCAGCTAACTTTGGACAGACTGCAGTTCAAACCCCCAGTGTCTGATATTGTCCCCCAAGCCAGGAGCGATTATTGAACTCAGAGCCAGGAGTAACCACTGAGTGTCACCGGATGTGGCCAAAAATAAAACAAACAAACAAAAATACTTGGAGGACTATGTGGGAGTTGACTGCATTTTAGGCAAACATTTTAGATTCTGCACTATTTCTCCAGTCCCCAAAACCATACATTTTAGTCATTACTCTTATTTTCCCCTTCTCTCTTCTTAGCATTAGTACCTGGTATAAATAATAAACACTTTCTACCTCTATCTATTCATCTATCCATCTATCCATCCATCTATCTATCTATCTATCTATCTATCTATCTATCTATCTATCTATCTATCATCTATCTATCTATCTATCTATCTATCATTACATATATATCTAATCTATCAGTATCTATCTATCTTTCATCATCTATCTAGGTAGACATTTGTGTCTGTCTCTTTCACTTAGCATATATTTTCAGGGTTATATAAATATAAAACTGTGTGTCAGTACTTCATAACTTACTAGAGGAATAAAAACATTATATCACATATTATCCAATCATCACTTAACAAGCACAGTTTTACTTTTGTTAATTTTAAATAGTATACATATTTTTAAATCAGAACATGAAATTATTTTGATTCTTAGGGGAGCAAAGTAGATATTTTGAAAGATATTTAGAGATGTGTATGAGAGATAAGACAGGCATATATAGAGATAGGCACAGAAAGAGAGACTGATAGAGATATTTGAAAGAGTATATGGGCTTCTCTATAAGGAGAAAAATCAGAGGATAGCAATAGAAATACATGTCAAAAAGAGAACACAGACTTTCAAAAATTCAGAAATCTGTGTTTTTTAAGTCTTGAATATATACATGGGTCTGGAATTAGAGGTTCATGATACTTTACCTTTAGCTCAGTGTGTCCAGACTGGATACATTTATCATGGGTATCTGATGGTGGAAAGACTAGAGGATTCTAGGGAGTAGTTGTAGACCCGCGTATACTAGGGATTAATTTCTTCCTACTGAAAGAAAGAAATTTTAGGTCATTGCTAAGTTGGCATTGTTTATTTTTCTTCTGCAAAAGTGATGGAAGAACATATATTTTTGGTAACAAATATGATACCAAGAATACTTGTTCCTAGAAGAACAGTCATATGTTTTCTTGTGTACCTAATTTAGCATGTTAAATAAAGTAAGGTCTCTATATGTTTGGATGCGATTGAATCAGAAAATATTCTAGATCCTCCTTGTGTTTCTCTTTAATTCTGTTATTATGTTATATGATCATTCACTTTATATACTAATTAGTGGTTTTGTGACTTACCTTTGTATGCCTGACTGTTATTGCTTAGTTCATAACAGTGCATAGAATCAAAATGTCAGAGTTTAAAGAATTTGTTTTTTATAGTTTTTTTTTGAGCCACACCTAATTTGATGCTCAGGGGTTTACTCCTGGCTAAGTGCTCAGAAATAGCCCCTGGCTTGGGGGGGACCATATGGGACGCCGGGGGATCAAACCGCAGTTCGCTCCATGGCTAGTTCTTGCAAGGAAGACACCTTACCTCTAGCGCCACCTCGCCAGCCCCTGTTCTTTATAGATTTCTGAAAATTCTATTTTGTAATTTTGAAGATGAATTATTTCTGTGTTGCTTTTATAATCATAATTTTATAATTATAATGCATAATTGTAATTATATTTATATAAATATATAAAATTTACTTTTAATAACTCTACAAGGCATATTTAATCATTTCATCTGGCAAAATATAACCATAAAGTTCTTAAAATATGTGTTATCAACTTTTTTCTTTGGCATATAAAACACCTTGTAATATTTCAGTAACCCTTTAGGTAGTGGTTTTCTGGTATAGTTTTATATATCCTAATTCTATATAAGAAAAATGATCAGTGCTATAGTAAAAAATATTATTGTTTTGCTTTGTAGCATTGAATTTCCTTTGTGTTGAATCCAAATTTATTAAGATATTACTATGAGTAGGACATTTGTCTTGCATGTGGCCAACCTTGATATAATCCCTGGCATCATATATGTTTTCCTGAGAACCAGCAGGATTTATCCCTGAGCAAATTGCCAAGAAAAAGCCTTGAGTACTGCCAGTTTGTCCCAGAAACCAATACTGAAAATAAGAAAAATCCCTAACTGGGTTTATTTTCCAATGAGCATTGAAAGTTTACTAAAGAGAAGATATCATTATTACAGAACTTAAAAAGGTAAATAGAGTTCTAGATATATAATAAATATATTGACATTCTGAGATATTACTTACCATATAATAATATCAGCTCTCTCTGATAGTTTGTCAAGTCTGAATATACCTACACAACTGAGAATCTGTAGCTGCAGAGGTATAAAACCTAGTATATGTCATGACAAGAGATTGCCATCATATAGGAGTGAATAAAAACTTATATCCTGTATTACTCTATCATACATTCATTTTGTGATTGAAAACTTTTTCAAGTATACAATGAGATCAAAATGTATGATTCCTGATGTTAACTTTTATAATACAATTATATTTGAACATAGCAAAATTAGAGTTTCTATTTCTTAGTCTCCCAATAGTACTCAGGAGGAAAAAAGGCTCCTCATTTTGTTCTCACTAAGGATATAGTGCTGACCATATACTGTCAGATATTTCTCAGGCCAGATTAAACTGTAGTAAATCACAGGCAAGTTCCTTTACAATTGTACATTCTCTTCACCCACCAATATGCCCTCATTAATTCAGCATTTATTCTAAGTTTTGAAATCCATAGTATGGCTGCCTGGATTGAAGTCCAGACTTGCATTTTTGCAACTATAGAGATTTGGATGCAATTCTCTGTACTGTTAAAACAAACTCACAAGTGTCTCGCTAACAAAGTTTCTTTGAGGCTTAAAAAAACTGCTTAAAAAAACTGCTTAGATAATGAGTATATAAACATACTTGGCACAAGACACACATGCCTTATTATTACTGTCTCTAATAATCTTAACCAGTAACTATTTTAAATGTCTGTCTTTATTTTATTTAAATTTATCTACCCCTTATACATCTTTAATAATATAAACTAAAATATCCTCAGATTATTGTAGGAATAGTGTGGGAAATTACTTTAAAAAAGAAAAATACATTGCACTAGTCAATCTGGGTTCAATTCCCTGGCATCACTATGGTCCCTTAAGTGCTCTCAGAGTCAGGACTGAACTCAGAGCACTACTGAGTGTGGTCCAGAAAATAATAGGAAGGAAGGAAGGAAGGAAGGAAGGAAGGAAGGAAGGAAGGAAGGAAGGAAGGAAGGAAGGAAGGAAGGAAGGAAGGTAGGAAGGAAGGAAGGAAGGAAGGAAGGAAGGAAGGAAGGAAGGAAGGAAGGAGTGAAGAAGAAAGGAAGAGGGAAAGAGGAAGGATGGAAAGGAGGAAGGTGGGAATGAAGGAGAGAAGGAAGAAGGAAGGGAGGGAAGGAGGGGTAGTAGGAAAAGAAGGAGGGAAGAAAAGAAGGAGGGAAGGAGGGAGGATAAGAGGGAGGGAGGGAGGAGGGAGGAACAAAGGAAAGAAGGAAGGAAGGAAAGAAGGAGGGAAGGAAGAAGGAAGGAAAGGAGGGAAGGAGGAAGGAAAGAAGGAGGGAAGGAGAAAGGAAGAAAGAAAAGAAAGGAGGGAAGAAGAAAGGAAGGAAGGAAAGAAGGAGGGAAGGAAGGAGAGAGGGAAGGATGGAAAGGAGGGAAGGAAGGAAGGAAGGAAAGAAGGAGGGTGTGATCCCAAAACCAAAAAAAATTATTTAAGATATACTTTTCTTTGCTGGAGCAATAGCACAGTGAGTGGGGTGTTTGCCTTGCATGAGGCCTAACGAGTTTTGATTTCTGGCATTACATATGGTCCACTGTAACTTCCAGAAATAATTTCTGAGCACAGAGACAGGAGTTACGCCTGAGCTCTGGAGGGTGTAGTCCTAAAACTAAAACTAAAATTAAAAAATAAGATATAACTTCCTGATAGGAAGGTCTTCAATAAATAGGTTCAGCCAGTTAGCAGAGCTTGCTCAGAGAATAGACACCTGTGTTCATTTCACTTTCTCCTCATTAAGCCCCAAATTTTTATAGTTACACATCCCTCAGCATAGTTAGAAGCTAATGATATGTGCAAGGTGTGAGTAAGCATATGGTCATAGTACACATGTGCAAACCCCTTAATTATGCTCCTCCCTCTTACATAACTCAGTTTAAAATCCTTGACTGAAACCTTGTGAATGATTTTTTCTCTTAGGGGTACTGCATCCATGTATCAGGAATATACTTTTTCCTTAATACTTCTGCTTTTAGGTGCTAGAGAGGTGGCACAAGCAGTAGGGTGTTTGCCTTGCATGTGCTATGTAGTTTGATCCCCAGCATCCCATATGATTCCCCCAGCCAGGAACTATTTCTAAGCATATAGTCAGGAGTAACCCCTGAGTGTCACCAGGTGTGGCCAAAAAATAAGCAAAAAATAACAAAAAAAACTTCTACTTTTAAGTACATATTGTCTTCTTTTTGAACTATTATTCCAGCAAGAACAGAGAACCAGAGTTTGGGGTTGGAGGCCAGTCATATCTTTCTTTATATTTTCAGTCACATCTGTTTTGAACCTGAATGTATTATATCACATCCCAGCCTGAATTACCAGGCTCCCCATAAATTTAGGGAAGCAGTGGTTTAACTCCAGGGCAAGCTGATCAAAAGAGCATACCGTATTTTCCGGCATATAAGACGATGTTAATTTTACAATTAACATAGGTTTAGGCCTATATTTGCTGTATGAGACAGAATGTTCCTGTGCTGCAACTTTATCTTCCACAGTGAGCCAATCACAACAAACAAAGTTTCAAAGGTTATACTGTAACAGACATCCTCTCTGACTCAGTCTAGCCAATCTGAGCAGGCTTTTTACAGTGCAGATTCGAGTACAGAACACTGTATAATTTGCATGCAAAAAAAGCCTGCTTGTATTTTCTGAGTTAGAAAGGTGGTCCTAGCAGACTGGCAGTGATTGGTGCAGGATCAATTTGGAAAATTCGTTTTGTGGCAATATTCAAACAATTTTCGTTTAGCGGCATATTGAAACATTTTACTTATACTTATATTTTTTTTTCATCACTCTTTGTGGTGAGCTTCCTGAGGTGAGCTGGAACTTCCAGCTCTTTTCTCTTTTGTGTCTGAAAATTATTATTGCAAGAATGTCTTTCATTTTTCTTAAAACCCATAGATGTATGAGACCATTCTGCGTTTTTCTCTCTTTCTCTGACTTATTTCACTCAGCATAATAGATTCCGTGTATATCCATGTATAGGAAAATTTCATGACTTCATCTCTCCTGACAGCTGCATAATATTCCTTTGTGTATATGTACCATTTAGCCATTTAGCCATTCGTCTGTTGAAGGGCATCTTGGTTGTTTCCAGAGTCTTGCTATGGTAAATAGGGCTGCAATGAATATACTTATATTTTACTTATTTTATTTTACTTATATTCAGCGTATAAGACAACCCCCTATTTTCGGTTGACTTTTTTTGTTTCAAAAATCGTCTTATATGCAGAAAAATATGGTAGGTCTGGTCTGAAGGTCATCTTTTGAGCTAGGATTAATTGCCCCTCTGGGCTTCCTTATTATCCTTTAGGTTCAGGGTTAGGCACATTTTCCTTATCTCCGTGACCACATTAAATCAGTTTCATAAAGAGTTAAAATTTGAGAATTTGTTTATTTTTTTCAATTATACTTTAAATCATAGCCAATGAAGCTTATAAATACAAATTACACACAAGTTGATTTGGAGGTTACTCAAGTATTAACTGAATGAAGTTCCAAAGAGTGAAAAATTTAGCTATATATTCTCATATATATTTAAGATGAATTGTAATTTCTATTATATGTGGTTATTAGTGTGTTGGACATCCCTTCACATATTTAGTGGAGGGAATATAATTAGAGAAATGCTTTAAGATATACTTTTTTGAATTAAATGTAGAAAGCAGTGTAACCTTGGATTAATACAAGCAGTCTCAGAATGAATTTAAAGGGTACTTTAACAATCACCACTGGGGAATTTAAAAAAATAATTTTCACATTAATAAGTAGAAGCTATCAGTATAGAGTTTACTCTATTCTCCTTGAGCTCTTATTACTTGCCTATACAAGGGAATAATTATATTAAAGGCCAACTTTTATTTTCTTTCTTTTTTTTTCTCTCTACAAATGTGATGCATTGATCATTCTTTTAATCTTTCTTTTTCAGTTGTTATTGCCTTTAAGGAACAACAGAACTTTGTGCTCTGCAAACGAAGAAATGACAAGCTGCAGAGAAACAAAATCAAAAGGAAAAGAGCATGAGCTCTACATGAAGATTTATTGCATAGTCTTCAAGAATGTTCTCTTTGGACTAATTTGTGCATATATTTCTTAGCTTCTATTTCTATCATTCTTAAGAGTAACTGCACTTTAAAATCAATTGAAAAGTATTAAAAAACTCTAAAGCCCAGGTCACCCACAGGCCAATTAAATCACAATCTCCGAGAGGAAAAATAACCCCAGGAATCAGTATTTTTCAAAGTTCCTCTGTTGATTTCACCATGCTGCTGAATTGGAGAATCACTGCACTAGATAATCTCTCCCAGTTCCCAGCAAAAATACATTAGTCATATCCCATAACCAATACTCTATTCATTACTAATCGTCACATTGCTTACCCAAGATATTTAGAAGATAAATATAGGTAATGACATTTTCTTCCTTTTTTAAATTTATTTTGATTTTTTTAATATATTTTATTTTATTTAAACACTTTGATTACATACATGATTGTGTTTGGGTTTCAGTTATGTAAGGAACACCACCTATCACCAGTGCAACATTCCCACACCAATGTCCCAAATCTCCCTCCTCCCAACCCAACCCCCGCCTGTTATCTAGACAGGCTTTCTATTTCTCTCATATATTCTCATAATTAGGACAGTTCAGAATGTAGTTATTTCTCTAACTAAACTCATCACTCTTCGTGGTGAGCTTCATGAGGTGAGCTGTAACTTCCAGCCCTTCTCTCTTTTGTGTCTGAAAATCATTATTGCAAGAATGTCTTTCATTTTTCTTAAAACCCATAGATGAGTGAGACCATTCTGTGTTTTCACTCTCTCTCTCTCTCTCTCTCTCTCTCTCTCTCTCTCTCTCTCTCTCTCTCTCTCTCTCTGACTTACTTCACTCAGCATAATATATTACAAGTACATCCATGTATAGGAAAATTTCATGACTTCATCTCTCCTGACAGCTGCATAATATTCCATTGTGTATATGTACCACAGTTTCTTTAGCCATTCATTTGTTGAAGGGCATCTTGGTTGTTTCCAAAGTCTTGCTATGGTAAATAGTGCTGCGATGAATATAGGTGTAAGGAAGAAATTTTTGTATTGTATTTTTGTGTTCCTAGGGTATATTCCTAGGAGTGGTATAGCTGGATCATATGGGAGCTCTATTTCCAGTTTTTGGAGGAATCTCCATATCGCTTTCCATAAAGGTTGAACTAGGCAGCATTCCCAATAGCAGTGGATAAGAGTTCCTTTCTCTCCACATCCCGGCCAACACTGTTTGTTCTCATTCTTTGTGATGTGTGCCAATCTCTGGGGTGTGAGGTGGTACCTCAGAGTTGTTTTGATTTGCATCTCCCTCATGATTAGTGATGTGGAGCATTTTTTCGTGTGTCTTTTGGCCATTTGTATTTCTTCTTTGTCAAAGTGTCTGTCCATTTCTTCTCCCCATTTTGTGATGGGATTAGGTGTTTTTTCTTGTAAAGTTCTGTCAGTAACTTGTATATTTGAAGATTAGCCCCTTATCTGATGGGTATTGGGTGAATAGTTTCTCCCACTCAGTGGGTGGCTCTTGTATCCTGGGCACTATTTCTTTTGAGGTGCAGAAGCTTCTCAGCTTAATATATTCCCATCTGTTAATCTCTGCTTTCACTTGTTTAGAGAGTTCAGTTTCCTCCTTGAATATGCCTGTAGTCTCAATGTCCTGGAGTGTTTTGCCTACGTGTTGTTCTATATATCTTATGGTTTCAGGTCTGATATCGAGGTCTTTAATCCATTTGGATTTTACCTTCGTACATGATGTTAGCTGGGGTTCTAAGTTAGATTTTTTGCAAGTGGCTATCCAGTTGTGCCAACACCACTTGTTGAAGATGCTTTTTTTGCTCCATTTAGGATTTTTGGTCCTTTATCAAAAATTAGGTGATTGTATGTCTGGGGAACATTCTCTGAGTATTCAAGCCTATTCCACTGATCTGAGGGCCTGTCTTTATTCCAATACCATGCTGTTTTGAAAACTGTAGCTTTGTAGTAAAGGTTAAAGTTGGGGAAAGTAATTCCTCCCATATTCTTTTTCCCAATGATTGCTTTAGCTATTCTAGGGTGTTTAGTGTTCCAAATGAATTTGAAAAGTGCCTGCTACATCTCTTTGAACAATGTCACAGGTATCTTTAGAGGGATCGCATTAAATCTGTACAATGCCTTGGGGAGTATTGCCATTTTGATTATGTTAATCCTGCTAATACATGAGCAGGGTACATGTTTCCATTTCTGCTTGTACTCTCTTATTTCTTGCAGCAGAGTTTTATAGTTTTCTTTGTATAGGTCCTTCACAATTTTAGTCAAGTTGATTCCAAGATATTTGAGTTTGTGTGGCACTATTGTGAATGGGGTTATTTTCTTTTTTATAATTATCTTTATTTAAACACCATGAATACAAATATAATTGTAGTTGTATGATTACAGTTGTGTAAAGAACACCCCTTCACTAGTGCAGGACTCCCACCACCAATTTCCCAGATCTACCTACTCCCCACCCCACCCACACCTGTACTCGAGATAGGCTTTCTTTTTCCCTCATTCATTTACATTTTTATGATAGTTTTCAGTGTAGTTATTTCTTTAACTGCACTTATCACTCTATGTGGTGAGCTTCATGTCATTAGCTGCACCTACATGGGAAGACGGGAGTTGTAAGGGTTGGGACTGAGGCAACAAAATATTAGAAATGAGCTTTGTATCAAGGTCACAATACAAGATGGATATTATAGATATATAGAATATATATGCACACAATACTATCAATATGAAAACAAGGAGAAAAAATTTCCACTGATTGTCCCAACATAAACCAGTGCTAGAACAGCCCGCCCTCCTCCCAGAGCACATTCCCATTAGTGTAGAGAGATATAGGGGGAAAGCCTGTTGACCCCTATAGAGTCCACCTAGACTGGCACCCAGGGAAAGACTGAAGTCCAGAGGAGAAAAACCCTATACCTGGCAAGAGCTGGTCTCCTGAATCAAGGAGGAAACCAGAAGCCAAATGTCTGCCCCTTCTCCTCCCCATGCACCTCCCCGCTGGAGTACGGAGGGAGGGGGGAAGCCTGGGGACCACTAAAAGTCCACCTGAACCCACTTCTGGCCATCTGAGCTGGCACCCAGGGAAGGCCTGGTGTGAGAGGAAAAAAACAAGGATGGCTGGGGGCCTGCCAAGCCTCCCAGCACTCCCCAGGCTAGGAAGAAAAGCTCTGGTATGGGGCCTTCCCAAACCCTATATCTGGCAAGAGCTGGTCTCCAGAATCAAAGAGGAAACCAGAAGCCAGATGTCTGCCCAACCCTCCTCCCCATGCACTCCCCCCCCTGTAGTATGGAGGGACAGGGGAAGCCTGAGGACCACTAAGAGTCCACTTGAACCCACTTCTGTCCAGCTGAGCTGGCACCCAGGGAAGGCCTGGAGTGAGGGGAAAAAGACAAGGATGGCTGGGGGCCTGCCAAGCCTCCCAGCACTCCTCAGGATAGGGATAAGGGCTCCAGTATGGGGCTTCCCCAAACCCTATACCTGGCAAGAGCTAGCTGTTCCCTACTTTTTAGATTATTAGAGGAGACATTGATTTTTGTGTGTTAATTTTGTAGCCTGCCACCTTGCTATAATAGTCTAATTTTTCTAGAAGCTTTTTCGTAGAGTCTTTAGGGTTTTCTAAGTAGAGTATCATGTCATGTACAAACAGCGAGATCTTGACTTCTTCCTTTCCTATCTAGATTCCCTTGATATCTTTGTCTTGCCTAATTGCTATAGTGAGTACTTCCAGTACTATGTTGAATTGGAGTGGTGAGAGAGGACAGACTTGTCTTGTGCCAGAATTTAGAGGGAAGGCATTTAGTTTTTTTTACATTTAGGATAATATTTGCCACTGGCTTGTGGTAGATGGCCTTAACTATGTTGAGAAAGGTTCCTTTCAATCCCATCTTGCTGAGAGCTTTGATTAAGAATGGGTGTTGGACTTTATCTAATGCTTTCTCTGCATCTATTGATATGATCATGTGGTTTTTATTTTTTTGTTGTTGTTGATGTTGTGTATTATGTTGATAGATTTACGGATGTTAAACCATCCTTGCATTCCTGGGATGAAACCTACTTGATCGTAATGGATGATCTTCTTAATGAGGCATTGAATCCTGTTTGCCAGGATTTTGTTGAGGATCTTTGCATCTGCATTCATCAGCTATATTGATCCGTAATTTCCTTTTTTTGTAGCATCTTTGTCTGGTTTAGATATCAAGGTGATGTTTGCTTCATAAAAACTATTTGGAAGTGTTTCCGTTTTTTCGATTTCATGAAAGGGTCTTGCCAGGATTGGTAGTAGTTCCTCTTGGAAAGTTTGAAAGAATTCATTAGTGAATCAATCTGGGCCTGGGCTTTTGTTTTGGGGCAGAATTTTGATTACCTTTTTAATTTCATCAATAGTGATGGGTGTGTTTAAATATGCTATATCCCCCTCATTCAACCGTAGAAGATTGTAAGAGTCCAAGAACTTATCCATTTCTTCCAGGTTATCATTGTAAGTGGCATAGAGTTTCTCAAAGTAGTTTCTGATTACCCTTTGAATCTCTGCCATATCAGTAGTGATCTCTCCTTTTTCAATCCTAATACAAATTATCAAGTTTTTCTCTCTCTCTTTCTTTGTTAGTTTTGCCAGTGGTCTATTAATCTTTTTTATTTTTTTTCAAAGAACCAACTTCTGCTTTTGTTGTTCTTTCTGATTGTTTTTTGGGTTTCCACTTCATTGATTTCTGCTCTCAGCTTTGATATTTTCTTCTGTTTCCCTATTTTTGGATCCTTTTGTTGAGCACTTTCTAGTTCTATGAGCTGCATCATTAAGCTACTCAGGTAAGCCCCTTCTTCCTTCCTGATGTGTGCTTGCCAAGCTATAAATTTTCCTCTTGGTACTGCTTTTGCTGTGTCCCATAAGTTCTGATAGCTTGTGTCTTTATTATCATTTGTTTCCAGGAAAGTTTTGATTTCCTCTTTGATTTTATTTTGGACTCACTGGTTATTAAGCATGAGGCTGTTTAACTTCCAGGTGTTAAAGTTTTTCTTCTGTGTCCTTTTATAATTCACATATAATTTCAGAGCCTTCTGGTCAGCAAAGGTAGCCTGCAAGATTTCTATCCTCATGATATTATGGAAGTATGTTTTATGTGACAGCATGTAGTCTATCCTGGAGAATATCCCATGTACATTGGAGAAGAATGTGTATCCAGGTTTCTGGGGATAGAGTGTCCTATATATACCCACTAGGCCTCTTTCTTCCATTTATCTTCTCAGGTCTAGTATATTCTTGTTGGGTTTCAGTCTGGTTGACCGATCCAGTGTTGAAAAAGTTGTGTTGAGGTCCCCCATAATTAATGTGTTGTTATTGATATTATTTTTCAGATTTGTCAACAATTGTATTAAATATCTTGCTGGACCCTCATTCGGTGCATATTTGTTTAGGAGAGTGAGTTCTTCCTGCTCTACATACCCCTTGATTAATATAAAATGTCCATCTTTGTCCCTTACAACCTTCCTGAGTATAAAGTTTGCATTATCTGATATTACTATGGCCACTCCAGATTTTTATGGGTGTTGGTTGCTTGGATAATTTTCCTCCAGCCTTTTATTTTGAGTCTATGTTTGTTCTGACTATTCAGGTGCATTTCATGTAGGCAGCAGAAGGTTGGATTGAGTTTTTGATTCATTTAGCCACTCTGTGTTTCTTAACTGGTGCAGTTAGTCCATTGACATTGAGAGAAAGAAATGTCCTGGGATTTCATGCCATCTTTATATCAAAATTTGGTGTGTCTTTTGGTCAGTCTTGTCTTAAATTAGGTCTTTCAGTTTTTCTCTTAAGACTTGTTTTGAGTCTGTAAAGTTTCCGAGCTATTTTTTGTCTGTGAAACCATGTATTCTTCTGTCATACCAGAAAGTGAATTTTGCTGGGTACAATATTCATTTCATTGAGTTTTGTCACTATGTCCCACCACTTCTTTCTAGCCTTGAGTGTTTATGGTGACAGGTCTGCTGTAAATCTCAAGGATGCTCCCTTGAATATAATTTTCCTTTTTGATCTTGCTGTTTTTAGAATTCTGTCTCTATCTGTGGGATTCGTCATTGTGACTAGGATGTGTCTTAGGATATTTTTTCGGGGGTCTCTTTTGGTTGGTACTCTTCGAGCATGCAGGATTTGATCACATATATTCTTTAGCTCTGGAAGTTTCTCTTTAATGATGTTCTTGACCATTGATTCTTCCTGGAAATTTTCTTCCTGGGTTTATGGGACTCCAATGATTCATAAGTTCTTTCTATTGAGCTTATCATAAACTTCTATTTTTATCTGTTCCCATTCTTTGACTAATTTTTCCATTGTCTGTTCATTTGCTTTAAGTATTTTTCCAATCTCTCCTGCTGTATGGAGTTGTTATTTATCTCATCTTCACAGCACCAATTCTATTCTCAGCTTCTGTTACCCTGGTGTAGAGCTTATCCATTTTGTCATTCAATTTGTTTACTGAGTTTTTCAGGCCTATTATTTGACCTGTTATTTTAGTTTGGAGTTTTGTGATTTCTGTCTTCATATTTTCTTGGTTCTTATTAGTGTTCTGTTCAACTCAATCCATGGTTTCTTTGAGTTCTTTGAGCATCTTCCATATTGCTTGTCTAAACTCCTTATCTGAGAGATTGATTAGTTGGTTGGTCATTTTCTGGTCATCAGAATTGTCATCTTTATTCTCTATGTCTGATGCTGGCCTGCATTGTTTCCCCATTGTCACATTTGTATTGTGGGTTTTTCTACGTGTTCTGATGGTATTCATTGGCTAAATGATGTACGTGGACACACTCCTCTGGCTCCTCCCTTTATGGGTGGGTTGACTTGCCTCCAAGGAAGGGGTGTCCTCTGTGGATAAAGCCTCACATAGGATCAAATCTTAGGCCCAAGCATGCAGCAGAGAAGACAGTCTGGGGGAGAAATTCTGGGCTTCAGTAATCCAGCACAGTTCTTAGTTTGTTTTTTTAATTCTTGTTGCAATGGTGTTCTTTCTTTAGAAAGAACACATGGGTGCATACTGAAGCGGAGTGGCCCTGCTCTGCTGGAGCCTCCTTTCAGCCCACTCCCAAGAGGTTCATGTGACATGACAGGAGACAGACACACACAGGCAGCACTCACAATATTTTCCCAGCCTGACATCACAAACAGGGGACCTGACTTCTGCAAAGTACTACTTATAGCTTGTTTTCACGTTATGAAGCAGTTCCTTGGTGTTCCCGCCCTTGAATGGGCCTCTGGGAGAGCGAGTTTTCTGGAGCCTCTTTTCGGCCCACTCCCAAGAATTTCAGGTGACAGGATAGGAGACAGGCACACACAGGCAGCACTCACAATTTCTCATGGTCGGGCCCCAACATTTTCTTCCTTTGTTGTAACCGACAAGCATTTCCTCTCATCTGACAATTTAGAGACTAGAAAAATCTCAACTCATTAGATCCCACTGGTATGCTATCAAGTACTTCTGATAAATTGGGTAAATAATAATTGTAACAGATAAAGAAAAGAACTAATAACTATAGGAGTCTATATATAACTACTTTTACAAGAATAAAGATTTTTTTCTAATATGACAAATGTCAGGCTTAGTAAATAGATTACAAAGGTTAATCTCTGTGTAGTTTGAATTGTATGGCTCATCATCCATAAAATATTAATAATAATATTTTGCATATATTTTAAATTTCTTAAAAAGTTTTAACTAGTCTATGAAGTCTACTAAGTAAAAGCAATACAATTGCAGCTCTCAGGTTAGCAAAGAAGCAAATGCTTCAAAACTTTTCCAAGCAAGGATCCAGGGATATAACTCAAAGAGCTGGAGTGTATGCTTTGCATGCAAGAACACTGTAGTTAGATCCTGAATTGCGTAGTTCTTTGAGCACCATCCAAAGATGCAGAGCACTGATAAGCTGTGACCCCAAATATCTCATCAAAATGTTTCAATGTATTTTTAAATTATTCAGCTAATAAGTGAACTTATTAAGTGAACACTACCTACTTCTTCATAAGTATTTGTGCAGTTCTAGTCAAATTATACACAATGTCAGCATCATCAATAGAGCTAATCTTGTCATTACTTCATTTCTTCAGTTATTATGATAGATTCTTGTGATTTACCTCCTCCCCACCCTTGATAATGTCCTCTGTCATATCTCCAGGTAATGGACTTCCCCCAGACCTAGACTCCAGAATGCCATCTAAAACCTACCAAAAAATAATTTTACTAGTAAGTAAACTCTTTTTTGGTTTGGTTGGATTTTTCTTTGGGAGTCACACCTGAAGGTATTCATGATGTACTCCAGAAAGTGCTATTGGTGTTCCTCAGGGTATATATGTAACTCTTTTTTTTTGGGGGGGGTCACACCCAGCAGCGCTCAGGGGTCACTCCTGGCTCCATGCTCAGAAATCGCTCCTGGCAGGCACAAGGGACCATATGGGATGCCGGGATTTGAACCACCATCCTTCTGCATAAAAGGCAAAAGCCTTACCTCCATGCTATCTCTTTGGCTCCACATATGTAACTTTTAAATACCATTTATTATATAATGAAATAATAGCAACATGAATAAAAATGTCTCAACAAGAAAAATTAGTCTATCTAGATAAACATGATATAATTTACTCCTGTTTTACATACAGAAGCAAAACAAATGTTTAAATTAAATTCAATAAAAACAGAGATTATAAAACCAAATTTGTGGTTATTATGAAGGAAATGGTAAAAAGAGGTAAAACAGGTAAATAGGTACGTTGTATATTGTTGGTTCTTTGTATTCACCAACCAAACATGGCGATGAGAAAAGAACTAGAAGTATTTTGACAAACACTAATGTTATAGATAGATAATTATTGAATGATTATATATCTATTATTACATTATTCTATAAACCAATATTTAATAAAATATATGATTGCAGGCTAGAGAGATGGTATAGTGTGTAGGGTGTTTCCTTGCATGTGCTCATTCCCAGTTCATTCCTGATGCTTATATAATGATGTGTAAAGTACTTGAATATCAAAACTTTTTAATTTAATTACAACAAATATGAGTTTATCTGGCACTGCACATGATTATGTGAAGTACTTGAACTTCAACTATTTGAATTGAGTTAGTAGTTATGAGTTTTATCCCTGACAGAGTGATACATATGCATAGAGCCAGGAGTAAGACCTGAGTACAGCTCACCAAGGCCCAAATCTCAACTCTTTCTTTTCCCTCCCCCCACTCTCTCTCTCTCAATACACACAAAACTATCCAAATCTATATTAAAGTACCTTACTTCTCCTCTGACCTTTATCCACATTTATTTCTTTTGTATGTATACTAGCTAAATCTATCCCCCCAAATACCTAAGTAAACAAATTGATTTTTCTTAGATATTCCATTCTTATTCTTATGTAGACTACAGCAATTCTTATTTTCTCTTTTAATTTTCTGTCTTCACTGCAGAGAAATCTTATCCAATAAAACTGTATTCTAAAGAAAGTACTAAATTATGTTCTAGTTTTAGCCCTTTCAGCTTAGTGTACAATGGGGATGCACAAATCCCTTATTATGAGTTAGACATCCATAAATAATTAGATTTTTGCCTTTGCCTCTAACCATTTGCTTATTCTGAAAGTATTTACTACTCACCTTTCAAGTCCTGAGGGATTCATAATGTTTTTTTTTCTCCTTAGAATTGACACATTATTTTTAAAAGACCACCTAAATGGCAAAAATATGTCAAATTGTATGTTTTCTCATTGGTTCATACATTTTAAAATGTGGTGATAAAGTAAAGACTGTCTCTGGATGACTTTGATAGAGAGGAACTTAGCAGAAACTCAAAAGAGATTAGACAGTGGCCTTATGGGGGATGATATTGTTGAAATTCCATATCACCATAACTTGTCTATATCCTTCAGGCATAGCCTTTATTATATATCTACCACATTTTGCTTATTAATATTCCAATATCTTTACAATCCATCTTCCTTTAAAGTGGAATTCTTTCCACAATATGCTTGCATATCTGTGTTCATATCAGCATTTAGATCTCAATCTCCTAATCATTTCTTCCTGACCAACATAAATACCTCCACAGCCCTTGTGACTGTCATTTTTGTCTACTGACCATTTATTATTGGCAGTTGTCTCAATATAAAATCTTTGCTTAAGGGTGGGAGAGGGAATTACTGTATTTTTTTTTTTACTTTTTCTGGCTACTTCCATTGTAGTAATACCCTTAATGTTTGGGTTCTTGTGCACCTAGATCATAGAACACTATATTTCATTTAAATTTTGGAGGGAAAGGCAAATTAGAAACATAATATTTAAATTTCACTTTTTTCAATTTTTTAAAATAGTTATAATTACATTATAATTTACATATCTACTTGTTTTAGCTGTTTTACTCCTTTTTCTTTGTTTTTTGGGGGGCCACACCCATTGATGCTCAGGGGTTACTCCTGGCTATGCACTCAGAAATCGCTCCTGTCTTGGGGACCATATGGGATGCTGGGGGATTGAACCACGTTTTGTCCTAGGTCAGTGCATGCAAGGCAAAAGCCCTATCACTTGCGCCACTGCTTTGGTCCCTGATTTTACTCTTATATTTGCATTCTTATCATTATATTTCATATTGATAAGAATAAAAACACTTTAAATGTTTTCATTGTTTATATTTTAATGCCTTCTCTATTAGCACAAGTTGTTTTTATCAGATTCTTAAAATGCAACAAATTGTTAAGCATACATAAATTATTTTCAAGAGTACATTGTTCAGTGTTGACGGCCAGGAAGATGTATATAATAACTTTAGAGAGAAATGAAACTTTTACCTGATATTATCCAACTTTTACTTGGATCCAATAATTCCTCCATTGTCAGCATAAGATAAATCATGTACTCTATTAGTTAAACTTCTCAGTTTAATAGATTATTTGTTGCCCAGGTTCATTGCATGAATTCATTAAGGTAGTGACTTTCGATGCTGGCTTCTTATTATCATCTTCCAAGAGGTTTTAAGACACCATCACCTATGAATCACCTCCATATATGGTGTTTGCAATTTTGTATTGCCTGAACCTGGCATAGCAAACATCTCCATGAATTCAGTGTGTAGCAAGATTGACAAAAATTTAGCCTACCCAAAATGAAACGACAAAGTCAGATAAGTGATAAAATGACTGACTGTTTACATAAAGGTTTGCACTGAAAAGTGCTTTGAGGATTACATTCAACTATTCTGAAATTACCTCGATAAAATCAGACTGGTACATGGAATGTTTGGGGCATATCAAGACACTGTATGTGTATTACTACCAGGAAACAGGTTTATGTACCTAATAGGATGAGAGAGATTCTGAGCTGCTTCTCTGCAGGAGAGTAATGCTTTTTGGCTTCAGGTATTCTTTCTTCCTGGCTCTGAGTTATGACAAAGAAAAATAAAATGGAGCCTTGGAGAAACCCCCTGGAAAAATTTCATGTGAGAAAAATATCATACTTTGTATGTACATGGCGAAAGGTAGAAGTTACAGAAATCTCTATAATTGCTATATTTTGCTATATATATATATATCACCTTTCTAATCCCAGCAATAATTATTTAGTACCTCAGCACAATATTTTTAAATAAAAACCTAGCACAATAAATATAATGTGAGAAAAGCCAATAATTTAATGCAGCCATATGTAGGTTTTTGCATATATTAGCACATTGTACCTAAAAACCTTCCAAGTAGGTACTTTTGTCACTGTTTTTCTAATGAAGAAACACGTTGAGAATAAAGATGAGAATTGAGGTGTATAAGATCACACTGCTAATAAGTGATTGTGTAGATGTTCATAATCAAGTATTTGAACCGCACACGCATGCATTTAGTAACAACAGTATACTTCATAGTGCTACTCTATGGGTTTAATTCAATGTCAGGACTGGGGAAGGAACACGAACAGAGGAAAATTTATTACAAAAACTTCAACTAATATTTCCAGAGTAGAACATATTCTTGAAGATTATCAGTTGCCTTTTTTTCTTTTTCCCCTCTTCTGCTTCAACAGATTATCTTGGCAGATACCTTTCTGGAGCATTGCAACATGAGGATGAATGACCTGCTTAGAAAAGAAACACTGTACTCAAAGACATACACAGATCATAACAGATATAGGTCATGACAGAAGGCTAAGGAATAAAGATAAGCAATGCCATTCAAGTTCCTAAATGAAGGTGAACTGTCTAGCCTGCAGGCAGCATCGTCATGCAAATTGAAGTCAAAACCATCCCCATATGCAACTTGGACTGAGATACTGTAAGATTTTATTAATCTAACTGGGAACTGAGAATTCAAGAACCAGGTTAAGGAAAACTAAGAATTAAGCTACTAATGTGATAATAATGTGACACTTAAAAATGAAAGGTTAGTATTCCATAGCACCAGTTAACATATTTCATTCTAATGCTTTTCCTGGCAACATATGAAGAAAAAGTTCAGCAATTTATTGCATTTCTACCATAACCCTTTAAGCAAAATTCACCAGTAGCCTTTAAATAATAAAGAAGGACTTGTGAGAGCTTGTGGAAAAGACTTTGAGAAAACCCACAAGCACATATGCCATTCTTCTAACTAGATTTTGTGCTTTTTATGTGTTCAGTCAAGAATGAAAACAATATTATAAATGTTATGCTTTCCAGGCCTGACAGATGCTTATCTTGGGATGGAGTTACATACACAGACAGAAAATGAGCTGTAACAAGTTCTTTGCAAAGGATAAGTGGGTGTTTTTAGAATCCTTGATCAAAACCCACTGTAGCATATATATTTTCTCCTTATTACCCAGATTTATTCTGTAAAGCTCTCCTTCCACCATTTTTACCATCTAACTGACAATTTTCTGAGTTTCAATGTTATTACTGCTTACTTGGTATAAAGCAGAAATGATGTTTTACAGCAGCTCTATGAAGTGCCATTGAGAATTAAATTGCTTTCCTTTCTTCCTTATCGTTGTGAATTTGGTGCAGATGAAAGATGGAAGATTGGCAGCCAGGGAGCCAAAAGTCCTCTATTATCTTTGAGATACACATGATATGGGCAAAGGCAGCCCAAACTTCCTCTTCATAGCCCTGTGCTAGCTTTCAAATCTTGGAGAAAGAACTCTGGGGGAGAGTGTCATTTGTAAAAGATAGAATTTCAAGATAAAGTTTCTCTTTCCCCCCCAAAATTGAATTTTCAAAGTAGTCAGAAAGAAAAATATAGAAATAAATTGACAAAAAGTTTTTATGAAGTTGAATTTAAGTTGTTGGCTAGTCTGTAAATATAAGATGTTCACCACTTTTGTTTGTTGCTCCTCATCTTCACCTGTTTATCACTTTGAAATTCTCTTATCAGTTTAAGTATTTGCAATAGATTCTTTTCCTGTAACACATTAATTAATCAGCCACAGGCAAGGCTTGATGCTCTCTATTAAAAGGATAGAATATGTAATTCCAGAACTTCATGTAATGCTTCCATGTTTCTTTTCTTTCTTTGTCCTTAGTTTTCAGGATTTCTTGTATTGGTGATTTAGCTTCCTCATTGTTTCATCTGGTTTTGTCCTGAAGATTAGTATGATTGAAGTTCTGTTCTGGACAGAAGAGGAAAAAAAACCTCTTGCAACTTAGTAGGCAGGTCACAACAAAACCCTTAACAAGTTTAGGCTATGGAAACCTTGTCCAGTATCAGAGTTTTAAGAGGATACATGCAAACACTTGAATGGAAAAGAAAAATGGATTTCTTTTTATTCAGCTAGAACCATACTCCTTGCTTTTGTTCTGCAGGGATTTCAAAGCACAAAAAAACTGCCTAGGGCTTCACCATGAAGAATTTTAACCAAAAGCTCAATGCAAACCTCTGGTCTGACTTTTTAAACATCTAGCTATGCTCACGGCAGTAGCTGTTACCTCCTGATCCTCTTGCTATGAGAATTTGGCAGTAGATCCATTTTGCCTGCTTTGTTAGGCATAGGATGGATAATATGCTTTTGAATAAGCTCTTTGTATAATGATGATACATACTGTAACCTATGCTACCATTATACTTTGTCTGAATACAATATTACATGTTGTAAAGCATACTTGTTACTCTCCTGTGCTCCCTACTTTCATTTAAGGTGTCATTGTTTCCAGGTACCTTTTAGGGTGGATTCCACTTTAATGTTTGATGCTACTTTAAGTATTTTTTAATCTATAATCATTGAACAAGAATAAATCCATTTACACATCTAATTCTACAATTACAGTACTATTTGTACAATTACAGTACGATTTGAGGATTCAAGTCAATAGAAATTTCAGTGAATTGTACAAAAGAACAGACTGAGGAAGTAGAGAGCTGAACATTTTTACCCCAAGAATGTTTCTCTCAAGCAATATTCCTTGTAGTGTTCTAAGTTCCATATTTATACATATATGTATATATACATGTGTATATAATGTACTTGTTTTACAAAACCACTACATCAAAACTTCATTTATTATTGGGTCCTCAAAAACAGTGCTCAGAAACCCAGGTGATGACCTTCCAAAATTATCTCAATAATGAGCCTATTTTATCAGTATTCAACCAGGTGGTGCTGAAGGCCACCAGTAATGAATGTAGTTGAAGAGATGGGGTAAGCAGAGATAGTGCTGGTGATTGAATTCAGGATGTAGCATATTTATTATTCTGTTCTCTACTTCTTTGAACTATTCTTCTCACTAAGTACCATATATACTCGAGTATAAGCCGACCCAAATATAAATAGACCTCCCTAATTTTACCCTAAAAACTGGGAAAACTCGGTGACTCAAGTATATGCCAAGATGAAAAATGCAGCAGCCACTGTAACTTTCAAAATTAAAAATATATACCCAAAACAAATACAATAATTGAGGAATCAGCAAGTAAGAAATAAGTAAATAAATACATCATTACATTTGCAATACATGATTTTTTGATGTACTGTATACCATTAACATACCAATAAACCCATAGTATTCAATGGCAACTTTACTAAATTGAATAAACCATTTAAGACAGTAAAGCATTGTAAATAAATATTTAAAAATCCTGAATCCTTATACTCCAAACCCCCTGATTATAAGGTTTAAGGATTTATAAACATTTATTTACACGACTTTACTGCTTTTAATGGGTTTTCACTTAATTAAATGTGCCATTGAATGTTGTGGGTTAAATAGTTCAGTGACATACAGTTCAGTTCAGCCGCCTACCTCTTCAGCTCAGCCATGACTTGTGGACTGAGCTGAAACACCGCCCCCTCCAACAAGCAGCAGAAGATGACCAGAGACTACGTGCATTTGCTTCGGTGTTCGCACAGGTTCACATAGGTTATCACAAAACAGTGTTGAGGTATCACAGCATTGGCAAAACCCCAGTAGCCTTAAAATTTGCCCTCTTAATCCCTATTTTATTTAAATTAATAAATGAAAATTTTCTTTGAATTTTATGTTTATGGAGAAAACATTTCCTAGATTGTATTATGAAGTTATCAGTTTAATATGACTTTACATGTTAAAAGTTAAAGATTGCTGTAGAGCTCTAAATTTATTTTTGAGTACATATCTTTATATAAGATCTACTAAAACATAACGTTGTGTTCATATTCTGCTAAACTCTTTGCTCAATGTTTTAATAGTGAATTCCATCATTGCAGTTGCATATGCCACTAATTTACTCATATGTTTTTAAATTTTGCATTTCATGACAAAATATGTCACTTAATATTTACACTTCGAAGGAATTCTTTTACATATATTTATATATATCTTGTGGTATAAACGTTTGTATTTTCTTAGGTGTAGACATAAGAATCATAGCTTTGGGAAATAAATATATTCAACATCATTAGATGAAGTCAATTTATTTAATTTTTAAAATACTTGTGCATATTATATGTACTGTTATCTAAAAATTCTTGTATTGCATCTTCATAAAAATTACACAGGAAAATAATATTTAGTCATTTGATAGTTCTATTGTGGTATTTTAATTGTTTTAATTTCAATTTCCCAAATTACTGAGGAAAAAACATGGTTTCACTGGGTTGATAAATTGAATATCTAATTATTTTCCAAAATTTATATTTTAATTTCTTTATTTGGGTTTGTGTAAACTACTTCAGCAATACTCATGATTACTTCTGGATCTATGCTCTATCCACTCTATGCTTCTATGTCCTGCTTTGGCTTTGGGATCATATGTGATGTCAGGGATTAAGCCTGCATTGGTCACATGCAAAGCAAGTTCTTTACCTACTGTAAAATCTGCATAATTCATTAAATGCCTGTTTCAAAAATCTTGTTCATTTTCTCATGAGTTCTCTAAATTTTACTAAATTAAATGTTTTACTTTATACATAAATATTTTGCATTGAATTTACAAATGTACTGTATACCAACTTGAATTTTTATTAATTTTTATTTGCCTAATTGTTCCTTTCAGTTGTCATTAATGAAAAATCTATACATTAATTTGGATATCTGGTTTATCATAATTTTGATGCAGAGGCTCTTTGTATTTGACTTTTAAAGTTTATGTTTAGTTTCCCAATACACATAGAACTGGTATTTTGTTTGCAATATATTATTTTACTTTATGTAAAGATTGACTCATTACTGTTGCAGAGAAAAGATATTGCTCTGCAAAATAATTATTGTTATTAGCCAAGCTTCCATATTTGAGTAGATTACCTTGGATTCCAAGGTATTTCCAATTACTTTTTAATAAGATTAATATGCTGAAAAGTTAAAAAAAAATGTTCATCAAACACCCAGAACACCTTGTCATATATTTTAAATGAACATTTTTATGGTTGCTTTATCATGCATATCCATCTATCTACATTTCTGATTAATTAATGCATTTAAGTACATCTAAATTATAGCTTTCAGTATGCTTCAATTTATCAGGGTTTTCCATATGCAAAGTAAATCTTCAACTGCTGAACTACATTATGGTCATTATTCATTTCATTGATATTATTTTTATATTTGGAAAATCTATCAAATCTAATTTGTCTTTTTAACTTTGATAGTTAATTTTCTGTACCCTGTCTACAAAAGATTTTACTTTCTTCTAAGTTGTGATAATATTGCCTTATTTTTTTGTTTTTGAACCTTAAAGATGTATCTTTACTGCTAGAGTTTATGAACCATATAAAATTAATTTGAGAGACTGTAAAGATAATACAAATAGATAGATGTCATATGTACATTTACTTTCCTTCTAGTTCAATTTCAGACATGCTGTGGACACCATATTGTCATGTACTCTAACATTATTACCCAAGCAACACTAGAATAATTATGACTGGACTCCAGAACTAGAGTAAACAGCACAATATTACCAGGCTGGGCATCATATGAACATCATATGGACATAATATTGACCAAAAACAGCATAGTAGTATTTCTTAAAATGTTAAAATAAATATTTTATGATAAAATAAATATTTATGATATGTTTGAAGCTAATTTTCTTTTAAAATGTTTCAATATGCTTTGTTGAAGAGACTTTTATTTCCCATTGGATTGATATAGTAACTTTATATTTAAGAAAATGTATTTGAGAAAAATAGTAGATGTTATAGTAGATGTTATAAAAACAGAAATGATATAGCATGCATATTTCTTCTATTAGAAATTATTATTAGTCTGATAAGTTTATTACAATTATTAATATTAAAAACTTATTAAAATGAGATTGGGGGCATCTAGGAATGCCTAAATACTATGTAGGTCAGAAAACTACAAACCCCCTAATGCTCTGCAATTTTTCTCAGTTTCTATTTTTGGTAACACTAAGAGAATTTTTCAGAAATCAGATAAATCAAGCTGAAAGAAGAAGGAAGAATAAAAATAAAATATGTATGATTCAGACATTTGCGGAACTCACATTTCTGCCTATCTCTCTTATTTTGTTTTCAATGAGCCCTGTTTGTAGTTTTAGTTGCTGATTTTTTTCTCTCTCTTTTTTATTTTCTTATTTAACTTTGGGCCACACCAGATAATGCTCAGGGGTTACTCCTGACTATGCACTCAGAAATCACTCCTGGGTTGGGGGCCATATGGGACACCAGGGGATCAAACCTCCTTCTGTCCTATGTCAGCTGTGTGCAAGGCAAATACCCTACCGCTGCCCCATTGCTCCAGCACCAGCTGATTTTATTGAGGTTATCACAGTTAATAATTAAGTATTTATATTTTTGTGTAAAAATGTTTTATCCTTACTATATACTTAATTATCATTTATATGCTTGCAGAAAGTCAAAATTATCCACTGATATCATTAAGAAATTCAATCCCTATAATTCTCAAATAAAAATTATTCAAAATATAAATTACTTCGAAATTTACTACTGTACAGAGGGCTAAGAAAATTTAAAATAGGCCTAACATTCTGACATCCCTTTTGATAAGAAAATTGGTTTTGCAACATATGGAATTGAGTGAAAACTCATCTATTTTTGGACAGAAATAGATTTTTCTGATTTATTTATTTACTTATTTTGATATAAGGACCACTCCTTGAGATATTCCTTATATCTCATGCAGAGAGAATTGACTTATAGTTCCGGGTATATTTCAAACTAGTCAGCATTTATCTTTTCTCAGTCTGGGACTCTTCTCTGAGTCTCTAAATTGACTATACAATTGCCACCAAAACAATCTTACATAAATTTCAAGAATTAATATTCTGAATGTGCATATTAGTTCATTTATTCAGTAATAGGCATGTTCTTGCTTTCTACCTTCACTGAAATGAAAAAAACATGTTTTTGGGGGCTGGAGCGGTGGCGCAACAGTAGAGAATTTGCCTTGCACGGGGTGTCCCATATAGTCCCCTAAGCCAGGAGTGACTTCTGAGCGCATAGCCAGGAGTAACCCCTGAGCGTCACTGGGTGTGGCCCAAAAGCCAAAAAAAAAGTTTTTGGTTTTAGGGTAACATTGGCAGTAGTCAAGGCCTACTCCTGCCTTCATCTTAGGGATCATTTCTGGTTGTATTTCTTGGACCATAGATAGGCAATACCAGAGACTGTGCCCAGTTTATTCATGCGCAAGACAAGTATCTCTTATTGGAAAACAGAATGAAATGAAGGGAAGCAAAACTGAAGAGAGTTTTTAAGTTTAAATCTCAGCAGCAAAATGTTCTGCTCTTGGTATAAATCTTGATTCAATGAATAGTCATTTTCCTATTGAACTATTAATATTGTTTATAGAATGAAATTTTTTTATATTGTGACTGAAGGTTCAGTTCTACAGCTTAGAGGACGTGTGCTGGTATGAAATCAAAGTCATTGGGAGTAATAATTCATGGAGGAACCTCCATTACTAAGTATACTATTCACCTATTAATTCTGTGAATAGTTAATACATTATTTCACAGAAGTTTTTAAATATAATTTCAATGCTTCTGTATATTTCTTAGCTATAATCTCTTCTCTCTTTCTTTTTCTCTTTCTCTCTTTCCCTTACTACCAACACATTTTTTTTTTCTTCCCTTCTTGTTTGTTTGGTTGCCACACCTAGAGGTGCTCAGAGCTTAATCCTAGCTCTGAATTTAGATATCATAAAATTTCTGGCTCAGGGCCGGAGAGATAGCATGGAGGTAAGGTGTTTGCCTTTCATGCAGAAGGTCGGTGATTCAAATCCGGGCATCCCATATGGTCCCCATGGCCTGCCAGGGGCGATTTCTGAGCAT
Organism: Suncus etruscus; assembly: GCF_024139225.1. Classification (NCBI taxonomy): domain Eukaryota; kingdom Metazoa; phylum Chordata; class Mammalia; order Eulipotyphla; family Soricidae; genus Suncus; species Suncus etruscus. The sequence goes on from NC_064852.1 coordinate 36,161,124, forward strand.
AGAGCCAGGAGTAACCCCTGAGTGCTGAAGGGTGTGACCCAAAAAACAAAATTTCTGGCTCAGGGGACTATATTATGTGCTTTAGGGAACCATCTAGGATGCCTGGGACTTAACCCAAATCTGGACATGTGCATGCAAGTACTCTATCTGCTCAGCTATCACCGAGCCCTCACAGCAAATAGACTTAGTCACAATTCATGTTAGTTTTCATAGGTAAATTTTATATTGAAATATCATATTTCATAATAAATAAGTACATTTTATTTTATCTTCTAAAGACCTTTACTTTGAAATTCCCAGATTTAGTAATGTAGAGTCAGAAGAACTATTATATAAAAAGCAGAGGAAAGCAGATAAAACCAATACTTAAGATAAGTTTACTATTAAATAATAGAGGCTATGATAAAAATTTATGTGGTTACCAAACTTCATCACAAATATATATGGGACATTTAAAATTCTGCATTAGGTCTATATAAGAGCAACTACAGGAACATTATTTTATATGTGGTTATAATACCATTTTTATAAAATAGCATCATTAGTGTGCTAAAATCCATTGTTGGAGAAGCTTGCCTAGATATTAACCTTCCCTTTAAACCATAGAACCTTTCAATCTAAAATTTTTATAAATATAGATAAAAGCAGAAGTAGAAAAAAAGTTGTGTTTTTTTTTGTTTTGTTTTTTCGTCGACACCCAGTGACGCTCAGGGGTTACTCCTGACTATGCGCTCAGAAATTGGTCCTGGTTTGGGGGACCATATGGAACGCCAGGAGATGGAACCATGGTCCATCCTAGGATGGTGCCACAGCTCTGGCCCCTAGAAAGTATTTTTATCTTAAAAGGAATTTAAACTGACCCAGAATAAGAATAACTAAATGTAATATTACTATTTTCTTTTTACAGCAGAAATAGGAAGGTTAGGTACAATAAGGAGGTGGAGTGGAGCCCAGAGCTATTCTGGGCCAGCAATGTCAGCCCAGATAAACCCAGTGATTATAGCAAAGTTTTATAATAAATTTCATAGTAAAGTTTTATTGTTCATTCCCTGGAAAAATAGGGACTCCAGAGTGATCATTGAGTGCAGAATCAGGGGTAAGCCTTGAATACCACTTAATGTGACACCCCCTCCAAAATAAAGCAAACAAAAGGATTTGAATAGCTTTGTTTCATTACATAGCTAATGAAGGAGATCTGGGATTTGAATTCAGGGAATTGTGTTCCAATTATCCACTTCACAGATAGTTGCATAGTGCAAGGGTTAAGGTGCATTCCTTGCATCTCTAATACCTCAAGTTATATATCTACACATATAATTCCCCAGAGTACACTAAGGTTCATTCACAATCACAGCGTCAGAAGCTGTTACTAAAAAATGCCAAGTGTGATCCCAAAAATATACAAACAAAAACAATAATAAGGCTATATACATTAGAACTGTTTTAAAAAACTTTTAAAATACATAATAGGACAGTGAAAATTTCTCTACTCTGCATTAAATATGTTTAGTTTTATTTAAAATGCATTCTAGGGGCTGGAGAGATAGCATGGAGCTAGGGCATTTGCCATTCGTACAGAAGGTCATTGGTTCAAATCCCAGCATCCCATATGCTTTCCCAAGCATCCCAGGGGCGATCTGAGAGTGGAGCCAGGAGTAACCCCTGAGCACTGCCGGGTGTGACCCAAAAACCAAAAAATATATAAAAAAAATAAAATAAAATGTATTTTACAAAATATTTCAATGCACTATATAATCACAAGGGTCTTTTCTACTACTAAAAGCGACATACATACTCTTTCTCTTTCTGTTTCTTTCTCTTGTCCTACATTCCTTTTTTCTCTTAGCTTACTGATAATAAAACTAAATTGTCCCTGTATATTTGGTCTTTACCACTTTATTTGGAGCTTTCTACATGTGGAATATCCTTTTATTATATTCATATTTTGTACATTGTCTGAGTACTCTGCATTCAGATTGCAAAAACTGAAACATGATTACAGTAAAGACTTCCATCTGGTAATCCATTTAGCATACAGTTGATAAGTTTAATGTAGTTTTAGTGATACTTGTAACAATAAATAGCATATATTCAAAGCAAAAATAAATCTTTGTAATTATTTATTTGGGATGAGTATTTACAAAATATTAACAATATTATACTGACATATTAAAAAAGGGAGAAACCTTATAGGTATTTCAGTCATACTTGCATACACAAATACACTCATTTTAGCATGCCAGTTCTAACGATAGTGATAACCATATGAAATAGCACGCTGCAGTGATACAAGCTCATCATGATTAGAGTGATGTACAGCTACAATTTCCTTCCTTGATTACTTTTAAGTCTGAATGACAGAGAAAGGTAAGATAGGGAATATGAAGCAGTCAAGGCAAGAGACTATGATTAGCTATGAAGAGATATACTGTGGCTCAGATATTACGAAAGTCATTTTGTGCATAAAAGACAAAGTGTATAATTGAATTGTTGTCCACTAAATGAGAAAAGAAAGTGGAAATTTCTCACACTTAATAAGGGTTGTTATGCCTTTTGCTCTTGAGATATTTGATTTGCATATACATACTTGAATTTTTATGTGAATGTAAAAATGTTGCACATTTTGTTTCTCTGCTTTCTTATAATAGTAAGAGATTTAAACTGATTGTACTGCAAGTAAATTTTTATTTCACTTTTCCCCTTTCTAGATACTAAGTGTAATTTTAATAGATTGGCTACTTAATTCTGTGATTTTAATTTTACTTTATTGAGAAGCATGATGATAGTTAGCAAGGGAACATTCCCTTAAAGAAAGAAAAAACTCACCATTTTTATTTATCATTATCCCAAGTCATAAGTCTTAAAAGTCTGAAGTGTTTTTAAAAAGCTAATACTTTTTATCTTTTCACATGAGAAATTATATATATTTTCAAAATATTAAGTGAATATTAAATAGGAAGTGATGCTACTTTCCTTGGAGTCATATTGTTTGATATTGAAAATAGCATTCAACTTTGTTTACTTCATTCACTTTGAATCAAAATGTGTTTTTATCAACTGATCAAGTGTTTAGTGAAATTACTTTATGCTTAATATTAGACTAAAGTTGTAGATATTTTTTGTAGATTGATTTTGTAGATTATTATTTTATAGAGTGTTATTTGTCAGCCATAATGCTAGAACCTAATGAAATGTATTCCTCAAAAACCAAACCAAACACAGCAAAAATAAGCACCTCAAGTAGAATCAAAAGGTTCATCGATCTGTGCTAGATCCAGGTACAATTCTGGGAACTGGTTTTCTGAGAATCTTGAAGATTAACTTTCAAGCACAGAACCAGTTGTAGTTCTTGAGTATTGCAGGTAAGGCCTCAAAACCAAAAAGCATGCTATTCAAGTTGGACACACACACACACACACACACACACATATATATATATATTTTTTTTTTTTGTTTTTCAGGCCACACCCATTTGATGCTCAGGGGTTACTCCTGGCTAAGCTCTCAGAAATTGCTCTTGGCTTGGGGAGACCATATGGGACGCCGGGGAATCAAACTGCAGTCCTTCCTTGGCTAGCGCTTGCAAGGCAGACACCTTACCTCTAGCGCCACCTCGCCAGCCCCAAGTTGAACATATTTTATCATTTCATATAATTTTTACTTACAAAAGTTACTTATAAAAACTGAAACTGTTATTAAATTATGTAATTAGAGTTGAAACTAATAACGTTTCTAGAGTATTTGCTATTTTAAATCACATTTGTTGTCTGTAGCTAGATAGTAAAATTTTAAAAACTAAAATAATAAAACTGAAAAGATGACATGATCAGTGAGAACCAGAACATTCAGAGAAGGAAAGGATAAATCACTGTGGCGAAAGTACAAAGGGCAGAGCTAATATTCTAATTAGTGACACCTAGTGTGTTTCTTACTCACAATTCAAGTGAACTGATTATTTTAAATAGAAAAATGGAAGCACATTTTGTATTTATAAACTTATTTATTCATAATTACAGGATATGTTCTGAAGATTTTTATATAATTTTGGTGATCCTTTAGAGTTTAAAGTAGGCAAAAAGTCCTTATCTTCTTGCTCTAACAGGTATCATTGCTATCGGGTACCAGATACCTCCACAATCAGTTAGGGAAAAGAAATTAAGCCTCAGAATTATTTCTGCTGTATATGCAAGCATTGAGAAATAAACATATAATTTTACCAAAGATTTGTTTATATGTTTCAGTTTTAAGAATTTTCTGTCTGACATGTTAGGACTTCATTAATCTCTCCATAAAAAATGTTCACTCAAAATAATGAAACTTCTATTTCAGCTGAAAATATCTTATTACCAGTGATCTGACTTGGAACCTGATAATATAAATATGAGTCAATATTTGCAAAACTGTAACTACTGATCATATTCTGTTTTTAAGTCACGATCATGAAAATGTGTGGTATCAACAATATATCTATGAAATGTATTTTAAAGAAAACTATAGAAAAATATAGCAATCCAATGTCTGATAATGACCTTTATTTAGGTTTGACCAAAACTTAAATTATGAGAATAATTTGTCCAGACTAAAGTTATAAAGGAAGGGAACTTGTTAAAGAACAGATTTGCTGGTGAAATAAAATCGCACAATGGTTATAGCATTTGCTTTGTACACAGCTTAGTAGAGCAATTGTAAAATTGTTATGTCATTTGCCTTGCACATTAACTTTCTATTGTATGTAGTGGCTTATTGCTTAGGTCCATCACTATTGACATATCTTTATATATATATGTATATATATGTATATATATGTATATTTATGTGTATATATATATGTGTGTGTATATATATATATATATATATATATATATATATATATATATATATATATATATATATATATAGTGACTGATGAAACTTCACCCTTCAAGTTTCCTAGGAGGACATTCCATCTGCTGGCACTGAAGTCTCGACAGACCATGCTTGCACAGGAGAGGTCTGTGGAAATTAGCTAAAATAAAACTCTGCACCCCAACCTCACAGACCCTACCTAGGCGGGGGTAGGGTGCAGGGACTCCCAGGGCATCTTTTAAAGTCACAGAGCATGCAAAGTAGACAACCTCTACAACAATCTTCCTCATAGGAGGACATTCCACCTTCTGGTACTGAAGCCCCTATTGATCACATCTGCACAGATGAAGACTGTGTGAATTTACCATAATCCTGCTGCCCCACAAACGTCATGTACACTTCAATTTATACCAGATGGTTCTAGATAGACCAGGCCTGACTTTTCTTTCCCATTAAAAATGTACAGAAAATATACAGCCCCAAACCAGAAGAACATCATAACAAACTAGTTTGCTACATTTCTATCATACTTGGGTAACCATGCCCACCTAGAATCAATAAGCTCTAAAACAGACATACCTCCAACCACCTCTTATACAATGAAGCAAACCACTTTTTATAAACACCCTGAAATGCCAGCAATTCAAAGCACCCAAAGCAAAGAACAATGGGGAACCAAGGAAGACACCAGCAGCTGTGGATATGGCTACTATTTTAGTATTCTTAATTACAATATGTGTGATCATTTCTATTCTTTCCTAACATACATAATGTTACTAACACTTATAACAAACATAATAGGTCTATCAGGATAAAATCTGTCAAAGACTGTTCCCAGGTTCTAACACCCACTTGATTATTTACTAAATTCTCCCTAATTTTCATTGAAAACCATTATTTCAGTTGAGAAATTTATCATTCATACATGTTTCTGCTATGAATACTGAATCATAAAATTAGTTTAACTCTTACTTTATTCTCTAATGTATACCCACTTCTCCATTTCAAAAATCAGTTTTAATTATCCATTTTTTAAAAAATGGAACCAACTTTGTTAAAAGTTATGTGTAATGCTTCAATTTATTAAAAAATGATGTATAAGTCAGAGTAAATAAAAGAAAAAATAACTAAACTTTTTAAGTATGAAAATTATTAAATGCCCAATTAAATGCCTATTGTGACAAAAGAAACTCTGAAGTTGTCATTCTAATCATATTAAATGATTCATTAATCTGACAGCTCCCATGCTAAGGAATAGAAAAACTAAGAAAACAAAACATTAGAAAATAATCAGAGAGAATTGGGCTAAGTTATTAACAACAACAAAAAAATATTATTTTCAGTAAAGTCAGTTTCCCCTCTCAGATGATGGGAGTGTGATCTTGTAAATTAACTAATAATGCTGACCAGAAATCTACAGATTTCTTTGATTAAAATTTAATTTTTGCAGAAACTTTAAGTTTGTAGTTTGTTTAGGTAATTAGGTGGGGAGGAACCTAGAACAAAAGATTCACTGGAAGAATTTTATCAACAACAAGAAGGCAAGTTGAAAGATAGAGGACTTGTTCTTAAAGGATCATTCTTCTCTGATCACAAAAGTTGTTTTTATAGAGAAAAGAACAAGAAAGATTTAGAAACAGTAGATTTTAGGCCAGTGGTGACCAGAAAAAATAATAACTTATCTGCTAGCTGATTCCCCTATGGTATACTTAGTTTTATTTGAAAACCTAAACATAATTTGGGTTAGGCTTTTAGGGATAACCTTGGAAGAGTGTAGACTTTATGGTAATGCCTCATGGGGAAGATAGCCCTTATTTTTAGGATTTTGCAGAAAAGAGGCCACAAGTGTTTTTGTCTAACTGAATTTGCTGTTTCTAATTTCTGTGGGTTAGTTATACTTATTTAGTTTACTTTTGAGGCCAGATCAGTGGTGCTAAGGGGTTACTCCTGGCTGTGCATTCAAAAATTACTCCTACAGTTGCTTGGGGAAACACATGACCTGAAAACGAACCCAGGCCAGTCATTTGAAAGACTCATGTACTATCATAGCAGCCCCAGTTATTGTTTAAAAATATGAAATTATAACTAGTAAGTAAAAATAGTACACAACATACTATTTATATATGGAAATCTAGAGAAGCAAATTAATTGCTTTAATACAAATATATTTCCACAGCCCTTTAGTTATATAGATATAAGGGGTAAAAATGTCTAAGGGGAATGAAATAAATGAAGACAGGATACTGGCCTTTCATTCTATAAAAGAACATAGCCTGTAATTCCCTCAGAGAACTTGCTCAAGACAAAACATATTCCAGCCCTCAAATTCTTCAGGCCTTTAGATGCCAAATTTTAAGGCAGCAAAAAATTTCTAGCCAGCATTAGTCAATCTATATAATGTACAACTTTTGTGGGATGATGATGATGATGATGATGATGATGATGAGCAAATTCACACTTCAAGTCCTCTTAGTTTATGAGCCTTGATCTCTATTAGGCATCTGTCATAGTACCAGGAGCCAAAATAGACTCAAATTAGACATGTACAGACCAGCAGTTGTTCCAAGTTCTCATCATGATTTTTATATTCAGGAATCTCCCTGTAACTTTTATTATAGAAATTCTTCACTTTAATATTTACTGTTTCTCCATTAAATATATTAATTACTTTATCAACTCTTACTTAAAAGTGGTAGAAATCTGTTTTTTCTCTGTTTCATTGAAACAAATTCCTTTCATATGGAAGTTAAAAAATGTATTCAAAATAAAACAAACAAACTCTTCTAAGGTTGAATTACTTAGAATAGTACAAAAATTCTGCCTTCTTATCTTACTATTTCCCCAAAAGCTATATAAGGTAGGTAATATGTAAGTTGAACTCAAATTCCTCAAAAGAGTGGCCTATAAGAGCCAGTCAATAATTTATCATATTGGTATCTGGAATCAACCAGTCCTAACTCAGCAGCACCCTAAGTTCTGTTTGCTGTATTTAATATTGGGGCCACACATGACAGAATTTTTAGTTATATTTAGCTAATAGTGTGGTATTTTGGATCAAAATCTGAAATCCTGCCTGAATAGCATGCTTTCAGCCTCTTGAGAAAAATTTTAGGCAATTTAAAAAATAAATATTCCAGTTTGTTTTACCACTGAGCATGAAGAGAGATTTTTTTTTATGTGACTACCATCTTCCAGCTATTTACCTTATACCTAAATCACTTTATTGATCCCATCTTTCTATTGATTAGCCCTGGGGATAACATTGGGACCATGCAAAACATGATTACATAGGTTTTATTCATTTTTCTCAATTTTCTAGATTCTAATTTTGTTGTCCTTATCACTTACTTCATCCTAGGTCTATGCTAGAAAATACTGTTTGTTCCCTTTTAAATTCTAAACTTAATATTATGCTAATTTTTAATTTTTCATAAAAGGGATTAATTTTTTTTTAGCTTAGAGTCATGACAAGGAAGTCAATCTTTTTGCATCAAGATTAAAATTTGTTTTATGGTGACCAAAGCAACAGTGTAAAAGGTACGCCACAGCTGTCTTGGTCTGGATATATTAGGGAATTTCTTGGAATTCCCTTAAGAAAGTGTGTGCAAAGGAGTAGCCAAAATTATGAATGACAGGAGCCTCATGCAGTTGTGTGGGAGAGTAATGTTCTAGTTTATTAAACAAATATAGAGGGTATATATGAATTTTTTTTTTTTGCCAGTCATAGATTTTTTTTTGTTGTTGTTGGGGGTGGTGACACCCAGTGTCACTCAGGGGTTAATCCTGGCTCTGCACTCAGAAATCGCCCCTGGCTAGCTGGAGAACCATATGGAATGCTGGGAATCAAACTGGGTCCCTCCTGGATCAGCAGCATACAAGCCAAACATCGTATGGATTGCACCACCACGCTGCTCCCAGTTATAGTTTTTTTTTGATGGTATGTAAAAAAGCTCACATTTGTTTCTTTGCAAGGTAAAACACATCTCTCTTGTTAACAGAAGGTCTATCAGTATACACTTTGATCTTCAAAACAATTCATGTGCCTCTAGGTGGTTTGCAGACCTTATGAATAGATACATTTCAATTAAAAGCCAAGAGTTTCAAAGGGGGAAATTTTAACATCTCTCAAAGTTTTTCCTCTCTGGCCAAGCCCTAGGTATCAATTCTGATGTAGATTAAAGGATTTTGTAAGAAACCAGGTTTTCCTATCAAGATTCCTTTTCACCTGAGGGAAGAGGTTTTTGCTTTTAGGGCTTAGGCAGTTAACTTACTTCCTAAAGTCTGACTAAGAAACAGTTTTTACAAGGGGCAATATAAGAGACAAACTTATTTGAAAGAAATGCAAATCTTTACCTGGTAAAGGCTTTCTTAACAACCCCTTGCTACTTCCAGCCCAAACTTTGGATGTTAAAGCTAAGGTAAAAAATTAGCTATCAAGTCACTAGGAGTGCCTTAGAGATGTCCCACAAAACATTCCTTTTATCTGAGAGAGCAGTCTACTTAAAGCTATAGGCATTTAAAAAGACTATGAGGGTTAAATTTGTTTGTTTGTATGTATCTCTTGGTGCTGTGTTTTTCAGGTAAAGAGAGATTTAATCAAGGCTATATTTGCATGCACTAATTCTTATATTTGGAAGTAAATTTTTAAATATATACATACTAGTACATCAGAAGGGAGATTAATATTTAGGCCATATATATGTTTGTAACTATGTTTGAGAAATATCACTCTCACTATCAGGGTGAAAAGGGAAGTCAATAACTAGTTACACCAGCCCCCACTGCTGTAGCTCATGGAACTTAAAGGTCAGGTTTTGTAACCAGAATTCTGTAATTTTCTATGCTTATACCTGCTTTTTTATCCAACAATTTTTGTCCTAAAACGGAAGTTTATACCAACCTTAAGCTCATGTGATAACTTGTACTACCTCAGCAGATATTATGCCCTTATAAGGAACTTGTACCTTAGAATGTCTCAGCGGATGTTATACCCTTATAAGGAAATAATCCCTCTCCACTCTCCCCCTTCCCCTTTCTTATGGTATATAAGGATGAACAAAGAAAGCCACGTGGTCCTTTTGCCTCTATTCCATTCTGAATGGGCACCCAGGCTGACCAGAATAAAGAACTCACTTGAGCTTTTGCCTGAGTTACTGTCTCTTCATTTCTCTGTGTCAGAGCAGCATCTGGACTACTGAGCCTTACAAGGGAAGTCTAATCAGCCATCCAAGCTGAGGTGGGGCCTCTCAGTGGACCATCTGATGTGGCAGTGACACAGGTAGGATGTTTGTCTTGCACAAGGTCAACCCTAGTTTGATTCTTGGCACTCCATAATGTCTACTTGGCCCCACCACAAAATAAAAACATTTGTTTCAGTTTTAGGTTCCACTTACTTTGAACTTGGTGCAATTTGAAAGTTCCAGCTTTCTGCATTTGTTAATGTATTGTTTCCTGTGTTTGTTTTTTCCACACATTGCATGAGAGACTTCCCTCTCTATTTCAAATTAGACTACATCTCTGATTGCTGAGACAAGTAGATTCTTTTTTCTTTGCTTCTCACAGCTAGAAAGTCTTTACAACCAGCTCACTATACACAGTAACAATTTTTCCCAGTAACAATATTTTAATAATTTGTTTTAGGGTATATCTTTATGATATCCTTCATTTGTTTCTTTTATTCTCATAGAATATACCAGGACATCTGATTAGAATATTTAAAATGACTTTTTCTTTTTTAGAAATATGGAATGCTTCACAAATTTGTGTGTCATCCTTGCACAGGGGCCAAGCTAACCTTCTCTGTATCATTCCATTAAAATGTATTTTTAAGTTTTATTTCTAAATATTATAATGAGCAAGCTCCACTTGATATGATAAGCAGTCCCCACTGACCTAGTGAAAATAAAACACTAAAAAATGAATTGGAAAGGAAACAGTACTTGAACACTGCTTTGTGTTAGCATTCTGTATGTTCAAATGTATCACTTGTTTTAAAACTTACCAAAAAATAAAAAGATTATTCCTAATAATAATATGATAAATGATCTATTTTAGAATGTTCATCCTAGAACAGTTTTGGACTTGCCTATTGTTCTTTGAGACTTAGATTTTTTAATTGGGAAGGATCATCAACAATGCAGTCATCAGTAAAAAAACATGCTAACGTAATTAATTTGTCCTAGCTAGTTGTAGAAAAAAGAAAGACTAATTGCATCAAGTTTGCTATTAGTAAACGTTAGTCAAATTTCTATTTACATTGCTGTGGATATAATGTCTAAGAATATATCAATGATCAGAAAATCTTATTTATAGGTAACTTTAGGAAATACATTCAATGTTATACACTGTTTAATATTATTAATGTTTTGGTGAGGGTCCATACCTGAAGGGTTATTCCTGGCTCTTCACACACATAATCTGATAATGCTCAAGGCATGCTATGAATCAACACAGTTGCTGTCAAGGTAACTTCCCTGAAAAGGGAAGTCAATAACTAGTTACACCAGACCCCACTGCTATAGCTCATGGAACTTAAAGGTCAGGTTTTTGTAACCAGAATTCTGTAATTTTCTATGCTTATAGCTGCTTTTTGTATCTAACCCTTATTGTCCTTAAAAGGAAGCTTATACCAACCCTAAGATCATGTGATAACTTGTGCTACCTCAAAATGTCTTAGCAGATGTTATGCCCTTATAAGAAACTTGTATTACCTCAGAATGTCTTAGCGGATGTTATGCCCTTATAAGGAACTTTTATTACCTCAGAATGTCTCAGAGGATGTTATGACCTTATAGGGAACTTGTACTACCTCAGAATGTCTTAGCGGACATTATGCCCTTATAAGGAAATCATCCCTACCCCTTCTCCCCTTCTTATGGTATATAAGAATGAACAAAGAAAGCCACGTGGTCCTTTGCCTCTGTTCAGTTCTGGACAGGCACTGGACCCTGGCCAGCCAAAATAAAGAATCCACTTGAGCTTTTGCCTGAGTGACTGTCTCTTCATTTCTCTGCATCTGAGCAGCATCTAAACTACCGAGCCTTTCAACCCTATCCACTGTGCTATCTCTCTGGCCCCACCCGTTGTTTATTCTTGATATTTTATCCTAGATCAAATATGTCTTTAATCAGATATACATATAATTCAAGTAGATAAACAAATTTTATTTTAAACAAATTTAAACAAAATTTTAAACAACTTTTATTTTTATAATTATATTTCCAAAGAACAGAGGGAAAAGTTTGCAGACATTTAATTCAGTAAGTTCTATCTTTGTTTTGATCTGTGACCACTGTCCGTATTTCCTGCTGATCAACATTTCTTTTGTTTGACCTTGTCTCTAGATCATCTCTATTTTGACCAAATTCAATGAAAAGGTTTTTATTGAGTCTTTTCACCCTAACCTTGTAATGTTTGCCAGTTTTAAACTTGTTAACCAAGCACAGGTTAAACATGTTCAGAAACCACTTGATATGGTGTATTTTTGTACTAAAGCCTTTGAACTTTTAAGGAAAGGCAGGGACTTCTTCCTCCTAGGTGCTGCTACAGGAGTTGCCTTGAAAATCTGAATTTTGAAGCTGGTAGCTCAAGGACAACTCAGGGGAAATGTTATTTTCCTCCTAAACTTCTAAAGAAAGGTCTTTATGTTCAGTGCAGACAGAAGGAAAGAAACAGATAAAGGTGTTATAATAAACTGACTTTTAAAATCCAAATCTTTCAAATTCAAAAATATTTTTTACTTTGTCCTTAAGGAAGCAAATAGCTGTAGGAAGGACATATTATGGTTTTCTTTTACAAAATAAATGTGCATCTATTTTTAAACAATATCATAAAAAGAGTTGCATCTTTAGGTAAGAGACCTAAGTCAACTTTTTTCATCTCTAAAAGTCCTTCACACTGTGTTCCTTATACTTCAGAAATAAAATGATTAAAAGCCCAAATAAAAAATGGAAACACATTAGATAGGACATTTCCGTTTCCTCAGGCAAATCACATTGTAACTTGGATATCTATTGATAAAAGTATTTTCTGTAAACGAATCACATTTTTTGAAACCAATCTTATACATTTTCTTTACAAATACTCCTATAATATCTTGAACAAGTCTCTATATCACTGAAAATAAACTCCATTACATTGTTTAAGGCATTAACATTATAAAAGAGCTACGGTAGATGCACAAGAATATTTGGAATGATGCAATGGAAAGGGAAAAATAGAAATTGTTAAATAAATTTATGGTTTAGAGAAGAACCAAACCACTTACCATAATCATCAAACACTAATTATTCTTCTAAGAGAGCCAAGAGACTCAGTAGAACTGTAATATATATTTGGTTTCATATATAGTTGAGGTAGGTGGAAAACAACTAGAAATAAATATATGACATTATTGGCCAGATGTATATAAACAACAAAAGGAAGAATGCAGTATTTGCTTTAAACTTTAATTTTTTTTTCATAATACTTGAATCATTAGAGGTATTATAGTTAACTTGTTGAACTGGACTATTATGTTTCTGATGATCATGATATGTGCAATTGAGTCAGCCAGCAAGGGTCAACTTCCATCCTCTCAATGTATTTGGGTCAGGTATATTCTGCCCAACTGATAAATGGGAATGAATTGGTCCCAAGAAAAGACCAGAGACCCTTTATTTCATTCCAACAAAGCTTATCTAGGACAAGAAGAATCAGGATACCTGCAGGGTCGAAGGGTCACAGACATAATAAATGAACAGCAAGGGAAATGTGAAGCTTCAGGGAGAAACTTACCAAATATAATAGGAATTAGGAGTGTTGTGGGGGGGCATTACAATGGGTGATAAAAATGGTTGATATGTAATCTCTCATAACCAAATCTCTCTGGTTTGAGTAGGAGGTAGGAGGGGTGGCTTGAAGTCAAACCTGAGAGTAACTGCTACATAGTGGAGAGATGATGCCACACTTTGTATTGTCCTTCACCATCTCTGGCGGTATGTCTCTGAATTTTTTCCCTTTGAGGAGAATCCCTGAAACAGTCATTCAAAAGATTTCATCTGTCAGGCTGTATGGAAACTATCACAAGGGGATGCAAGAGTGGTATTTATGTACAGAAGTAGGTACAGAGGTGGCTTTCAGAACTTGTTAGTGGAGTCTTTATAAAGTCTTCTCCAATACTATGTACAATGTTTACCTTTTTCCTTATGTTTCAATTTTCAAGTAATTTTGTTTTTATTGAATCACAGTGAATTAAAAAGTAGCATATATTTATGATTTAATTTCAAGTATATAATAGTCTAACACCAATTCTTTTACCAAAGTCCATCATCAAAATCTGACCATAATATTTAATATTAATGGTTACTATAACAAGATACATAAATTTTATCTTCAAATAAGTCTTCCTAAGTCTTAGCTTGATAAGGTCAGGTACCATCAACTATGTGAATGATGCTTAACATGATGCTTCACACAGGATTGGAACTAATTAAATATTTATTAAAGAGAAACTAATAGAGTAAAAAAAAAGAATGAAAGCTTGAGAAAGAAAAGTAAGAAAGAAAATGTTCACAGAGCTCTTTATCAATCTTTAAAAATAGGGAAATGCTGGCCAAGTATTTTGTAATTGTAAAATAAAAAATATAAAAATATTTTGGATGATATTTTCCCCAAATTAAGAAGACTAGGTTAATTGGCATCATGATTAGTTCAAATAAACAAAACAATCACCGAGTCATTTTTGCACACATGTTTTGAAAAAAAAAATCAAGAGGTGATTCTTTCTTTTTCTAATTTCACCTAGAATTTTTTAGGTATTAGAGACACATATCTGTCAGTAAAATTTCTCTTTAAAAATAACTGTCATCTTTACTCTATTATTTTTGATGGATATGATCCTACCTAATTTTATGCTTAATAAACTAGTATTAATATTCTTATAACATTATATTTGAGATAACCCATGACATTCTTATAAAGCTTTTTTATATAATACATTACAGCAGTAATATATAATTTATGGTTATGGGGGTAGTGGGGCTGAATCCACTTTTGCTCAATGGTTACTCCTGGCTTTTTATTTAAGGATTACACCTGGGGGTTGCTGGGGACTATATAAAGTGTTGGGAATCATACCCACATCAGTCAAATGGGCAAACTTCTTAACCTTGCATTTTTAATCCAATCTCAATGTATGTCTTTTTAAATTTCTGCCGTTAAAAGGCTTCAGAACTAGTAATTCCATAGGCAATTGTCTTGAGAGCTCACATTTCCAGCTAGTATTATAACGAATAACACATGCTTTAAAATTGTTGCAATTTCTCAATGCTTTTTAAAAATAAAGTTTAGATATAAGATTTAGACTATTGCTAAAAATTTTTTCATTTAACTTTACCCTACTAGAATTTAATATTAATATTTATATATATATTTTTATTAATACCCATGATTTATAAGTTCATAAAAGGTACAGACAGAATTTGAAAGTATTGAAATGAGAAGTTATAGACATGTTATTGACAAAGTGGCATTCTTTATTTTTTTCCATTAACAATACAAATTTTTTAAAACTGCTTTTAGGATATTTTTCCCCTCTTAGACTGAATAATACCTGTTCCAATAAAGACAACCCAAAGCCTTCTAGACTAAATAAAGAAGAAATAAAAAAAAGCTGCTTTATGACAAAAATACTCTTTAAGTTCTTACTTAAAAGTCAAGGAAGCTGGTAGATTTTGAAGAACAAAAGTGTCAAACTTTTACAGTAATAGCAAAAGGTCACTAGAAGAGAATGCTTAAATTAAAATTGAAATCTAGGACTTAAGGATCTAAATGTGACTGTAACCTTTCACAAAATAAGCACAGATGAGGTTTCTTTTATATCCTCTTCATTCATCATCACCTCTTAAAGGAGAATGTCATATATACTATGCAGATATGAACTTTTTTCTTTGACCAAAGTTAGTAGATAAGTGAAAATCACCAATATGAAAAAAATAATATTGTAACATAACAAAGAGGTTGCTTGTTGAGGCAGAAGTCATCTTTATATGTAACCAAAATTTAAATATTATCATCAGTGATGATCTTTTGAACCACACAGAAAGATTAAAAACCAGATTTTTGGGGACAGAGGTAGCCACACCAAACAGAGCTCAGGGATTATTCATGGCAAGATTCCGAGAACCACAATGAGATGCCAGGAATAGATGTCAGCAGTATGTAAGGCAAATATCCTAGATGCTGTACTATTGCTCAGGCTCCAACTTTTCTTTTGATATTCAGTAAGATCATGTCAGTATAAAAATAGAGTCCTATAGTAATGTAGTTACAAATCCTCATTGAAAATCCTTGAATTTAACCTATACAAATAAATGCACACACCTATTACTTTCTCAAAAATTTTCAACTTGCTCTTAGCATATTATGCATTTTTCTTTAAGTGATTCATCTAAATATATTTAAATTGATTTGATAGTAGTTTACATTTTGCATACATCATTGTAAGAAGTGCTTCAAGTAGAATGGCCTTACTAACATGAATATAATTGGAAACTGGAAATTCTGAGGAAAAACTTGGTCATTGGCTAGACAAAATCATATTTACTCATTACTATTTTATTTTTATTGGTTAAAATTGGAATGTAATAATAATACAGATTTAAATCAATTGCATAATAATATTGAACAGATGCTTTCTATCAAATTCACTATTAAATTCTGAGAATTTAATTACCTGTGGGATTCCACAGGTAATAATTTATACAAACTATTCTCTAGAAGTTGAAGTGCCTTGGAAGAAAAAAAACAGCAAGACAAGACTATACAATCCTGAAATAGCAAGATTATAAAATTATGAATGGAATGTTAGGGAGTCTGAAAGTGAATGGCTTCTTACAGCTCTTATGCTATAAAAATGAGAGTAAATATACAAACTAATACTATATTTTTATTTATTTAAATACAAATATTGTAATAAAATGACTTAGTTTTTCTCTGGAAAATATGTACATTTACAAATGCACACAAAATTATGTACAGTTTCATATTAAAAGACCATCTAGAAACACAATCAAAGAAAATTGAACACATAAAGAAAACTTGACATATTCATTAGTGATATGTTGAATATTTTGAGAAACCAAGGTAAAGGTACCAAGAATAATACAGCTTGATTTCTAGCCCTCCCTGTGTAAACTTGAAAGATGCAAGAAAATTTCTTGCTATAGTATGAACTTCAAAAGACATTATATATTTGTATGGGGTTTTAGAAGACCAAGCATTGAGAGACTAATGGTATTTATTTTCCCTTTTTTTAAGAAAAATATATTATGTAAAAGTATCATTAGGTTGATTTCTAACTTGCAGGTACTATAAAACAGTTATTATTTTGAAGAACTATTACTACAAATATTTGGAGTTAATGTTCAGTTATTAATAATATTTTAATGCTACAAAATATTTCAATAAAATTTCTTTCTTAATTTTTCTTCTTTGCATTTACCTCTCTGAAACATAAAAACAATATAAGCAAACCCTAAAAAGTAAGTAAGTTTGAATATCAAACAATAAATATTCAAAGAATTACTGCTGAGAAGCGAATGAAATAAACATTTATACATATATATTCTTACTTGTATTACACATACATGGCTCTTATATATACACTTATATATAAAATACATACACACTTATATATAAGCACTTACTCTCTCTTATATATACATTATATATAAATATTTATATAAACTGTCACATATAAGTATAATTATTTTTCTCTCAATATATAAAGTTAGTTTGATTTCTTTTGTTATCTCAATATTCTGAAGATAGTAGTTTAGACTGGACACAATATGCATTAATAATCTTTCATTGCTGATGTCAGTGACAAAATCTGGTACAATTCAAAAGACTGAAACTGGAGAAGATAGACAGCAGTGATTTTTCATATAGCTTTACAACATTTTTGGATGCTTCAGAAAAATATGTTATGATGGAGACCAGGAATTCCAAAATCTGCTTTATTTAAGCTGGAAGATCAGAGAAGCCAATGTTGTGGCCCTAATTTCAAGCTGAAGAGGTGAGAATTGAAAAAACAATGATGTAGTTCAGGGAAGAAGACCAATGTCCTGGTTCAAGACATCAGACTCATTTTCTTCTCTCAATTTATTATTCTGTGTTGTATTTTGTGTATTGACTGGGGCCCATTCACAATGAGTAGAGAAATCTGCCATCCTCAGTGTCCTAATGAATTGCTAATTTTAGTCAAAAAACCTTAAGAAACATAGAAAGTTCTGCAATTTAAATAAATAATGTGGCCTGCTATGCCAGTTTAAAATGACATATTAATATAGCCACAGCAGTGACATCAAAGTACTTGATTTCTTAATCAAAGACTCAAAAATTAAAATAAAAAAGACACCCAGAAATGCCAAATGAAGCTAAAAACTTCAAAACTGACCTACACCATGTTCTACTTATAATTTCTCAAACTTTTACTGTTGATTTACTTTTGCTTTAATTTTATTCAAAAAAATTAATTGAGGCACCTGATTTTAAAGTTACTCATAGTTGAGTTTCAAGCAAACAATTTCATAAGGCAGTCCTATCATCTATGTCAATTTCCCTCAACCATTGTTCCCAATTTCTCTTGTACCATGTAGCTAACCAAGATAGAGCAGTGAATTTAATAATTTTGTTTTTCAGAGAAGTAGCAAAGAATTTGTGGCAATATTTAATCTATCACAATAGATCAAGTACAGAAAATCCTGATATTATTCGCCATTCATAATTTAAAATAATCATGAACTATTTATGTAGCATACAAAATAGTTCATGATCTTCCTTCTAAACATGCCATTTCATCAAAAAAACATATACTGGGGGCCAGCGAGGTGGCGCTAGAGGTAAGGTGCCTGCCTTGCAAGTGCTAGCCAAGGAAAGGACCACGGTTCGATCCCCCGGCGTCCCATATGTTCCCCCCCAAGCCAGGGGCAATTTCTGAGCGCGTAGCCAGGAGTAACCCATGAGCATCAAAAGGGTGTGGCCCGAAAAACCAAAAAAAAAAACAAAACCCATATACTGAACAATAATGATAAAAATTTAAAATATTGATGTAAGCAACTTACATGTTTTTTAAAAAATAATGAATTGATTTATAAATCTCTCTGATGTATACACTTATAAGTGTATGTACACTTTTTCTCACATAGATTGCAAAATGTATGTGCTAGAATAGATTGCGATTGTCTCAAAAGTGACAATTCATAGCAAATTCAGGATTTTTGCAGGAGTTCTCACTTGATGGTAGCTTCAAATGAGTTAAAATTAGAGCATTTACACTAGAGACAAACATTGAAAATGTTAAACATTCATTAACATACTTCAGGTAGTATCTAAAGCATTGTTCATGTATTCCCTTATTTTTTTTATCTAATTTAGAACGCCTATAGTTATTAATTTAAGCTCAGACTCTCAGGAAAATTGTTTCAAAGACTATTTAGAAAGCAATAGTCTATTGTCAATACTTTAAAAAAGGAATTAATTTAAATTTTATATTTTATTTATCTATCTTGAAGATATAAAAGAAGCTCCTGCCCTATTCCTAGGACTGATAATTAATACTAACTTTGTGTGATCTTTTTTGTAAAATGCGTAGATATTATCTGTTATATTGAGCCATGTACAGTTTCTATAAAACTTTGGTATCCTTGATCTCCTAGCCTTTCTGCTGACCCAGAAGTTTGATTAGAAATTCAGCTCTGACAGTTCTTGTTTTTGAAGTTCCTGCACCACCTGCTTCTTAACTCCTAAGCAGTCTTCTGGGACAACATTCTGTCACTCATTCTTGATCTTTCTGATCCTAACCTCCAATTGCCTGGTCACTGCCAAGGGTTCACCAGAAGACTCTGCCATAGCCACCTTTGCTGTGTATTTCTGTTGTATCTCTGAGGTTTCCCTTTCTTGACTTTGCTCCTCCAACTTAACACATCCCATCCACCACATTTATTTCTAGAAAAGCTTGCAAGTATAAAAATCCATATACTTTGATTTATTTGACCATTCTAGACATCATAGTAAAAGTGACATGACCGATTTAGTTATACGATATTTATTAATTCATGTATATTTTGCATGATCATTCAGCAAGATGACAGCCACATGTCAATAACTACTGAGCAGTCTGCCACATGCAGATATTATCTGATTACATCTATATTAAATGTTCATGTAGCAAGCATTTTATTTGTGAAGAGATGTTAAAAGATAGTTTCTTGTTCAATACATTTCAAATCTCATTTTTAACAGAGGCACTAAATATTGTGCAAGGAATCATTAGATTCTTTGTGTAAAAATTTGACAACTATTCATACAATGTAAAAGAAATTATACTAAATGGCAAAGAAATCACATTAGCTAAAGTAGTTGGAACTCTGCTTATTGATAATACACTCTAATCTAAAAGCAGTAATTTCTGCACTTATTTTCATTTTGATATACATTTGTTTGAACAAAAGCAATGTTTCATCAAGCATAATAATGTTGCACTGGTAGTAAGTTTATCTCCTAAAATAAATATACGCCTCAAAGAAACAAATGAACAGGAGTTAGTTTCAGTATTTTTATGTATATTTAATTATACTAGATATTCATTCAACTATGTTGACTATTAATGTTCTTAGCTCTAATGATGTTTATTAAGAAGATATTTTCACAGTTATTATTATTCTTATTAATTTTAAGCCATACTTGATTTGCTCAGGCTTATTTTTGACTCTACTCTCAGAGATCATTCGTGGCAGTGTTAGAGTGAATGTATGGTTATAGGGGACCAAACTGGGGTGTTATGTGATAGACAAATGACTGCCTTCTGTATTATCTTTCTGGACTCTAGTCATTCTGACGGTGTGAAAAGAATGGTCCATGCAACAAATTACTTTTTTCTCAGTTTAAAAATGCACAACACACTGTTTAGCGATTTTAGTTTTGAGTGAAACCACATGATTTAAATTAAGAAAACTAAAACATTGATAATAGAGAAGCTGGGCTTTTAGAATAAACTAGATCTCATATCTTTAGTATACAGGGGAAAAATACAATATAGTAAAATAAATGGGGTTCAGAGGACACTGTGAGTAAAGGAAGAAATTACTGTTTAACTTTTCAAAGTTTGGGGATATTATAGGACATTTGTTATGTAATTTTTCATATCTTTGGTTATTTTATTTTGTTTGTTGGTTTAGGGGACAGGCTGTGCACAGTATTGACTTCTGATTCTGAACTCAGGAATCACTTCTAGCACTGCCTAGAGTCAGAATTCAAATTTGGAACAGTTGGGTGCTATCTCTCTGGACCCTATTTGGTCATATTATAAAAATCATATACTGTTTAACATTGTTTTAACTATGTTTTTTTTTTTATAGTTTTGCTTTCTTTTGGTTTGGCTTTAGGGTCATAAATGGCATTGCTAGTGGACTATTTCTAACTCATGCTCTATCAGTGGTCCTCAAACTATAGCCCACAGGCAACATTTTGTATTTGTATCTGTTTTGTTTCTTCATTGCAAAATAAGATATATGCAGTGTGCATAAGAATTCGTTCATAAGTTTTGTTTTTACTATAGTCAGATCCTCCAATGGTCTGAGGGACAGTGAACTGGCCCCCTGTTTAAAAAGTTTGAGGACCCCTGCTAGGTTTATCAAGGGACTGAGTGATACTTTCTGTTCTATGAAAATCAAGAACTCCAGCTCTTTAAAGTTTTCCCCATCCAAGAACACATTTTATCTTTGTAAAATGTATTTGTATTTTTTCATAGCTTTCTTAAAAAATATTTATTTTTGTTGCCACACCTAAAGATAGTGCTCAGGGGTTGGTCCTGACTCTGCACTCAGAATTTGCACCCGGCATATTTTGGATAGCATATGCGATGCTGGAGATTAAATCCAGGTCAGCCACATGCAAGACAAACACCTTATCCACTCTGGTATTGCGCAGGGTCCAGCTTTTATGACAAATATTTTAAGTTGTAGGAACCAGAGGTAGCCCAAGTGGCAGAGTAGAACATACTTTGCATTTTGAGACATTGGGTTAATCTCTAGCACCACAGGTCTCCTTAATATCAAGACCAGTAGGAGATACACAACAAACAAAAATCTAAGATTTGAGATTTTTTTTTTTACAAATCATTATATATCTCCAGAATTTACTAAAGTTAGTAATCATGACTACTAAAACTTATTAAGAAATGTCTTAGGACCAGAAACTGTGCAATGGAATAAGCACCTGATTTTCATTCAGAAGCATTTTCTGAAAATAGAAGAAGTAGCATCTGAACATCTCCAGGAGATGTTCTCCAACAAACAGATGTCCTTGCAAAGTCTCGTACATGGAAATTCATAACCAATTGTCAGGTCTCAGTAATAACAAAACATAGCAAGAAAGAGACTTCTAACCCCATCCAAAAATGAGGAGAATAAATGAACAAAAATTTCTTAAAAAAAGAAATAGAGATGGTCAATGGGGCATGGAAAAATGTTCCAGATCACTAATCATCAGGGAGATGCAAATCAAAATAACAATTAGATATTTCACAACACAAAGATTGGCATCATCACAAAGAACAAGCAGTGCTTGTGAGGATGTGGGGAGAATGGGACACTCAATCTCTGCTGCTGAAAATATCAAGTAGTTGAGCCTTTTTAAAAAACAATATGGATTTTCCTCAAAAAAATAGTACATTATTGAGCTCCCTTATGATAAATAATGCCACATACAGGAACACAGAAATGCCACTTGTAATAGCCCTTAACACTCCTACGCTCACTGAAGCACTATTTACTATAGCCATAAGATGGAAACAATCCAACTGCCAGGGAACAGATGAGTAGCTAAAGAAACGGTGTGACATCTACACAATAGAATACTATGCAGCTGTTAGGAAAAAATGAAGTAAAAGTTTTTCTTAAACCTGAATGTATATGGAGAATATTATGTTGTGTAAAATGAGCTAAAGGGAGGGGGATAAACATAAAATAATCCTACTTATTTTTGGAATATAAAAAAATAAAAGATATAGGGCTGGAATGGTGCCACAGCCTTAAGGCATTTGCCTTGCAGGCGGCTGACCTAGGACGGACTGCCATTTAATCCTCCAACATCCCATATGGTCCCCTAAGTCAGGAGCGATTTCTGAGAGAATAGCTAGGAGTAACCCCTAAGAGTCACTGGGTGTGACCCAAAAACCAAAATAAATAAATAAAATAAAATAAAATATTGAATTAAGTATATCATCATGATATATACAGAATTCTAAATGTTGATCAAAAAGGGTTGGAAGATACATAGCTTTCACAAACTTAACTCAGATTTGATCACTGGTAACCCATGATTCCTTGAGTAATGCCTAGCATAATTTTAGAGACCTTTAATTATTGCAGGGATTATTTGGTTGCTTCCAGTTCCAACAGCCTTTATAGGATAACATATTGTGACACTTGCATAATGGTCAAATTCCTGAGAATCGCCCCAGGCCTTCCTATCCCCCACGTGAAAGACTCTCTTCTCAAGACATTTTTAGAAATCCATATTAAATTTGTTTCATTAATTTATACAAATGTATAAAAAATGTAATTGAAATAAGTCAGAGAGAGAGAAAAAGATGCAGAATGTTCTCACTCATCTATGGGTTTTAGAAAAATGAAAGACATTCTTGCAATGATAATTTTCAGGCACAGAAAATAAAAAAGCTGGAAGTCACAGCTCACCTCATTAAGCTCACCGCAAACAGGGATGAGTTTGGTTAGAGAAATAACTACGTTTTGAACTATCCTAATAATGAGAATATATGAGGGAAATAGAAAGCCTGTCTAGAGTACAGGCGGGGGTTGGGTGGGGAGGAGGGAGATTTGGGACGTTGGTGATGGGAATGTTGCACTGGTGATGGGTGGTGTTCTTTACATGACTGAAATCCAAATACAATCATGTATGTAATAAAGTTGGTTAAATAAAAAAAGAAAAAAGAAAAAAAGAAAATGTAATTGAAACTATGATAAAAGTCTATGGCTGTTTGACAATGAAATAATTTGGAGAAGGGCAAGAGAAAAGTTTGCAAAAGAAGTCAAGCTTTGTGGGTTATATTGATTTTTGTTATGTTGTTATCTAAATAAATACCTTTATCTTAATTTTAATTTTTATTTAAACAAAATGACAACAAAATGGGTTGTTCATATTAGAGTTTTTTCTATAAATAAAGTTGTTCATGATTGAGTTACAGTCATACAATGTATAACAACATTCAGCAGTGTGCATTTCCTGCCATCGATATCAATGGTTTTTCTCTCACCCTTCCACTTCCCTCCCACCCACACTCCTCCTCCTGCTCTGGGGAAGGCATTTTACTTCACTCACTCTCTCTCTATCTCTCTCTTTCCATTTTTGGCATTGCTGTTTTCACTATGGCTAGTGAGGGGTGCCACAAATATAATATATCTTCTAAATATGATGGCATGTGAAGTTTTTCAATGTGAGCACAATAATATATACTTGATAATCTTGAAATCTGTGTGTGTGTTTCAAGTATTGCTCAGGTTCTTCTCTGGGGATTCAGGATTTATTAATTGTCTAAATTTTTTGGTCAGATTCAGAAGTGCTCAGGATTTACTCTGCACTCAGGGATCATTCCTGGTGGTGCTTGATTGACCATTTTGGGTGCTGAGTATTAAACCTGGGTTGATTGCATGTGCAAAGTAAGAACCTTACTTACTGTACTATTGTTCCAGCTCATGGGGGCCCACTTTTACAAATCTGAATTTTTGTTATTCTTGCAAGTAAACTTTTTGTCTCTTTTATAAATGACTTTAACTTTAATTTTAACTTAGTCTGAAAAAATACTGCAAATCTCACAGGAAGGTCACTTAGTAATTTGTAATGATACTGCTGTTAGTAATGTATTTATGGTAGGGAAAGCCATCATTACAACTCAGATAGGTGGAAAATGTTTGCAACAGATATAGAAAAATCAAGGAGACACAGATAAGTCAAGAGGAATTCAAATACACCATCAGTGATAATAGCTAGAAACCTTCAACAATGGTTCAATACCAATAATCATGAGCATTAGGAGTGATAGGGATTATGGGAAATTTATTGTAGAGATTATCAAAGCTATTTTAATTATTGAAATGGCTGTACAAAGAATGTTAATTATTTATAGGTCAAAAAGATGAGCAAGTTTAAAATTTGATGCCTTAAAGCAGCAGGACAATATAAAGAATAGGAAGTTCTCCACATAAATAAACTCAAAATATTGAATACAAGATAAATTTAATAATGATCATTTCTATGCCAATTATTGGTTGTAACAGTTCATAAATAGTTGTTTTAAAATAAGAATTTTGGGGCCAGAGCTATGGTGAAGTGGTAGAGTGTTTGTCTTGCACTTGGCTGACTGAACCGTGGTTCGATCTCCTGGCCTCCCATATAGTCCCACAAGCCAGGGGAAATTTCTGAGTGCATAGCAAGTAGTAACCCCGAGCATCATCAGGTGTAACCCAAAAGCCAAAAAATTAAATTAAATTAAATTAAAATTCTGGCAAATAAATGTTTAAATTATTTACAACCATTATTTTTAAATAATTTTTATTTTGACCAAAGTGAATTACAAATCTTTCACAGTAATATTTTAGGTACATAGTGATATTGAATCAGGGGCATTCCCACTATCAATGTTGTCCTCCTTCTATCCCTGTATAAACCCAGCATGTATCCCATATTCCCCACCTTTGCCCCATGCTACTAGGATAAGTGTTCTCCTCTGTGTCTAGCTTGTTTGTAAATTTGGTATTGATTCTGTTATTGTTGGTTTTGGATTTGGCGTTTAAGTCTGACCATTTTTATTTTTACTTAATGTTCAATGTTTCTTTGGTCTTGGTACCATCCATTATTTCCCCCTCAATTTATGAGGCAGAACAAGATGAATCAAGTTTTTTCAAAAAACAAACTTCTGCTTTCGTTGATCTTTCGGATTGTTTTTTGGGTTTCCACTTTATCAATTTCTAATTTCAGCTTTGTTATTTCCTCTGTCTTCCTATTTTTGGTTCCTTTTGTTGGTTATTTTCTAATTTTATGAGCTGCATCATTAAGTTATTCAGGCATGCTCCTTCTTCCTTCCTGATATGTGCTTACAAAGCTATAAATTTTCCTCTCAGGATCGTTTTTGCTGTTTCCCATAGATTCTGGTAGTTTGTGTCTTCATTATCATTTGTTTCCAGGAAAGTTTTGATTTCCCCTTTGATTTCATCTCGGACCCACTAGTTGCTCAGTAGCAGGCTGTTTAGTTTCCAATTGTTTTTCTTCTGTGTCCCTTTGTAGTTCACATTTAATTTCAGAGCTTTGTGGTAAGCAAAGGTAGTCTGCAAGATTTCTATCCTCTTGATTTTATGGAGGTATGTTTTATGTGTCAGCATGTGGCCTATCCTGGAGAATGACCCATGTACATTGGAGAAGAATGTGTATTCAGGTTTTTTGGGGTAGAGTGTCCTATATATATCTACTAGTCAACTTTCTTCCAGTTCTCTTTTCAAGGTTAGTATATTTTGTTGGGTTTCAGTCTGGTTGACCTATCAAGGTTTGACAGGGCCTTGAGAACTCCCACAATTATTGTGTTATGACTGATGTCTTCTTTTAGATTAATCAATAATTGTATTAGATACTTTTGGTCTCTCATTGGGTGCATATATGTTTAAGTGGAGAAGGGAAAACCTCTTCAACAAGTGGTGTTGGCAGAACTGGTTAGTCACTTGCAAAAAAGCAAACATAGACCCACAGTTAACATCATGTATGAAGGTAAAATCCAAAAGGATTAAAGACCTTGATATCAGATCTGATACTATAAGGTATATAGAAAAATATGTAGGTAAAAATAATCCATCACATTGAGACTTAAGACATCTTCAAGGAGGAAGCTGCACTTTCCAAACAAGTGGAAGCAGAGATCAACAGATGGGAATACATTAAGCTGAGAAGCTTCTGCACCTCAAAAGAAATAGTGCCCAGGATACAAGAGCCACCCACCATGTGGGAGAAACTATTCACCCAATACCCATCAGATAAGGGACTAATATCCGAAATATACAGGGCACTGACAGAATTTTACAAGAAAAAAACATCTAATCCCATCAAAAAATGGGGAGAAGAAATGAACAGACACTTTGATAAAAAAGAAATACAAATGGCCAAAAGGCACATGAAAAAATGCTCCACATCACTAATCATCAGGAAGATGCAAATCAAAATAATGATGAGATACCATCTCACACCCCAGAGATTGGCACATATCACAAAGAATGAGAACAATCAGTGCTGGCGGGGATGTGGAGAGAAAGGAACTCATCCACTACTGGTGGAAATGTCATCTAGTCCAATCTTTATGGAAAGCAATATGGAGATTCCTCCAAAAACTGGAAATTGAGCTCCCAATCAACCCAGCTATACCACTCCTAGGGATATACCCTAGGAACACAAGAATACAATACAAAAATCCCTTCCTCACTCCTATATTTATTGCAGCACTATTCACAGTAGCCAGGCTCTGGAAACAACCAAGATGCCCTTCAACAGATGAATGACTAAAGAAAATGTGGTACATATACACAATAGAATATTATGCAGCCATCAGGAGAGATGAAGTCATGAAATTCTCCTATACATGGATGTATATGGAATCTATCATGCTGAGTGAAATAAGTCAGAGGGAGAGAGGTAGACACAGAATAGTATCATTCATCTATGGGTTTTAAGAAAAATCAAAGTCATTTTTGCAACAATCCTCAGAGACAAAGAGAGGAGGGATGGAACTTCCTGATCACTACATGAAGCTCACCACAAAGAGTGGTGAGTGTAATTATAGTAATAACTACACCGAGAACTCCCATAACCATGTTAATGAAAGAGGGAACTGGAAAGCCTGTCTAGTGTACAGGTGGGAGTGGAGTGGGACAGAGGGAGACTTGGGATATTGGTGGTCAAAATGTTGCACTGGTGAAGGGGGGTGTTCTTTACATGACTGAAACCTAATCACAATCATATTTGTAATCAAGATGATTAAATAAACATATTATTATGAAAGATGAATAAAGTTATGTGGTTCTGTTTAGAGGGAAGAACAGAAAGGGGGAATTCAACAACAAAAAACTGGGAGGAGTCCATCTAGAAATTATAAATATCAATTTAAGATAAGAGAGGGGAAAAAGAAAGAAAAAGATAACAAAAATACAAAAAGTTGCCACTGGTGGGCATGGGGGACCATGTAGGATGCAGGGATGTGAGCCACCATCCTTCTGCAGGAAGGACAGATGTCTTGCCTCCATGCTATCCCTCCCGGCCCCACTTTATTTCTTTAATTATCTTTTATTATATCCTTTTATTTTCTTTTAAGAAACTTTTTTTTAGATATGTTTGAGCATATATATATTTAGTTTCTTTCATGGGTCTGTTTTCTTCTCTCTCCACCCCCAAATCAACCAGCATTATAATGTAGCAGCTCTTCTTCCTGCAAAGGCATATTAAAAATAGGGGAAATTTTATGTGTAAAGACAAGCTCTTATCTACCAGGGATAAGAACTTATACGTTTTACAACACAGGGACATCTCCCACCCTGAATGTATGTCATGGAGAACCAACCTAGACTCCAGGGAAATAGGCATTGACCATACAGCCTTGATTCCTGGATCCCAGACATAGAAACGACAGAGTTCTCCACAACACCTCCAGGAACCAAGTCCCCTCCAGGGTATTCATAATACTGCTCTGATGCCAACATACACCAGTTCTAAATGGATAACCTGACAACGAGGAAATGGGAACAACTAGATCTAAGAGCAGGTTATCCTTCCTCACCAGCCAACGATAAGACAAATTCAGAAGACATGTCACCCTTTGATCTGTGCAAAAACCAAGATTGCTATATACAGATGACTGGTTGCTACAACCAGGACTAGACAGTACGCATCCCAGTACCAACAACAACAACAACAAAAAGCTCTAACCTAGCTTTTGGTCTACAATCTGTTCATCAAACAAGATCTCCAAATCCAGAGGTCTGACTGAGACAACCACAAGTGAACGGGTCTTCCAGAAACATAATGAAAGACTCTGTTCCAGGCTCCATCCTAGGAGCAACATAATGACCAAGAATACCAACTACAGAAGATGAATTAAACGACACTGAAGAAGCAGAACTGATAGAACCACAAAGAAAGCCTTCATCATAAGCTCCATTCCTTGAGCTGCACAGTCAGCAATATCTCTAGATACAGGGGACTGATTTTATCATACATGACGAAGCAGAAGTCTTCCATACACCGCAAAAGCACCGAGGGGAGAGTAAATGATCATGCAAGTAGTCTATAGTTAATCCCATGACAGTATACTTCAGGGATGGAGAAACCCTGTATCTCCCTAGGCCAAGGGAATTCCCTCTACAATATCCCCAATAATTACTGTGCCTATGCAGGGGGAAAAAGAAAAAAAAAGCACAAAATAATCATTTTTCCACATATATATTTATTGATTTATTGTTTTTATTTTGACGTCTTTATTTTGGTATAGATATTAAAGTTGATGTCTACTTTTTATTTTATTTTATCTTATCTTTTTCTTTCTTTTTGCACTCTGGCATGATTTGAATTCAGAACTGAGACTATAGTGTGGTGCTTCTCTTTATTGCTCTAGGGTGTTTCTCTGCCCTTAAAGCATACTGTCATGGGAACAACTACAGGATCCCTACATGCTCTTTTACTGTCCCCTAGATCCTTTTGTGGTGTCTGGAAACTTTCCACTCAGTCATGGATGACAAAATCAGGACTCTGGTATATTGATATTTGCACAGGTCATAGGGTGGAGCCTAGGATGGAGTCTTTCTTTACAGTTCTAGAAGTTCTGTTCCTTCACTGTTGTTTTAATCAGGCTTCTGTAGTTGGTGGTCTTGGTTTTTTGCACCGATCCTAAAACAAAGCCTAGGATAGTCTTTTATTATGTTTCTATAAGTTCTGCTCAGTTGCAGTGGTCTCAGTTAGACCTCTGGAATTAGAGATCTTGGTTGTTGTACAGATCGTAGGCCAAAGCCTAAGCTAAGGTCTTTCTTATTGCTCCCAAGATAAGTTCTGCCCAGTCATAGTGGTCACAGTCAGTCTTCTGTAGTTAGCAATACAACCATTATTTTTGGTATGAAACAAATTTGCCATATATACTAGCATGGAATTTGGTCAGCATAGAGCAGATACTCTTCTAATTTCACTAAGGTATCAGTTGACTTAAACGGAGCTTTGCTAGAAGTATCAAAGAACCAAACTAAATATAATGTGTCATGATCAGAAAATTCATAGACACTAAAACAAATAGTAACTGTTTGTTATACTGGGGCTAGATGAATTGAATGAGGGCATGCCTCCTCATTGCTCAGAGGCAACAGGATATTTACATAGTGCTAAAAGCTCTTTGTCCTCATCTTAAAATACTTAATAATAACTTTGATTCTGTGTTTTGCAAATGAACTATCTCTGTAATACTAACAAAAGGGTTCTTTTTGACTATTTATTTGTGTATAGAGAACATGCTGCCCTATTAAGGTAAAAGTTCATAGTGGACACACAATGTGTGGTAGATTGGAAATATTTAAGATTAGAAGTAAGTGCATTCCTGCTATGTGTTAGTTATCAGGGGCATTAACAGGCTCTTTAGGTCATATTTCAGTCAAACTAGTACTTGTTTCAAAAGAGATATATATCTTAATAGAAATTATTAAGTTATCTTTGTAAACTTTGGAAGTTCTATTTTTTTGAGGGGGGTTGGGTCACACCTGGCAGCATTCAGGGGTTACTCCTGGCTCTACGCTCAGAAATTGCCCCTGGCAGGCTCGGGGAACCTATGTGATGCCGGGTTTTCAAACCACCAACCTTCTGCATGCAAGGCAAATGCCTTACCTCCATGCTATCTCTCTAGCCATGGAAGTTCTATTTTTTAACAGCTCACGTTATTTTTCTTTATTAGACAACCAAGTTTGCTAAAATGATGATACATAAATTTAGGAGATGGTAGAATAAACTTTTTATTTTTGTTAACTTATCAGTAAGCAGAAGGTAAAGAATACTGGAAGAATAAACATGAAGCAAACCACATAATAAAAACAGCTTAGATTGTTTTGTGCAGCATTTCCAATATTCTGGTTAGTATAAAATAAAAATGCATACATAAGCTAGAAAATATCTATTGTGAAATTTTCCAATTTCCCATATAAAATAAATGCTTATATTTACATTAAAAACTGGCATTTTATTCTATATTAAAGACAACACAATTAATAATAAGAATTTTATTTTGTACTTTGACTAACATTAAATGACAAATTAAAAACATTGTGACAAGGGCAAATAAAAGAGAAAATAAAAGGTTTTATAATTTAAGACTTACCCATCATCCAATGCTTTTGAACACGGAATCCTATATTTCATTTTGTCCTGGTCTTACCTAATCCATGGAAAAGAAAAAGATTTCTAGAAAAGATCTGACCCATAAAGGAGCAGAGCTATAATTTGTACCTCTCAGAAAACTGAGAATTTAGAGGTTTTAGAAAGAGGCACATATACCCTAAAGTGACAAGATAGCAATCTTGCTAGAAGAAACAAGTATTAATAGATAAAATCAATTATTTGAAAGTGTGAAACACTAGCCTGAGGAAAATAGATACATATAAACTTTAGAATTAGACATTCCAGTTTCTTAACAAACATCTATTTTTGGGGTTTTTTTTGGGGGGGGACCACACCTGTTTGCTGCTCAGGGGTTAGTCCTGGCTAAGCGCTCAGAAATTGTCCCTGGTTTGGGGGGATCATATGGGATGCAGGGGATCAAACCGCCGTCCTTCCTTGGCTAGCACTTGCAAGGCAGACACCTTACCTCTAGCGGCACCTCACCAACCTCACCAGCCTCTTAACAAACATCTAAACCAAGCAAATATCAGAAATAAAGCAACAGTAATAGATTTTCTTATTTAAATGAGAAGTAACTAAGAAACTTTTTACAATATTTAATATGATTCATAAAATAACTAATATATTCATGAGAAATAAATAAAAATGGGAATCTACAAAAGGATTAGTTTCAATGATCTCTAAAAACAGACATGCTTTTTTTTTTTTTTTTTTTTGGACCACACCTGGCTGTGCTCAGGGATTACTCATGGCTCTGCTCAGAAATTACTCCTGGCAGACATGGGGGTCCATATGGGATGCCAGGATTTGAACCAAGTGGGTCCTGAGTCAGCCGCTTGCAAGTCAAATGCCCTACTGCTGTGCTATCTCTCCGGCCCCAGCATTTTTCTTTTTTATATTAAGAACTACATAATCCTTGACAGATGAAAATTTAGTATATCTAGGATTTTAATTAGATAGAAAGGTATAATCATCTTACCAGAAAACTATATAAAATGAGTTACAGTAACCAAGACTAATGCTATAGCCACAGGGATTCATGGTGGAAATGTCTGGATTGTAAACAGAACATTTTCTGCTTCCAAAAAAAAGTAAAGTCTGTGAGAGAAATCAAACAGATTCAGATTACTGATTGAGAAAAAACAATACCAGCATTTTAAGGTGTGAGTACCAATGAACTTGGGTTCTAAGTCTTGGCAATGAATTTATTGTCCTTGTCAAATATAGGTGCACATGAGTCCTTAAAGATAGGGAGAAGAGGCTGCTAAATAACTTAAACGTCTAAGGCACACTTTGCATTCTGGAGTCCCAGGTTCTTTCCTGTGAACCCCCGATTTGATTCTCTGAACAACTTCATAATTTACTCACAAACGATACCACCTCTCAGGAAATAGCACCAAGCACCAATTGTAATATGATCTCTAACCCTTAAAGAAAAAACAACAATTGATTATGCAGGAAATAGTGTTTAGAATTTGGAGCAAGAAAGACTGACTTAACTATTATTTCTGGCATTACCAGCTCTGTAAGTTAGATACCACCTTCTTAAACTTTCTTGAGATTGGACATTGAATCATACAGCTGAGTGTGAAGTTATAAAACGCTTTGTTAATAGTACGTTGAATATATGATAAAAAAGATAACACAAATCCAAAATGAATCCAAGGTATATATTTATAGATAGAAATATTAAATCATTGCTCATATACATGAAGGGCTTAATTTGTCAGAGTAAAACGTTTAGAAATTTTAAAAAAGTGGGATTTCTGGGTCATATGTCAGATCAATTCTTAGTTTACAGAGAAGTTTCCATATTATTTTCCAAAGGGGTTGGACCAGGCAGTGTTCCTACCAGTAGTGGATGAGAATACATTTCCCCACCAACACAAATTGTTCTCAATATTTTTAATATGTTCCATCCTCAGTGGTGTAAGATATATCATTGTGTGTTTTATTTTTTAATTTTAGAAATTATTTATGTAAGCACCATGTGTAAAAAAATGAGGTTTCAATCATTGAATGTACACTACCCTTCAACAGTGTAACTTTGTGCCACCATCAATGATCCCCATTTTCTTTCTCTCCCACACCATACCTATCTTTGGGACAAGCATCCTATTTCTCTCTCACTGTCATGGTCTTGGTAGTTGTTAATGCAGTTATTTCTTTAATTATGTTAGCCACTCTGTGGTAAGCTTCATATAATGGGCACATCCTCTGTCCCACATGTCTATTGTCTCTGGGTATTATTAACATACTCCTTTTATTTTTCTTAAATCCCAAAGATGATTACAAGTATTCTATGTCTATGTCTCTCTCCCTCTGACTCATTTCATTCAGTCCTCATGTCCAACCATATATAAGCATTCATCTTTCCTAAAAACTGCTTAGTATTCTGTTGAGTATATGTAGTTTTTTTAGTCACTTGTCTGTTGTCAGGTACCTGGGTTGTTTTCAGCTTCTGGATATAGTAAATCGTGCTGCAGTGAACATAGGCACACAGAGGGATGATTTTTTCTTTTTCTTTTTTCTGTTTTTTTGGGTCACACCCGGTGACACCCAGGGTGTTACTCCTGGATATGCCCTCAAAAATCGCTCCTGGCTTGGGGGACCATATGGGACGCCGGGGGAACGAACTGTGTGGTCTGTCCTAGGCTAGAGCAGGCAAGGCAGACACCTATCCCTTGCACCGCTACTCCAACCCCACAGAGGGCATGTTGTATTGTGGTTTTTTGTTTGTTTGTTTGCTTGTTCGTTCCTAGGGCATATCCCTAGGAGTGGTATTGCTGAATAATATACAATTTCCAGGTTCTTTTCTTTTTTTAGGAATATCCATATTGTTTTACAGAAACACTGGATAGATGGTATCCTCACCGTTATTGGTTGTTCTTGTGCTTTTTGTGATGTATGCCAGTCCCTGTGGCATAAGATAATACCTCATTTTTGTTTAGATTTACATCACCTTGATAATTAGTCATGTTGAGCTTTTTTTTCATGTGTCTTTTGGCAGTGTGTATTTCCTTTTTGAGGAAATGTCTATTTTCCCCATTTTTGATACTGTTTATTTTGTTTTATTTTTCTGATTAAGTTTTGTCAGTAACTTTTATATCTTAGATATTAGACCCTTATCTGATGGGTATTGGGTGAATATTTTCTCCCATTCTTTGGGAGAACTTTGTAACCTAGTAGCTGTTTCCTGTGAAGTGCAAAAGCTTCTCAGTTTAACATAGTCCTATTTGTTTATCTTTGCTTCCACTTATTTGGGCAGTTGTGTTTCCTCCTTGAAGACGCCTTTAGTTTCAATGTCATGAAGTTTTTTGCCAACATTTTCTTCTATATACCATATAATTTTAGGTCTGATTCCAAGGTCTTCAATTCATTTTAATTTGGCTATTGTGCATGGTGTTAGAGGTTTGAGTTTACATTTTCACATGTGGTGACCTGTTGTCCCAACAATACCTGTAGAAGAGACTTTCCATACTCCATTTTGCATTTCTTGCTCCTTTGTTACAGATTAATTGATTGTATGGCTGGGGAACATTCTTTGAATACTTAAAGCTATTCCATTGATTGGGGTGTCTGTCTTTATTCCAATACCATGCTGTTTAAATGACTATTGCTATGTAATACAATGAAACTTGGGGAAAGTGATGCCCAGTATCTATTATTCATAAAGGTTGCTTTAGTATTATGTGGGTGTTCATTGTTCCAAATAAATTTCAGCAGTGTTCAATTGACTTCTTTGAAGAATGTCATGGGTATTCTTAGAGGTATTGCATTAAATATGAACAATAGTTTGGGGTGTTTTGCCATTTTAATTATGTCAATTTTCCAAGTCCATGTACAGGCTATATATCTCTAATTGCCTTGTGTACTCTAATATTTTGAGGCAATGTTTTATTGTTTTCTTCGTATAGGTCCTTCATCTATCATTATTTGTAAAGTCATTGACTGTTGTGTGTGATTTTTGTAGCATGCCACTTTGCATTATGAATCTATTGTTTCTAGGAGCTTTTTGTAGAGTATTTAGCATTTTCTAAATATAGTATCATGTCATCTCAAACAATGATAGCTTGACTTCTTCCTTTCCAACCTGAATGCTCTTGATCATTTTTTGCCTAATTTTACTGGCAATAGTTCCAGTACTATGTTTAATAGGAGTGGCAAATGGGGGAAGCCTTATCTTGGGACGATTTTAGAGGAAAAGCTCTCAATTTTTCTCCATTGAATGTACTATTTGCCAAAGCTTTTGGTAAATGGCCTTAACTATATATAGAAAACATCATTTTATTCCCATCTTAAGAGTTGTTTTTTTTTAATCATGAATGGGTGTTGGACATTATCAAATGCTTTCTGTGCATCCATTGATTTGATCATGTGGGTTTTTTTTTACCTTTTGTTGATGTGGTGCAATATGTTATTTTACTTGTGTATGGTAAACTATCCTTACTCTCTGGAATGAATTCTACTTGGTAATGATGTATGACCTTCATGATGATGCATTTTATTTTTGCTAGGATTTTGTTGAGGATCGAGAATAAAAGTATGTTGTTGTCTTTTGTTTTTGGTGGCATCTGTCTGCTTTTGGTATCAGGGTGATGTTAGTTTCAAAAAATATTTTGATTATGTTTCTGTTTCTTCAAATTGCCTGGAAAAAGTTGAAAATATGGGCTGTGGGTCCTCCTGAAAGATGATCTTTGAAAGAATTTATTAGTGAATTTATCTAGGTCTGGGCTTTTGTTATATGAAAATTTTGATTACCATTTTAGTTTCCTCACTAGTGATAAGTCTGTTAAAATATGCCAGATTATCTGGTTCAACATTTGGAGTCTATAATAGTTCAAGAATTTATCCATTTCTTCCGGGTTCTCTTATTTTTTTGGCATAGAATTTCTCATAATGATCTTTGATTACCCTACAAATTTCTGTAGTATTTGTAGCAATCTCCAACTTTTAATTTCTAATTAAGTTTATTCAGTTTCTCTCTCTCCCTTTGTGATTTTTTCCTGAGGTTTATAATCTTGTTTTTTTTTTTTTCAAAGAACCAGCTCTTGATTCCATTGATCTTTCAGAGTGTTTTTTGTATTTCCTATTCATTAATTTCTGCTCTAAGCTTTATTATTTACTTCTGTCTGCCTATTATTTGGTTTCTTTTATTTATCAACTTTTAATTTTATAAGCTGAGCCATTATGTTATTTATATATGCTTCTGTTTCCTTTCTTCTGAGTGCTTGAAAAGCTTTTAAATGTTTTTCTTAGTATCAGTTATGCTGTGTTTCATAAATTCTGATAATTCATGTCTTTGTTCTCATTTGTTTCCAGGAAACTTTTGATTTCTCCTTTGATTGCTGTTCAGTAGTGAGCTATTCAATTTCCAGGTGTTTAAGTTTTTCTCTGAGTCTGTTTGTAATTCACTTCAGTTTCAATAAATTATGATCTGGGAAGGTAGTTTGTACAATTTCTATTCTCTTGATTTTATAAATGTATGTTTATGGTTGAGTATGTGGTCTATACTGGAGATGACTAGCATTGGATAAGAATTTGTATTGAATTTTCTGGGGATGGAGAGTCATGTAGATATATTCACTAAGCTACTCTTTTTTATTTTTCTCTTTATGACCAGTAAATTCATGTTAGGTTTTAGACTGGTTGACTTATAGAGGTTAAAGAGTGTGATAAAGTCTCCCACAATTATTGTATTGCTATTAATGTCCTAAAATTTGTCAGCAGTTGTTTTAAATGTTTTTCTGGTCCTTCATTGGGTATGTGTGTGTTTAAGAGTGTGATTTCTTCTTATCTTACCTATATTTTGATAATCAAGAAATGTCAATTTCTGTCCA
This sequence comes from Suncus etruscus, assembly GCF_024139225.1. Lineage (NCBI taxonomy): Eukaryota > Metazoa > Chordata > Mammalia > Eulipotyphla > Soricidae > Suncus > Suncus etruscus. The sequence continues at coordinate 36,198,272 of NC_064852.1, forward strand.
TTATAACCTTTTAAGTCTAAAATCTGTGTCATCTATGGTCACTCCAGCTTTTTTTAATGGAGTTGTGTCCTTGAATGATAGTCCTCCAACTTCTGACTTTGTGTATGTTTGTTCTCGCTCGTCAGATGTATTTTTTGTAAGTAGCAGAATGTTGGAGTCACCCTTTTGATCAATTATGCCCCTCTGTGCATCTTAACTGGTATATTTAGTCCATTGACATTGATAAAAATATTTGTCATGAGATTTTGTGTCATCATTTAGTAGGAGTTTAGTGTCTCTTTGGTCTTTCTCATCTTAATATAAAACCTTTCAGTTTTTTTCTTTAAGGCTGGTTTTGAGTGAGATATGGTTTATCCAAGAATCTGTGTATCCTTCCTTTAAACCTGAATGTACATCTGGCTGTACTCTTGATGATGCAGTAATTTAACTGAGTTTTGTCACTGTATTCCATCACTGCCTTATGGGCCTGGAGGATTTCTTGTGAAAATCTACTGAAAATCTTACAGATGCACCTTTGAATGTAATTTCACTTTATGATATTAATGCTTTCAATATTTTAACTCTAGGGAGTTTGTCATTTTGCATAGGATGTGTTTGCTTTTCTTTGGATCTCTTTTGGCTGGTACTCTTTGGACATGCAGGATTTGGTTGCATACACTCTAGCTCTCAGAGTTTCTCTGCACTGATATAGTTGATTGTTGATAGCCCATGCATGATTTCTTCCAGGTTCTCTGGACTCCAATGAGTCTTATATTGTTTCTGTTAAGTTTATCTAAAACTTCTATTTTTGTCTGTCCACATTTTTTGAGGACTTTTACCATTGCATAATTATTTGTTTTAAGGTTCTTTTCTACTTCTTATGTTGCATGGACTTTTTATATCTCTTTTCTTCTAGCGCATTGATTTTGTCTTCAATCACATTTACTCTTCTGGAGAGACTTTTCATTGAGGTTTTCATTTTACCTACCAAGTATTTAGTTGTTTTTTCAATTTGAAGTTTTCTCATTTATACTCTCTAACCTTTTGATTCTTATTTGTGGCACATTCACTTCATTCCATACTTTCTTTGAGTTCTCTGAACATCCTTCAAAATTTTTCTCAAAGTCCTTATCTGAGAGGCTAATTATATGGTTGGTACTTTTCAGGTTATTGGAGTACCATCTTCATTCTCTAAGCATGTTGGAAGCCTGTGTTATTTTTCTATTGTCATGGTTGTAATTTCTAAGTCCCATTTGGGTTCACTGACTAGGAGAAGTACATGCCACAAAATGTAGAGGCTATGCCCCTTTTGTTCTTTCTCTCAGGCTTAGTCCTTTTATCTGGGCCACTGAGGTGTCTTTTATACACCAATGCTATGGCTGCTGCTGCTGCTAGTGTCACCACAAAGTAGGTTTTGCCCCTCTTGGTCATTCTCTTAGACTATTTCCATTCACCTGGGGGTGTAATGTGTCTTCTGGGGGCCAATGCAGCTACTGCTGCTTTCATTGTCTTAATTTGACCCTAATGATAAGTGATGATGAACCATTTTTCATGCTCCTGTTGGCTGTCTGTTGGTCTTTCTCAGGAAGTGTCAGTTTATTTCCTCTCCCCAATTTTTTCAAGTAAGCCAGAAGAAGAAAAACATAAAATCATATCACTTATATGTAGTCTTTAGAATAACTGCATGAAAATGCAAAAATTTAAATGGAGTTGTCAGGAACACTCCAAGCCCTAGATAATAGTGAGGAGAAGGCAAGAAATGAAGTGGAGGAGAAACACAAGCATTAAAGGATGGGTGACAGATACACTGGTATTAAGAAAGAATAGAACTAAATATTCATGCCAGAGTGAACAATAATAAAATAAGAAGATCAAATCTTTAAACTTTGTCTATCAAAACTTAAAATGGTCCTGTTATGCTGTCAGGCTGTGGGGCAGGCATTGGTGGCCTGGAATGCACTTATGAATATTTTTAAAAGGAGTTTGACACTAGTAGGGGAATTGGCCCTGAGACAAATATAAATAACTTTTCAAATAACTATTCAAATATAAAGAACTTTTTGTTTTTTGGGAAATATGAAGAACTTTTTAAATCACAATAGTTTCCATTAAAAAAATTAAAAAGATAAAAAAATTTTAAAAAATTATCTATGATAATTTTTTTGGAAATGTTGACATCTTTCAAATCATGTTCTGAGTAGTTCTGTATGATGTTGTCAAAGGATTACATTTTCAATAAGACAAAAATGTTGTTACTGTAAACCTTTTTATAGGCATAAAAATATAATTACTCTCATGGAGATTGATGACTATTTAGTTAAGAGTAAAGTATAACTAGCTATTATACTTGTTTGAATTTCAGTTGTATGGATGACATAGACACAATTAATTTTTATAATTCTGTAAATATTTTGCTATGACCCAGGTAACATGAATAATTTACTGAAACTTATATTGATTGTTCAATTTTATTGATTATAGCATCCATACTATTATAATTTGTTGAAGTTATGAAGGCATGATTTTGTTTTATTTGTTTAGGTAGATTTAAAAGGTGATAGTCCATTGTAAATTCCAGAATGTATTTATATGTTTGTTATAGATTGTTTTTATATGTGAGGTAAAAATATTAAGTAGAAGATGGAATTGGTTGTTATAAAGATGTTGAGCAATATTGGTGTCTGGCCATAGACAGATTTTACATCTTCATTAGTCTTCACTCCACTGCACAGTTTCTGGGAAACCAGGATTTTAAAAGACCCATTGTGTCTTCAGGGCAATGGGATTTAAATTGTACTTTTAGAACACATTGGATTCCCTTACTCATTTCAATTACATTATCTAACCACAATGAATGATTGAACTGACTCACATCTTTGCATTTACACCCAAACTTTGATTTCTCATCACACTTCTCTTCCAACCCCTCCTGATTAAGAAACACCAAGTATAGTAAGTAATTAATAAAAGCTATTCATAGTCATTTTTAGTTCTTTGATCATCTGTCTGAGCATTCAAATAATGTCTGGGTAGGCAATTCTGTTTGTGTCTGAGCAAACTGATCAAAACAACAACAGTATATAATTACTTTTTAGTGATTCTCAATTTTTTCTAGCCAAAAGATTTGACACTTTCATTAATAACTATATCCCATAATAACAAGATCCTCAGAGACTAGAAAGAAGACTTTTAATGTGGAGATCTAATATAAATTGCTGTCCTTTAAGATAATTATTTTATGTCTTTGAGGAATTTACCACAAATTCCATAAGAACAATGGTTGACGGAATCAGAAATGCTCTAGATATACTCTAAAAAAAAATTAAAAATGGAAACTAATGTTTTTCAATAATATCTATATGTTAAATTTTATGCATGCAAAAAAATGAGACAATGTAAACTCAATGGAAAATGTAGTTCAATAACTGAGAGTATAATTTGTATATAGAAAGTTGGTGCTTTTCCCTGGCTCTGAATTGTTCCTGAGTATAGCCCAGTGCAACCATCAAGCCCACAGCCAGCAGTCTCTCAGTGTGTTTCCAAACCAAACCAAGTAATAAAAAGTTAATATAAAAATGGATTCTTGTGTCTTTTTACATAACTTTCATATATATTCTATCTAACAATTAGTTCTTTCCTAGCAGTGATCTGGGCTCACTCCTGGTTATCCTCAGAGGACCATAAATAGTTCTGAAGTTTGAAATGGGGTTTGTCATATTTAAAACAAACACTTTAACCCCTTTATTTTCTCCCTAAAATGAATATTATAAATTGTTTTTAAAAACCTTTGTTGAATTAAAATGAACACATCATATATATTGTTTAGTTTATTAAGAATATTTGTAAATCACAACCACAATTTTAGAAACCCTTTCACTACCACCACACTTACATACATACAGAAACAAAAAACACAAACAGACACATACCAATAATGAAAATTCATCCCATAATCATTTCTCACTGTTCCCCTACCCAGCTCCATTTCTCTGCTCTCTGTTGATATATTTGCACATTCTGAACATTTATTATTATTTTAAATTGTAATAATATCTTTACTAAAGCACCATGATTACAAACATATTTGTATTGGCTTCAGTCATAAAAAGTTCACCATCCACCTTCACCAGTGCATCCTTCCAGCCACCAATGTCCCCATCTCTTTCCTCCCCCTACATTTTGAACTTTCAAAAGAGACTAAAGCCTTTTGTGCCTAGCTTCTTTCACATAACAATATTTTCAAGATTTTGTTTTGGTCACACATTACTATGCTCAGGGATTACCCCTGACTATGCTCAGGGATCATTCCTGATAAGTGTAGGGGTCATAGAAAGTCTTTAGGTTTAAACCAAGGTCAGCTAGGTGAATGGCAGGTACTACCCACCACACTATCTCTCCAACCAGTTTTCAAAATCTATCCATGTGTAGAATGTGTCAGTAAACACTTCATTATCTTTTATTGCTTAATATATTTCATTGTAATGATGTTCAATCATATTATCTATTTCTAAGTTAATAACCACTTAGGTGATTCTCTTTGTTATTATAAATATTAATCAGTAAAGTTCACATTTTTGTGTGACTTGTTTTGCATTTTATTTTATATATATATACTTAAGAGGGGTTAAAAAACTGAAACTTTCATAATTTTCTAGTAGTTTGTTATTTATGTTAAATATTTGTTTGGTTTGAAAAATCATGTAATAATTGGTACAAAAATACATGTAATAATTGGGCTAATCCTCTTTTGGATTAGCTGTAGCTAGGAAGCCATGCTGTATTGAAATTGAAACTTGGTTCTGCTGCATCAAAGCATAAGTATTTCAACTTATCATCTCTCTTGCTCATAACAGAGAACTAAAACATTCTGACAATAATTATTTACATGTAATTATGTTATCAAATTCTATTTTAAATGATATTGAAACAAAATATTTTGTGTTTTTAAAGCAGGGTCAAAATTTACCTAGCCACATGCTGAAGGCCTCTTCCCAAGATCAGGCAGTACTGGAGGGCTTGGGCAACCCCTAGCCATCTTACCTCTCCTTTTTCCAAAACTCCAGGGCCTTCCCTAGGTGTCTTCCCAAGGGGCCAAGTGAGATGGGTGCCGGGGAGGAATCTAAAGGGGACCACAGGCCTTCAACAACCCCCACCAAGCACAAGAAGGGTGGGAAGGGGGCAGTCACTGGCAACATTTTTCTCACTATTCTCCATTTTCAAAACCAGGCTGGGGTTAGCTAGCCTCTGCGAATATAGTATAGATAGTTTAATAGGATTAATGTATGTTTGCAATATGCAGAATGTCCGTGTTGTATTCTGTCCTTTCCCCCTTGGCCTACCGCCCTACAATCTCATTTCTAGTCCTTTATTCTCTCACCCCCAACCACCATTACCCCACATTTAATCCTTTTTACCCTCAGTTCTTGGCTCCTCAAGAAGTAGATCCTTATCTACACAAAAAGCCAGTTGCCAAACAGCACCTTAAGTAATAAGATAGATACTCTCAGCCTGAGAAAATCCCAATACACTGTTGCTATTGATCTACTCTCAAAGCCTCCTTTTTTCCTTCTTCCCTCATGTGGTCCTTTGCTTGCTAAGAGACTCCATTTCTGAGAAGTTTCTCCTCAAGAATTTTTCCTAATACAGGACTATTGTGAGTCGTTTATCAGACTGCACAGGCCGAATCACAGACCAAGGTGGTGCACTGGACTTAACACTTCTCCCAAAAAAAGACATAAAAGGGACATGTATATAGACTTTGAATATCTTATATGTATTCCCTTAGCAGCTATAACCTTTACTGAATATCCTCTTATATAGTGACAAGTTCACCACTGTTTTGTTTTGTTCTTTTCTTTGTGATCTGTTCAATAAGGAATTCTGGAAGAAGAGTCCTTCAGTTTAGAGCTTATGTTAGAATCAAGTTACAGGGATTGTTGGACTTGTTCCCTTGACCCTCATATGCACCAATAATACCTTGTGGCATTGTTCCTCTTTTGCATAGGCACATTAAAATGGGAGCATATTACACAAACAAAAATGTTCTTATCTAATAGATATATGAACACACAAATTTTGTAATGCAGTAGGGCCTTACATCCTGAACACTGTCATAATGACCTGGCTCAGGCCTAGAAGAACGTGCATTGTCCATTCACCCCCTGAACGAGGGATACCATCATTGCTGTCTATAATATCACCCTGAAGCAATCCTCTACCAGGAAAGACCCTACATCTGCCCTGGCATCTACTTACTCCAAAGAGGGTTCTCTTAATACCAGAAGACTTAACAGCAACAACAACCTGTTTTCAGGGCAGAGCTCTCCGCATTGCCCTCAAATTGTGAGGTGAAACTAGATAAAGCTCCACATCATCCTGACTTCGATGTAGGATATGCACAGATTCCGGAATCTTTTAACTACAGAAACCTGACACCAACAAAAGCGATTGTGAAAAAAAATATTTTTACTGGGACCACAGAGAATGACTCAGGGGTTGGACAACCTAGTATGCCTGGAGCCCAGAGCTGGTTTTATGTCAGAAAACTTCAGGGATAAGGTTTCCTTATATTTAGGCCAAGGCTCTTCCTTTCCATTTCCCCCATATTTTGCTGGGCCTATGCAAACAACAACAATTGTCACTCTCACACTATTTTTACTGTATTTCTTTAACTCTTATCCTTTAAAAAAAGAGCTTACTAAACCTTCAGCTAGGGCTTTAATGAGTTCATTGGAGATTCAATAATTTTCAGAAATATACTTGCTACTGAGCTTTTTCTTTCCTTTCTCTTTCATCTTTTTAGTTTTTCTTTCTATTGTTAATAACTTTGCCATTGTTCTTGCTGAAACAAATGTATTATGTGATGTATTTTCTTTAAATAAATAAAAAAAGTAAAATTTAAGCACACACATTTATTTATAGATAACTGATTAGCTTTGGGAACAAGTCCATTTTCTATTCATTTAGGAGCAGTGAAAATTAAATAAAATTTAAAAATTTACTTCAAAAAAAGAATGGATTTTAGTGAAATTATTTCATTCCATATAAAGAAAATACTTTAATTTCACTTTTAGTCTTAGATATTACTGTCATGATAAAATACAAAGATACATCATCGTACGATGTAATTTTGCCCTATGTTAATCATAGCTGTGTTGATTTGTTATTAGTTAACATGTAAAATTTATATTAGCAAACTCTGAGTCTAATAATTACAAAACATAGGACCACCGTACTGGATACACAGATTTGGTTATTTCTCTGCTACTGTACTTGGCACTTCTTTTTTGTTTGTTTGTTTGTTTGTTTATCTTTGTTTTGGAGTCACTCACAGCAGTGAACAGGGGTTACTCCTGGCTTTGCACTCAGAAATATCTCCTGGTAGGCTCTGGGGACCATAAGGGTTGCCAGGGTTCGAATCACCATCCAGCTGTGTGTAGAACAAATACCCTAACGCTGTGCTATCTCTCTTGCACCTGGCACTTGTTTCTTATCCTATCAACTCTTCCAAAAATATGTCTATCTATTTATATTAACATTTTTACCTTTGAAAAACTCTTACATGGGGCTTGAGCGGTGGCACAAGCTGTAAGGTGTTTGTCCACTTTACCTCATTAGCCTAGGACAGAGCGCTAGCTTAGGACAGAGAGTGGTTTAATCTCCCTGTGTCCTTATGGTCCCCTAAACCAGGAGCGATTTCTGAGCACATAGCCAGGAGTAACCCCTGAGCATCACCGGGTGTGAGTCCCAAACAAAACAAAACAAAACAAAACAAAACAAAACAACAACAACAAAAAAAAACCCTCTGACTTATTTTTGCCTGCATTGAATTACTCTTGTTTTCAATGCTGGAAGTCTTAAATAATTTTAGGAGCAATGCAAAACAAATAAGAAAAAAAATAACAGCATATGCTTTGAGGAATACTACATAATTTCAGGAATACTATCTAAGTCTGTTTTGTACATACAAGTTCTATTCATGTATCTGTAGTTTTAGTTCACTATTTTTACTATTTTTGCAGGTTTTTTTCCTCTCCGTTTGAATCCCCTTATTACTCAGAAACTTAAAAATATTTTAAGTGAATATATTTCCATTCATTATAGGAAAAATACATATTGTAAGACTTTTATATTCATGTATTAAAAAAGTCACACACATGCTAACAAGAATGTATTGAATTATAATGTCATTTTTTAGTACCTACATGTTTTCTTTTCTTCCTAAAAGAACTGAGATTGTTTTGAAGTAGGAGAGCAAACTAAAGAAAAACTTTCCATTCTTTACATACCTTATCCATAAATTTACCACTGTGGCTGAAAATTTTCTAACTCCTGAAGGAAGACTAGCATACACAATTTAAAAGTTACTTTTTCTTAACTTAATTGAATATCTTCAAGAGATAAAAAGGATTGTGATAGAAAGAAAAAGAGAATACAAAAAGAAAAAGAGATCCTTTAATGAAATTTAAAGCTCAATAAATTACAGCTTTGGGGTACAGCCAATATTTGCTTAGAGAAGAAAAAAATAATTAGGGCGGTTGATCCCTATTAGATAGATTTGATTATAGGAGACAAAATACACCTTTAAGAGATAAAAAAGATTACTGTTTGCTTTAAACTACATTGGTAAATTAACTCATTTGTGATGATCTAAAATAAGATAAATTACTTATTAGAAATAAAAGTATTATCTAATTGATTATCTATTGCATTTTTATAAAAATACAATATGCAAAATAATTTATTGAATTATTTTCTTTTATACAAGGAATAAAAGTACAATGGCACAAAGTGTCATACAAGAAAATATAAGCATATGTAAAAATCTGTCTAGATTATTAATGAATTGAGACCATATCTAAAATAATTTTATATTTTAACTTTAGATTTTAACAACCAAATTAACACATTGTCCTATTACTCAAATTGTAAAACATTACTTTATGATAAGAAAAAGCACTCTAAAAAAGAATGAGAAATGAATGTGTATATTAGCAACCACACATCCTATATGCTATGTGATTTTGAGCTTCTTATTTAAAATCCCTAGAATATTTTTTCTATCTACCTTTCCTAAAGTCTTACTAATCAAAACTTAGAGGAAAAGAGGAAATTATTTAATCATAATACATGCAAAAGATGCTGAGGCTAGTGTTGTTTTATTGTTTAACATCATTAAGTTCTTATTTTCAGTTGTTCTACAACTGGAAAAATAACACTTTTAATGCATATGCATATATGTATAAATATGATTTCATATATAAGTCAAGAAAGGAATATCTTGAGTCACACACAGCAAAGCTTATGGACCACACTTTACAGAGCACAGGGGACTATATATGGTTGCAGGGATCAAAAATGGATCAGCCTTGTACAAGGAAATCTTACCCACTGTACTATTGTTCCAGTCCCCAAAGTTAACCTCCAATATATGTTTTAGATAGATTTTATTATGAGGCTGAAAAAACTTTCCCCACAATTTTGAGCTCTTCTGTGACAGGATGAAAAAAAATATTCACAAATGGATTAATATACCAAAATTTAATAATGAAAAATCAGCTATATAAATTCAAAAGTAAAATAGAAAAACAATGAGTTTATTTTGTTTTGTTGTTGTGAAAGGGGTCATATGATGAGGAAGACATGTTTTCATCTTTACTCAGAATGTAAGATAAGATTCTTATATAAGAACACATTCACTGAAAATCTTGTAACTGGATGATAGTCCCCTCTCTCAAATTACATACTTCTAGGTTATTAGAGGGTGAAGTATGTCTTTATTTTATTAAGGGAATGACAAATGTGCAGGGAGTTTTTTATTTTTTCTCCCTATAAGTTGAAAAGGAAAAAGAACTAAGGGAAAGATAGAGCTTTCTTTAGCTTCCAGATCATTGTTTCCTAAAGTGGACATTAATGCTTCCAGGACGTACTAAAATGTTTCTGGGGTGGATAGGGAAATATCATCTCCACTATTTCCTCTGTGTTAAATAAGAACTTTCCAGGTGCAGTAGGACAAAGACTGAGTCTGTGACCTTCTACTCTATCTCCATTCAAATTTTGATTGAAAGTTGTTTACTTTGCTTTCAGCTTAAAGGGAAGGGGAGGAGAGAGACAAGAGAGGCAGACAGAGAGAAAGAGAGAGAGAGAGAGAGAGAGAGAGAGAGAGAGAGAGAGAGAGGGAGGGAGGGAGGGAGAAAGGAAGGAAGGAAGGAAGGAAGGAAGGAAGGAAGGAAGGAAGGAAGGAAGGAAGGAAGGAAGGAAGGAAGGAAGGAAGGAAGGAAGGAAGGAAGGAAGGAAGGAAGGAAGGAAGGAAGGAAGGAAAGGGGGAAGAAGGAAGAGCAGGCAGAGGAGGGAGTGAGGAGGAAAGGGGAAAGGAGATGAGAAAAAGAAAGGAAAAGAAAGGGAGGGTGGCTAGGGACAAGAAGGGGATGGAAGGTAAAGGAAGGGTATCAAAGCCTAAAGGAAATACTAATACTAGAAGAAAAAATTTAAATTTAAATTTAAAATAAAAATAAATTTTAAGATAAAAATAAAAATTTAAATGAAATTAAAATAAAATTTAAAATTTAAATAACATTTAAATTTGCCTTTGTTTTACGGTACCATTTTTTTTTTCTAGATTAACCATTCCTTTTTATTTCCTAATGCTTTCTACATTAGCATCTTAAGATAACATAAATTAAACTAAGTTTAGAGGGAGTCTTTCCGTGCAGAAAGTATACATTTTAAATAATAAAAATGACAATTATCATTATTTATATTACAATAAATAATGTAATAATATACTAATAAAATAATTATTTTAATAAAAATATTAAAATGCTCACTTATTTTTTTCCAGATTCTAAGGAATCCAGTGTGGTACAGTAAGATTTTTTTTTTGGGGGGGAGCCAAAGCAGTGGCATCAGCAGTAAGGTATCTACTTTGTGCATGTTAGCCTAGGATGGACAATAGTTCAATCCCTAGCATCCCATATGGTCTCCCAAGCCAAGAGCGATTTCTGAGTGCATAGCCAGGAGTAACCACTGAGCATTACCGGGTCTGGCTGAAAAAATAAAAATAAAAAATATTTTTTTCTGGGTTCTCAAATGGGAAGATTTTATTCTATATCTAATGAAAAAGATTCTGACTAATGTTGGGGATACCAGTCCCACAGTTTTACCTACATCATTTCTATCTATATCATGAAAGACATGCATAAGGATCTTACTCAAGTTTTTATTTTCCATTGAATATAGTAATGAGAAAAAAAAAACATGTTTTCTGAATATTAAACCTATGCAACACAGACTTTAAAGGAAATGAGATCATATAACCAGAGTACTTAATAATTATTGAATATTGTCACTAATAATTATTCAAATCATTTCAGAAGGTCCATATCTTATCCCTTTGCTATCAATGTCCAATCGTCAAAATACTTTTTAGAATAGTATTTATAAATTGTATTTGAATTTGTATGCCAAGTTTTTGATGTTGATATTTGTAATAAATTGTTTTTAAAAATAACTGTTCTGTTGTCATGGATAAATATTTCTGTTACAACTAAAGAACTGCATAATTACAAAACAGACAGTGAGAGGTCTGACCCATCACAAAAACATGCTGACACAGTGTGATTCATTGCCAACTGATGTAAATCATTGTCCACTAAAAGAGCTCAGAAGTCAAGGGAAGAGGCATTTTTGAATGATTAAACTCATATTTGATGCTAAAGATTAAAGTATTGATTGTTTGCTTATGCAATCTTGGTAATTATCAACTGTGTGTACGACTGTCAGATTTGTAGCTTAAGAATAAACATAATAATATATTTTTGAAAAGAGATTAGAGTATTTTATGTATTTCATGATATTTGATGTAAAAACTGTCTTTTGATTTTAGAAGGAAAATCTTGGGTCTATTGACCATTATAGGTGAACTCCAGAATGAACCAGTGGTCTCTCTCAGGCATAAATGAGACAATGAAAATGTTGTGACCTATTGCCTCACAATGGAATGTAAAGTATGGGTCTATATGTATGTGTGTGCTCATTTATTCCTGTTCTTTAGTGAAATAAGTTAGTTTTTAATTAAATACAACTTGCTTAGAGATGTGAGATGAAAGAGGAAATATGTGTTAAAGAATGAACAACAACTTCTCTAGAATAGAAATAAGCAAAGAATCATAGATACAAGCAAGCAAAATATATGGGCAAAGGAGAACAGTTTTGAAATGCATGCAGTAATGAGAACTTTGTCAATTATTTTGTCTCCTGTTAAGAGGAATATCTGAAACTTTATCTAGACTTTATAGTCATTTCTCATGAACTTGTAGCAAAATATGCCATCCTAAAATATACCCCCATTTTTTGGCACAAGTATTATTTTCTTCTGACTATTTTTATGAATTAGCAAATGTAGGACAATTGGCTACATTTTTAAAGTACAAATTACCCATTGGGAAAAAATACCTTATATTTATATAAAAATATCTTTTGTGGGGGTGTCATGATAGCACAGCAGGTAGGCTATTTGCCTTGCAAGCGGCCAATTGGGGTTCTTTCACCAGAATCTCATATGTTCCCTTGAAACTGCCAGGAGTAATTTTCTAGCACTGAGCTAGGAGTAACCCCTGATAACTTTCAGGGTGCCCTCTCAAACAAACAAACAAAACTTCTGCTAGAAGAAAAATAGCCTAAACTATAAAAATTTCTTTTTACTGGATTTGGATCCAATTTAAATTGGCATAGAAATTTTACTTTGCTATATTTTTCTCAAAAAAAGCTTTTAATTTGTTTTTCCAAACACCATCTTTCTTTGTATAATAAAACAAAAAATAAAAAAGACATAGAATATTGGGTTTATTACAGTAGAGTACTCATTTATTCAGTATATCTACCAGGTATATGATATGTGTGACTTGCACATTTTATATAATATCTGGATTTTTTTTCTTAGTGATAATTATAACTAGATTTATTTATTTATTTATAAATCTGAAAGGGTAGAAATAAAACTTTATTTTACTACACTTAAAAATTTTTATACTTAAACATCTAATATTGTTTTATACAACATCGTGCAACTTTTTCGTTTTTACCCCATAATAATATAGAAGGATGCTTTGTCAACAATACTATTGTGTTTACCACATATTAAGACTGTTTAAATATATATTCTTCTTTGTGAATTTGATGTTATACCTAATATTATTACTAACAGCCATCTAGAATTTAGTAAGTTTGTCATTCAAAGAAACATAAGTTACTGAATTTAAAGTGAAAAGATAAATTCTTTAAAAATAGAATAAATTTAACTATTGAAAAAATGTAAATTTCTATTCAGGTACCTGCAATGTAAAATTCAGTCTTGTAGAGTTGGAGATACAATGTCTTGACTTGCATGACACCAATAGGTGTTCTATCCTATAACCCCCATAGTACCCCAAGTTTCACCAGGAGTTATCCCTGCTCACAGAGCCAGGAGTATGTCTTGAGAAAAATAAGGCAGATCCTCAAAAAAAAAAAAACAAAATAAAATGAAAATGAAAAAAAAAAAATAAAAGGAATCTCTTCTGTGTAAAATTGGGAGAAAGAAGGGAGAAAAAGTAAAACTAACATTCTTCTTACAATAAACATTAGAAAAGAATAAACATGGAAACATAAAACATAAGTTATTAATATGTATTTTGTGTATACATAGAAGAAAAATTTTCTACTCAGTAGAAAAATTTAAGAATGTCCTAGCTGCATAGATATTAAATTCAAAGTATCACTGTCAACTAAAACAAGAGAGAAAGATATAGGTTAGGCTAATTAATTAGATATATAGAGGCACACTATGATAAACTGAACTTAGATTTGATATGTCGATATAGAACTGTACTTCTTCCAGTAAGAAGTGTTTATTCTTTTTTTTTTTTTTTTTGGTTTTTGGGTGTGCCCATTTGATGCTCAGGGGTTACTCCTGGCTATGTGCTCAGAAGTTGCTCCTGGCTTGGGGGACCATATGGGACGCCGGGGGATCGAACCCGGTCCGTCCTACCGTAGCGCTTGCAAGGCAAACACCTTACCTCTAGCGCCACCTTCCCGGCCCCAGAAGAGTTTATTCTTGCACTGTTCAGACACAGGTTCATTTTCTAGCACCTGGCCTGGTCCCTCCCCCAGACCACCAAGACTAACCCTTGAGCACAAAGTAAAACATGTGATCCAAAACAATAAACAGAAAAACTAAATTTCGTTTTCAGAGCATTTCCTATGGCTGATATTTCTTAAAATAAACTCAAAAAAATCCTCTTTTTTTCAAATTAGGTAAATTTTAGGGTGTACAGTCTGTTACCCTTTAATAAAATGTACGTCAATATAGCATGGTTCTTTCTTCCTTTTCTTCCTTTTCAAGATGATTCTATTTTGAAGTTTAGAAGAAAAATATCATTGTCTATATCCCTTCTTTCTGTCTGCTGATGCCATCTGCTTAACTTTAATTTGACTTTATTGTATTCTTAACAACTTGGGCTTTTCCTGCTTCATCCATTTCATTGAAGTCTTCCTTATCTTAGGTAAAAAACAAAATCAAACAAACAAAAAATAAACCCTTTTGTTTTATTTACTAAAATAACTCATGAAAAAGACAAGAAGATAAGCAAAGAACACATAAACACTAAGAGACTCTAAAGACAAAGATTGGATTTCAGATAGAGCCAGAAAAAGGGGAATTAACACTTTCTCATTAAGTCTATAATCATAGTTAACATTTTAATAGTGTCGATCCTTTTTATACATAGTACATTTTTAGCATGTATATAAATTGGCAAAATTTAATTATTAGAATTAATTTTTCTCTAATGGCCACTGATTATTAAACATTGTGGTATTAAAAAATAAGAAAACTTTTTTTTCAAATGAGTTTACAATTCAGGTCTCATTGTTAAATGTAAAAAGAAAAAGAGACTACATGAAGATACACAGAAAGGGAGTAACAGTTTGTCAAGTAGAAAAAAATAGATCTTCTAAACTGATGAATAAACTGTAGAGAGATCACAAAATTTCAGTGGTATATGAAATAACCTTATGCTAATTCCAGATGGTAGATGTGAGTCGGAATGTGCAGTCGATGTGTGGGAAGGATAGCAGTCCTCTGGGTGCTATGAGGTTAAGGAAATAATGGTCCATGAGGTAAAAATGACAACTGACCTCTTGCTCATTGAAAGAAATCAGCATGAAGGAGGATTGGAGAATGTCCTGAATTTCACACTATGTTCTTCAAATAGCTAGTAGTTTATTTTTATGAGAGCCATGAGACATACTTTCAATGATCATTTATCCAGACAGTTGAGTCTCTTTAATGAAATAACAGTGTTCCTTTGGGGAAACAGATTTGAGGACAGGGAACAATCAGGTCTATTGGTAACTCCCACTATGAGCTGTGTGTCTTGAGAGTTGGCAGACACCCTGCACATGAAGCAATTATGCTGTAGAGTGATGTATGGCTGAGAGGTAAAAGGTTGTTTTAAAGTATGCTTCCTTCCCCATTTTCCTTCATCGAAGTGAGAATAATTTAAGCTTCCAGAAACTAAAATACTAAACTAATGATAATAATAACTGTGTTGTAAATTTTACCATAGTATATATAGTCCCTCTTTTAAAAAGTTCATAGTATTTAGTTAAGGAGAACAACTGTTGATGGAGTCAGTCTTGCTTTTGTATTACAGATAAAACTTTTCATGGATATTGTTTGTTTGTTTTTGTTTTGGGGCCTCACCTGACTGAGCTCAGGGGTTGCTCCTGGCTCTGTGCTCAGATAACGCTCCTGACAGACTCAGGGGACCATATGGGATGCTGGGAATCGCACCCAGGTGCATTCTAGGTTAGCTGCATGCAAGGCAAATGCCCTACCACTGTGTTATATCTCTGGCCCTTTTCATTGTTTTTAATGTTAAAAAAACACTAGCCACTTAACTCTCATGTCTAAGACCTCATACCTGGTCTAACTGCATTTTCAACTTTTCTACTTTTTTTTGTTTTTTTTGAGTCACACCCGGCAGTACTCAGGGGCTACTCCTGGCTCTATGCTCAGAAATCACCCCTCGCAGGCTCAGGGGACCATATGGGATGCGATGCCAGGATTCGAACCATCATCCTTCAGCATGCAAGGCAAATGCCCTACCGATATGCTATCTCACTGGCCCGTCTAAAAGTAGAAATATAAACCAATCTATCTGAAACAAAATGTACTTAGCCCCAAAGGTCCGGCAGAGACAATTGTAACGGAATGGGGCTTTTGGAAGCACAAAGAAAGACGCTATCCTAGGTGCCACCCTAGGTTCAGTGCAAAGACCAAGATCACCAACCACAGAAGATGGATTAAAATGACACTGAGGTAATAGAACCTCTAGAACCACAAAGACTGACTTCATCATAAGTCCCACCTCAGGATCTGTGCAGATATAGATACCTCTAAACACAGAGCAGAAGTCTTCCACACACCAAAAAAAAAAAAAAAAAAAAAAGGAAAAAAAAAAAAAAAACACCACCGGGAAAGTAAAGGATCCTGAGCAAAGTCTAGAGTTGATCCCATGACAATATGCTCCAAGGACGGAGAAATCCCATATCTCTTAGGCCAAGTGAATTCTTTTTCGAATGACCCCAATATTTACTGTGCCAGGGCAGGAGGGAAAAAACAAAAATACAAAAAGCACAAAACCTTGGTTATTTTTTATATAAATATATATATTACCTTCATTTATTATTGTTATTATTATTTTTGATTTACCAATCTATTTTGGTCGATTTCTCTGTTTGGGTGTGATTATTGAAAGTGTAGTCCCCAATTATACTTATATATTTTTTTTCTCTTCCTTTCTTCTCTTTCGTTATGTGCTATGCCATGTTTCTTAATTCAAGACCATGGCGTGATTTTTGTTTGTCTGTTTTTGTTTTTGTTTTTTTCTATTTGTTTGTTTGTTTGTTTTGTTTGCTCTGTGTGGTGCTTATCGATATATCTGGAGCCCTCACTGGATATTTGACACTTCTTTTGGTACTAGTGGAGTGTTTCACCTTCTTTTTCTCCATCTCCCAAATTGATGATGAGAGCCTTTAGAAGAACTCCGCCCATTTTCGGGGTATTAGACTCTTACCCCAATTTATTACTTTTCTCTCCTTCAAACAAAACCACGCAACTTGAACTAGCTAGTCCTGACTCCAGTTAGAGGGGGAAATAAGGGAGGCATCAAGACCAAACAGGTGCAAGACTACTAAGTAGTGGGTTAGATACAGAGGGGACCACATATTCTAGCCGCCCTGGGGTGAGGGAAAAGGAAAAGGGAGGTAGGACAGAAAAGGAGGTGTAGGGAGGACAATTTGGCGATGGGAATCCCCCCTGATTTTATGTAAATATGTACCTAAAATATTATTGTCAACAATATGTAAGCCACTATGATCAAAATAAAAATTTATATTAAAAAATGTACTCTTGCTTTCTTCTGAAGAAAGGTAGCTATATTTGAAATTGTTATTGTTATTATTATTATTATTATTTAGTTTATAATTTGTCCTACTCTCTGGCTATAAAAAATCCTTATTTGCACAGCTCCTTTTAGGACTTTCTGCATGCTTTATGAAATGCCACCTGATTTGTAAATTGCTTAATAAAGTCAAGTTGATGATTACATTTATTCAAATACAAAATACATGGTATGTATTATCGATTCAATGTTATAGTAAGCAATTCAAATTACACCCCTTATTTCCACCATCTTCATTTTTACTTTAATATGATAAATGAATTTCAGATAAGACAGTAGATGGTGCTATTCTTTCAAAGACAGTACAGTACAGTATCAAGGGCATCCTCATAGGTCTACAGAAACAAGTGTGAGTAAAGTGTAGAAACACGATACTGTTTTTTGACTTACAAAGGTTATTGTGTGACACTTTGTTTTGTAGTAATCAGCTCTGTCCTGTTTGGGGGTAAAATATGAATAATAAAAGCATCCCTTTGTAATTAATAACTTCTGACTTTAGAAAATGTATATGTACCTTTTTCTCCTTTGAAGTAGCACCAGTTACAGATGCTGTTGCTCATCCTGAGTGCCATTACAGACAGAGAAAGCAATTCACAAGCTCTCAGCAATGCAGAAGATATTAAAATGTAAAACACATGAATGTGAAGTTTCCTTAAAAAAAACTGAAAAAATCCTTTCTCTAATATAAAGCAATTTATATGTAAAACATCTGTAATCACAAGAGCACCTTAAATACAATATTCAAATGCAAGCAATAAAACTCTGTATCTGACAATGATAAATCAACATATTAAAAGCTTGCTTCTACTGGCAGCAGATGCTCTCTGAGAGAGAATGAGCAACAGAAGCATACCATAGAGGGGGTTCAAACAGTGGTGACACAGGCAAGAGGCCAGGGGAGACAAAGCTACACTGTTGGAACATGGAACCTACAGCTAAAGCGCTATTGTGTTGGAGGTTCTTAAAGAGCAGCATTACAACTTGTCTCTTTAAAACCCATTACTCAATATTAATGATCGTTGATAGGGACCTCTTACCTGTCTCAGTGGGAAAGGTTTAGGATATTTTCATTTTTTATGCTCCAAGAAAACATATGGTGCTGGGTTGTTTAAAGGGTGATCCACATTTGCCTCTCTAAATTGAATCCAGGGCAATGGCATGGAAATAAAAAAATAACCTAATAATGCATAAATTAGTTGAACAACAAGCTGACATTTTAAATATAGTTAATACATGCATTTATACGAAGTATCTATCTTTTCATTGATAACCTCTTCTCCAGAAGAGATGTTCCAGGGCTGTTACAGGGCCAGGACCTCTGCCAGAGACACTGTGCTGGGGCCCACAAGAGCTACACATGCTTGTGCTCAGTGGTCACACCTGTGCAGACAGACAATGATACATCAAGTACTACTTCACATTTTGTTTTAGCTATATATCTGCTCTTTACCTGGTACATCTCTAAACCATGAAGAGCAAATACGATTACTTAAATTAGAATTATCATTTAAAAATTGATTAGCAATTCTGTTTTTTTTCCTTCAGAACTAATAATGTCCCTGATCTGTTTGAATGCATCTAAATTTTTACTATAAAGGAAATCAATAGAAAAAAATAAGTATATAGTTTTGGGTGGTATCTTTGAAAACGGCTACCAAAACTAATTTTATTATATAGTGAACCTTTTATTTTTTCATTTTTTTAATATTTTTTTTTTATTTTGGGGACACCCAGCAGTGCTAAGGGGTTGGTTACTCCTGGCTATACTCTCAGAAATCGCTCCTGGCTGGCTCAGGGACCAAATGGGATGCTGGGGAATGAACCCTGGTCCTTCCCAGGCCGGCAGCGTGCAAGACAAATGCCCTAGCATATGTGCTATCACTCCACCTTGAACCATTTATTTTTAATTATTATTTGTATGCTGCACTTTTCTGTTTGTTTTATTGGGTGTGGCAGGGCTTAGGGATTTGGCCCATACCCGTAATTAGGTTTACTTCTGGTCTGTACCTAGTGAATTCTTTTGTCAGTGCTTGGGATCAAATTGTGATTGGCAGCATGTAAGACAGCACCTTAATCTCTATGCTTTTGCTCTGGTCTTTACATGTCACAGTTTTAAAGCAGGGCCTAAAATTGTAAGACAACCTCATCTCTGAAAAGTGCTACATTCTCCACTTTTATAAAAGTAGATGTTTGTTTTGACTCGTAGAATATAGACAAAATGATATTGAGCTCTTTGATTTAACGACAGTATCAGATGAAATCTTGATGTTTTTGTAGTGGTCTCGTAGGATGCTCACTATGCTCTCTTTAGGATCCACTTGTCACATTTTGAGAAATTCAAGCTGTATATACAACTCATGTCTTAGCTAGGTGCTCAGTTTCAGTCACACATAATGCTAGTCTTCCAATTATTCTAGTCCATGTACCAGAATGGGAAATGACACTAAAAATTCCAGTAAAGAGATGTTGAATTTCCCTGCCTCCTGAAACTCTTATTTCATGTCTGAGATAGTGTCATTAGAGTCACTAAGCATGAATTGTGAGTTGGTTTATTATCGTGAAAGTTTCAACAGGTTACCTGACTTCATAGCCATGAGTAACCCCTAAGCATTTCTGGGTGTGGCCCTCAAATTAATAATTACATAAATAAAATGAAAAGGAGGCAACAGGTACGCTGAAATTGGGTTATAAGTCATAACAACATTATTAATAAAAAATTACAAAAATTTTCAGGTGGGCCGGAGCAATGGCACAGTGGTAGGGTATTTGCCTTGCACTCGATTGACCCAGGATGGACCATGGTTCCATCTCCCAGAGTCCCATATGGTCCCCGAAGCAAGGAGAAATTTCTGATCGAAGAGCCAGGAGTAACCCCTGAGCATCACTGAATGTGTCCCAGAAAATCAAAAAAAAATTTTTAGGTGAGTATGTTTAGTTTTAAGATCTTTCAGTATTCTAAGAGCCTCTCAATTTATCTTCTTTCTTTGACCCTTCATACAGTCTAGTTAAATAACTGACATACAGATGACCAATAGTCTTAGCAGTTTCCCCCAATACTCAATATTATCATTTCTCATTTTTACTTATTTTTGTTGTCCTCAGGTAATTTTTATAGTGCAGTTAACACAATGTGATCAATAACAATTATTTGTTTTTTAAGTGTTGGGGACACATTAGTGGTGTGCAGGGCTTAGCATTGCTCAGGAGAGCATATGAAATGACACAAGTTGAAATTTGGTTGATCATTTGCAAGGCAAACACCCTGACTGCTGTTCTAACTCCCCAATCTCAATAACAATTTTAAAAAATCATCTAGCAAAAAAAAAATAAATAAACTCACTCTAGTTCCTACTCTTTCAGAATTTATAGATCTCTTCAAATAGCAAATCTTTTCACAATATTAATTAGGTGTTTGCATCCTTTTTGAGGATTTTCTTTTTGTTAGTGATATCTTTTTGGAATCTATTTTCACATTAAAAATTAGGTGCAATTTTGGGGTCATGATATCACAATGGTAGAGTATTTGCCTTGCATAGGCTGACCCAGTATGAAAGCCGGTTCGATTCCGGGAAGCCCTTATGGTCCCCTGACCCAGGAGCGATTTCTGATCACAGAGTTAGGAGTAACTTTTAAATGCCCTGGATGTGGCCCTCAAAAACAAAAGCCAAAAAAAAAAATATAGTTGCATTTTTTAAAAATAAAAACGGGCTTTATTCAAAGGTAATGAAGAGGTGAGGTTATAAGAAAGGGAGATTGTAGCACACTCAAGATAGAAAGTGGGCTTCTCTAAAAGTGAAGGGAGTTCCTCTGCACAATCCAGCATGAAAGTAGGAAAGACCAAATCTCAAGAAGAGAGATAGGTGACATATACAGACAGGGACCAGGCACATGGGTCCAATGAGCACATGTGCAAAAAATTAGGTGTGCTTTTTAATGAAAAAATAAAAGTATATGTCAACTTTGTTTGTTTGTTTTATTTGTTATGGAGCCACCCTGGGTGAGTCTCAGGATTTATTTCCTGGCTTGCACTCAGAAATTACTCCTGGCAGGTTTGGGTGACCAAATAGGATGCTAAAATTCAAACATTAGGTCAGCTGTATGCAAGGTAAGTTCCCTACTCACTATGGTTCTTTGGGCCCTAGATATCAGTTTTTATATGAGCAAATAAATTCCATAACATTTTTGTTTTAATCAAAATAATCCTTCCTATCAAATACTAATGATACATTTATGAAATGTAATCTCTTTTGCACAAATTTCAAAATAATGCCCAATGGACACATTCATGATGCATATCAAACTCATAGAAAGGGGCCCTGCTTTCCCATTTCTCTAAGTTCTATTGCAGACACCAATTGGACCAAATTCCAGGTACGCTGGTATTTAAGATAATGTCAATGAACTTTTTGGAGAATATCCACCCTCCCTCTGTATTACACTTCTGGGAAGCCAGGAGCTCTACCTATACCCACAGATACAGTCTGCATATTCTCGAGCTAGCCCCATAGACTCGCTCTTTCCTCAAAAAAGATATAAACCACGCCATGTAAAATCATGGGTAGACCTGTCATGAAACTGAAAGCTGGCAATCTCAACAGAAGAGGGTGGGCCAAGCCCTCACTGTGGAAGCCACATTTGCTGTATCCATTAACCACCATAATCACCACTTTGCATATGGCCTTGCTACAGCATTCTTCTATGATTCTCTGTAGAGAAACTGATATAACCGAACTCTGGTATCATGGAATTTGGGCTGATATCACCTGTTTTTTTTTGGAGTAAAAGTGGACAGCTCACTCTTCCTTCGACTAGTTCCAGGAGACCTGGCAACTGAGAACATGACCCACAAAAAATTGAAATATCAATAATAGTGCTTTGCATTTTTGGATAATTTCATTCTTTTCATATTGTCTTCCTTATAGGAAGAAACCAATTTAGGTGTCAATGTGTAGCTGAGGTCACTTAATTTATGGAAACAAGTGAAATAACAGAATGGTCAGCTAGCAATAAGAGCTAACTAAACCTTCTGCCAATGCCTAATGACCTCATTAGATACAGTAATTTTCACAGATTTGCTTGTTACTATAATTTCATTTCTATTTTATTTCTTATCTTCCTTTTGCACTTTTCTTTTTTCTTTCTATTTTTTGAATAACTTTGCTCTCACTTATCTGGAAACAAATATATTAGGTCAACTATTGTCAAATATGTGATGCACGGCCTTAAAATAATAAAAAAAAATACAAAGATATTTGTTAAAAAGATTTTCACCTAATTTTTTGTTCAAGTAATAGTTAAACTCTATAAGCTCACACATTACAAAAATCATATATATTTTTCAAATAATAACACTATTTTAATATGTAAAAGTTGTTATTTTTATTTTTATCTAATTAATATAAACCATAAGCTTATATTATATAACTATAGAAACATATAAATAAAATATATATTACATACTTTGTATGATAATAGGTTAGTGAAATATATTATTAGAATGCCCTCAAAAGTTTAATGGAGTTAAGGACAAAGATCATTCTGGTTGAAAGTATGTTTATAAAACATTTTTGGCTTTGTTTTATTTGGAGAAAAATTTAACATTAGAACAGATGTGAAATAAAATAAACTCAAAAAATTTTATTCAGACTATTACAAGAGGAAAATAATCATTAATAGAAGCATCATCGAGATAATTTTAGAGGGCTGTAGATATTAGTAGAGTGGAAAGTGTGCTTTTTTTGCAGGCTTTTGATCCAAGTTTCATACATGGCACACCATATGGCCCTAATATTTGTCATGACTAATTTCTGAACACTGCTAGGTTTGACTTCTCCCCAAAATTTTATTTTATAGAAGCAGATACATAGAGGAATGATCTAAGAATTATGTTGAAGTGAGAAATAAAGGTGAAGATTGGACCTTTCTAAGTTTTTGAAGGAGAATAGAGGATGATCTTATCTGGGAATACAAAGGGAAGAGAGATCCTTTGTTTTTGCCTTATATAGGAATAGGGAATCAGAGATTGCTATATATCCATGCACTCAACAATGAAGGAATTATAATGACAAAAAAAAACACACAGAAGATTTGATTTTGAGTATAAAGAAGAAATGACAAATAATGACTTAGAAATATCTGTCATTTTAATTTTGTAGAACTGGGAGAATGCATATCTAATTCATTTAGTTTTGCTTTCTCAATTCACCTATCCCAATTCTTAAATGGTGATAAAGATTATAGATCTCTTAGAATATAAAGGATTGCTGGAATGGGTAACAGAGCAAAAGAAAATATATAGAAGAGAAACAGAATTGGAGGATTTGAAAGTCCTTTGAATTAACTGTTAGAAATTGCTATTAAAAAGACTAGAACTAGAAAGATAAATGGAAAAAAATTCTTGTCTTTATTTACTAATAACAGACTTTAATGTAATTTACACAAAACAATGTACAATGATTAGCCCATAAGCCCTATTCCAATTAAATATAAAATTCAGAAAATACACAGAAACTTGAATGTCAGATAACTTTTGCATTACTTACATTTAGCTGCTAATTTAAAAGACATCCATCCTACCAAAAACCAGAACATGATTCACAAAAAAATCACTAAATGGAAAGCAGATTATAAATGAAATAAATTCCAGCAATGTTCCAGCTTATGCAGCACCACTGTGATTATTTATTGGTATAAAATGGTCAGATATAAAAAGGACAGGCTTTCTTAAGTTGTTTATAACAGAACTTTCCCCCATACTGATATTCAAAGTTTGCAAGATTTTGATATCAAGTAATTTTAAACTTAAATCAAGAGTAGTAGTGCCTAGTAAATATTTACCATTCTCTTAACTACCTAGGAAAACAAGAACTTGAAATCATATCTATAGATATGTGCATTATCAAAAATAACCTTATAATAACAGAATCTAATCTACAAAAGATAAACATCTAATTATTGGGCATCGTTTTATTTATAAGTCACCTTCACCTCATTATGTGCTTATCAGCTTTCTAGAAAATTCAGGCCTTTATCATGTTTATTAGTTAAAAGTATATACCTTCTTTAGTCCTACTGGCTTTTGGGATTCGCACATACACCACCTCCCATCCACAGTAATGTACTAACTATTTGTTTTGTATAGCCTACCTGTCATGTTAACTTGATTACATAAAACAAGAACTTTAATAACAAGATGACAGAACATAGATAAGGTAGCCAGAGTAATTATGAAAGAATGCCAGTGTATAATTTTTCAGCACACTGGATAGGATCTAATCTATTATTATTTTTTCTTTATATGTATGCATTTAATTTACTTAATATTTTTATATTCATAAATATTTGTTTCTATCAACAAATTTCTCACCAATTAGCTATTTTACTTTTCTTAATTCTCTGTCACAAATACACACTTACATAATGTATGCACAGCATATAGAGTTCAACTAGGTGTCTAAAATACATTTATTAGAGCTAAATTAAAAAAAAAAGGGGGGGGGGCGGGCGGTGGTGCTAAAGGTAAGGTGCCTGCCTTACCTGCGCTAGGCTAGGACGGACCGCGGTTCGATCCCCCGGCGTCCCATATGGTCCCCCAAGCCAGGAGCGACTTCTGAGTGCATAGCCAGGAGTAACCCCTGAGCGTCACCGGGTGTGGCCCAAAAACCAAAAAAAAAAAAAAGAAAAGAAAAAAAGGGGCCGGTGAGGTGGCGCTAGAGGTAAGGTGTCTGCCTTGCAAGCGCTAGCCAAGGAAGGACCGAGGTTTGATCCCCCAGCATCCCATATAGTCCCCCCAAGCCAGGGGCAATTTCTGAGTGCTTAGCCATGAGTAACCACTGAGCATCAAACAGGTGTGACCCAAAAAACCAAAAAAAAAAAAAGAGCTAAATTATTCTTCATAGATTAATATTCACATTTAACTAACAATATAGGTGGAAACAACTACAGATATATGAGCTATTTTGGTGAAGATAATTTAGTACCATTTTAAAAATAGAGAGCAGAGTTATAAATTATCATTTCAGGGTAGGAAGCTAAAGTACATATTAAAATAATGTGTGATAGAAGTGATATAGATTAGGCTTCTACTCATGAATATAAAAATTAAATAGTAAAATATATGTAATAAAAATTTAATTGCTTCAGTATAGTCAGAATATTTCTACTTTTTTTGAATTTTACTTAGAATTTTTGTAATATCTATCATTTTACCAATGAAAATATGGTATTTAGGGGCCGGAGCAGTGGTGCAGAGGTAGGGCATTTGCCTTGCACATGGCTTACCTACGACAGACTGCGGTTTGATCCCTGGTATCCCATAGGGTTCCCCAAGCCAGGAGTGATTTCTTAGCACAGAGACAAGAATATTCTATGAGCATCAACGGGTGTGGCTGAAAATACAAAAAATATATATGGTATTTATTTTTCTAGAATATATACTTAGCAAAGTTAAACCTACTGAAAAAGAATAGGTCATGCTTTTGTGGCAAAACAAAATTATTTTTTAGATTTTTTTATCTTATTTTAGACGCATATAATTTTATTTTAAATTTTCATAATCTGAATTTTCTATACCAGTAGCTAAAATGAATGTAATTGATAAAACTATGTGTAATGAAATGATCATTGTGATAGTATGAGGTTCTAAGTAGAGATTAAAATAGATAGTCAACTACTTAACATGGATCTTTGTCACATTTAAAATTAATCATGTTTTTACTATTAAAATTATATTAACAAAATGCACTAGGTTAAAAGTATAATGAATGTCAAAAAGATAGACAAAGTACAAGAAATGAAGAAAGTATGCCTGTCAAGAATGTCTAAGAATGATCAGAAAGCCTAGGGGCCAGAGCAGTGGCGTGGAGCACTAAGGCATCTGCCTTGCCAATGCTAGCCTAGGAGGGACCACAGTTTGATCCCCTGGCATTCCATATAGTCCCCCAAGCCAGGAGCAATTTCTGAGTACATAGCACATAGTACATAGCACCTGAGCATCACTGGGTGTGACCCTCAAAAAAAAAACTAAAAGAAAAAAGTATGATCAGAAAGTTAGTATGGGAATTAAGGAATTTGTTTTGCATATAACTTATAGCACTCCATATATATCACTTTATATGGTTCCCTGGGCACTGCAGGTAGTGATTCATAAGCGCAGAACTAGAATTAGACCAGGAGCACTGATGGGTATGGCCCACCACTCTCTCACCCTGTAAATATAGTTCATATAGTTTAGAAAAATTACATATTGGTTCTGAATGGTAATAAGATAAGAGTAAATAATACAAATAAAATTTTATTAATTTCATATAGTACTTTATTATTTCTCATATTACTATATGTAAAAATAATTAAAGACTCATATGTCTGGAATTATGTTGTTAAGGAGAAAAACTTCAGTATTTAAGCCAGATAAAATAGTGTGTGTTTTAGTCTCTTTAATAGGAAGCACGTATTTGATAGACATCCAGGCATTTTATAAAGAATATCATCAGCTTCACTTTGTTTTAAAAGGGAAGAATGATGATATGAATCACAGACTGGAAAAACAAGAGAATGGAAATGAACACTTCAATTAAGATGCTGTGATAATAGTCCTGGCACACAGTTCAGGACCATTAGTTCAACAGCATTGGGAATAAAAGAGGCAATGTGAAAACAAGTGACACAGTTGAGACATAAATATCAGGTTTGAGAAATGGATTAGACAAAAAAACTGTGTGGTGATTCAGAACTTTATAGAAGAGAAGAGCAGAACTAGGAAAAGAAATAACAACCCTGAGTTATTTAAAAGGCATCTAGAAATTGAGATATGACTTGAAAAGCTTCTACATATAGTACATTCCTAAGAGAGCATATCAATTTTGTATAACTCTGGGAAACCAGATAGTAATTTGTGGCTGAGAATATTGTGAAATCAGTGCAACAGACATCCATGGTTGATATTTTAACAATAAATGAGAAAGTGGTTTAGAAATAAAGGAATCTGAAAAATAAAGGATATTATAGTGTAAAATGTCAGATTCTAAAACATATGTCTTAAAGCAATGGTTTATATAACTGATGAAGATAAAATGATTTAAAAATTGAAAACAATCATAAATAAATAAATATAATAAAGGTGGACAAAATAATTTATTGTTAAAGAGAAGAGAATGCAAGATTTCATTTGTAGACTACAGACACATTTTTCAAAATAAGTTATGGTTTAAGGAATTTTTGTTAAATACCTTCAATTAATTTTGTTAGGGGAGAAAAATGATATACACTAAATTGGAAGCTAAAAAAATATAAGCATGTTTAGAATTCCCCCTAGGAAGATTGGAATGGTTTTAATTTGGTATAAATACTGAAATTTACTAACAGCAGGAATGCTCAGCAGAGGCCATTTATTACATAAATCATAATTATGCTCCAATTTTCCCATCACTTCATTCAGAAAGTAGATAGCAGAAAAAGAAAACACAATGAAGCCTATGAAGTAATCTTGACTGAAAGGTGAAGAATGAAATATAAGTCTCAATTACTTTCAGATCACAGTTTCAATTAACATTTAGATTATGGGTAGAATCAAAATGAAAAAAAAACTGTAAGCCTGCTATATATGACACTAAGCTTTGTAAATACTTTTATAATCTGTCATTTTGATTCAATAAAATAATATATAACTTAGACAATCTTTTAAACTTTAGAATGGAAGTTATAAGAATTTTATTTAGTAGTCTACAATTTTTCTTGTTATAAGAATTTTAGGGAATAAAGTAATATTGAGACACATAGGAAACAACCTTGCATATAAAAAATTTGGTTGATTTAAAAATTTTAGTGCTGTCCCTTGGTTTGATTTCTTGTACACAAGGGAGTCACAGTGTGAATAGATAAAAAAAAAACAGATTAAAAATAAAATTCGATCTGCATATGTTTGGGTCCTAATTTTACTACTTCTCTGAACAAGTTACTCAAACTCTATTTACTTATCTATAAGACCGTTAAAAAGAATACCAATTTTGTAAGAAGTTGTGGATATTAAGAGATCTCAACTTTAATTGAACAACTTAAGGTCTACAGGTAGTACTAAAAATTGATTATCAATAAATAAACCTTTATTATTTGTATAAAATCATATATTTTATAAATTATCATTTGCATAAATTTTATAGATTTATACTTCAACACCATATGTTTAACAATTCTATTAACACTGTTTTATTCTATAACCTCATACTCATTTAGAAGTTAAAGAAAGTAAATTTAATAAAGAAAATAATTTCCATTTATTTTTAAATTTGCTTTTTATTTTTTTATTTGGGTCCCCACACTAGGTGATGCTTAGGGTTTACATGTCTCTATGCTAAGATAACAGTTTTGGAAATTTTTGCTGAAAGCATATGGAGTGGTAGAGATAAAACCTAGATCAGCCTCTTGCAAGGCAAAATCTTTACCACTGTATTCCCTCTCTCTAGCCATTTATTCAGTTTTGTTCTAGAGCCAGTACTTTGCACTTAAAGAAAAGTGCCTCGGGTAATAGATTTTAAATAAGTGTTTCCAATCCATTTACACAAACTTAATATTCTATAATGAGAGATAGGAATACAATTGACTCAACACACTTTTCTCTTCTTTAATGTATGTCTTTTTGTTAACAGATACAGAAGAATTGATGATTATAAACCTATATAGTAAAATATGTCTGTTCTAATAAAGTTAATGCTTATACAATGATAAAACTAAAATTTAGGAAAGTAGATAGTCTTTCCTAATTGTCTGAATAAGTAGAATAAAATAGTTTAATTACTTACATTTCATTAATATTAAAAAACAACATTTTGTCTACCAGGGAATGGGAAGATAATGTGTATAAATCAATGAGATGCAGAAATAATTCTAATAAGGGAAACAAATCACTGTTATGTCAATGTTACCATAGCTCTTTAAGCATTACCTTAGGATCCATTCTGCGCTTGATTGTCATTTATGTCAATACAAAGAAAAAACGTTTTTAATCTTAACTAGTACAATATTTATACTGACATTCTTTTTCATTTCCTCTATATTTGCCAAGGAGAAATAACTTGTTTCTGAATTAGTCAAGAGAGAGAACAAAAAGGCTATGGTGTAAAATTTCAGTGATTAGATGAATACCATTAGGATAATGGTATTTTGCTTATCTAAAAATTGTATAGCCATTTGAAGTAAAAATATTTCTCTTGGGAAAATATTGAGTGAAAACTCAAAATAGTTTTGTCTTGATTATATTTTACATTAAATTAATTACTTGTATTAAAGGATGCAATTAGATATTGAAAAAGCAATATACAGTTCAAGAACAGATATTTCAGAACATATAGCTGACAAAGGATTTGCATGTAATATATATGAATTCTAAAAATCAGTAAGAAAATAATTTAAAAAATTTATAATCACTACAAATGAAGAAGTGTAAGTTATCAATTAGCAGATTAAATATGTCCAATAACGAGCTTGCTTTGGCAGTACATATACTAAATATGTTCAGCATCATTAATGATTAAGGAAATAAAAACTAAATGTAATGAAAACTAAAGTAATGTAATAATATACACCAGCATAACTGAAAAACAGAAGTTACAACAGTTCTTCTAAATGCTGGTGGAAGTTGGAAACAATTTAAGTGAATGTAAATGTTAACATGTAATTTAGAAATACTTTTGGCATTACTCACTGGGCTAAAACTAAAATTATTCCTAGTGATTTTATTTTGAAGTAAAATTCAATCAAAATGCATATGTACTATAGTGGACTATAGGTTGAGCCCTAAATATTTCAACTATTTTTGTTAACCAAGAAAAAAATTGCCTCACTATATTTAGGAAAAAAAGAGGTGGCCTTTTTTATTTTTTTCTAGCACAGAAAAATTCGTTTAAATTGTAGATAGTAGAACTATTGCCTCGGTTTAGCTATTGTATAACTTTCAGCTACTTGATTTTTTTCTTTTCTCTTTGGGTTTTTAAAGAACCAAATTTATTATTTCACTAGAGTTTATTGGAAGACAGTGAGGATACCCAGAATGATCATTATAGAACTTGGCAAAGAAGTCATGTAAATCTTACAAAAACAGGGTACCATTTTCAAATAAGTAATTGTTAGAAAATTGAGCACCTTATTAAGAGTTTGATATTTAAAAAAATGTCTTTTCTCTTATGATATACTATCCTAAATTAAATTTGTTTAAATTCATTCTTTATACCAGAATTTCCAACAGCTGTTCTCAGTTGAAATTTGAACAGAAGGGAAAAGTATATCCATGAAGATCTGAAATAAAATTGTAGCTACCTAATCGTCCGTTAGTTTTGAAGAATTCTGAATTAAGAAAATATTAAGGTGGGGCTAGAGTGATAGCACAGCAGTAGGGAGTTTGCCTTGCATGTGGCTGACTCAGGACAGACCTCGGTTTGATCCCCAGCATCCTATATGGTCCCCTAAGCCAAGAGCTATTTCTGAGAGCATAACCAGGAGTAACCCTTGAGTGTCACTGGGTGTGGCCCAAAACAAAACAAACAAAAAACCAAATAAACAAAGAAAAGATAAAAAGAAAAATTATTAAAGTAAGTATATTTGACTAGCTGGTTCTCCATTCAGGCTCACTCCTGACTGGGATTGGGGGTCTATATGCAGTGCTGAGATTCAAACTGGGTTCATTTGTATGCAGGCAAGCACCCTACCCACATACTATCTCTTTAGCCAGACTAAGCAAATTTTGATGACAAAATTCTGGGGAGAAGTATCACCTGGGATTAGTGGTTTTTCATATTTATATATAGAAAAATCCATAAAATTTCTCTAGAAAGCCTTGTAGGTAAATAAAGAAAATGTATTAGCAGGTAAAGGTTAATGGAATAATTAATTGAACTGAAGAAAAGTTCTTTTTTCTTAAGTAGGTTTTTATGAAGCCTGAAATTATTTTTGGTAGAAAGAAAACTACATCACCTCTAAGTGCTCACATTGAAGAAGCTATCTACCCTTCTACTTCTTATTATTTCAATTTTCCTTTTCAATGCTTTATATGTGTTAACACTTCCCATTGAGCCAGTGTTTTATCCCTATGATAGTATGTCCGGGTTTAATTAGTTTGGACTGGAGTCAGAAATTTGTTCTAATTTACTCTGCTGATGTTGATGTATGGTCTAGAATGAGAACTTTTGTTTAACCTACTATAATAATTTTCTCTTGTCACCAAACATCTGTAATGAAGACTTCTATATGACCTCACTTTAACAAAAGAATTAAAAGAAAATGTGGCCACAGCTGATGGTTCTCAGGGCTTACTCCTGGTTCTGCACTTGGGGATCACCTCTGTTTCTTAGAGGAAAATATAAGATGTTGAATACTAAACCTAGATAGGCTACTTAGAAGACATGTGCTCTACTGACAGTACAATCTCTCCAATTCAATAAAAGTTATTTTTTAAAAGTACATGAGAGAGGTATTAACCCTGTCATTACCATGTTTTATGTGGTGTCATAGTTTCTGAATTTGTACATACACTATCAATGTGAAGACTCATAATGGTTCATATAAGACTCTCCTATCTACTATGATTCTCTCATACCATCTCCTTTTCCCACCTACTCTTTCTCATAGTGCTCTATTTTTGTGCCTCAATTTCTATGGTTCCTGATTCCTTCACATGAATTTTCTTTCTACCATAACCCATGCAAAAAAATAATATGTTATTTTTTTCCTGAGTTCATTGTTCTTCAGGTAGTTTATACATTTCTCAGATGATTATGCTTTGAAACTTAAAAGTTCTGATATATCTGAAAGTGTGTGAAGCTACCATTTATTTAATCAGTATCATATTGTTATATTATCACATATAATCTCAATAAATATATAGAACATATCAACTTCTATGTTAAATATATGTATAAATTAGGGAAATATTGCCCATTTCCTTTGAATTCAGATGATATTAGGTATGTTCAGGATGGTATAGCTAAAGAAAATTAAGGTAACTTTTTAAGAGTATGGAAGTCTACATATGAGTGGATAATAAAATACTATGCATATTATATTATGTACTTAATTCAAAATTACTTAGCTATAAGAAAATATGGAATCAAGTGATTCCTGTAATTTTGGGATAATAAAGCATATTATAATCAATGCAGTGAGTCAGAAGGATAAAATATTTGTATCAGAAAAGAAATAAAATCTTCAATGGAAACAAATCCTAATAAATTCCAGTAGAACAAAGAGGGTTTTGAACTAGCATTGTAAATATAAAACAATTAAATAAGAACCGGAAAAAATTCAATTGTATCAAACTTCAACTAATTAAAAACTATCATAATTATGATTTATACCTAATAAAATGAGAAAATACACTTAGAAATACTAGGACACATATCTATAACACATAAAGAACTTTTTTCTTATAATTATGAGCATAATTTCTTTGCCAATATGTTGGATAATTGTTTTTGATGTTGTTATAGTATTGTATTACAACTTGTTTTAACCAAGACAAAGACTTTCCCCAGGTTTCTCTTTGCTTTTCTCCCTCCACTTATTACATGTATAAAAGACCCGCTTCGATTGGATTAATTTGAAATAGGTACATTTGTCTCTGCTAGGGGCTCCTCAAACTTTTTAAACAGGGGGCCAGTTCACTGTCCCTCAGACCATTGGAGGATCTGACTATAGTAAAAACAAAACTTATGAACGAATTATTATGCACACTGCATATATCTTATTTTGTAATGAAGAAACAAAACAGATACAAATACAATATGTGGCCCGCGGGTCATAGTTTGAGGACCACTGGAAGCTGTTCAATAAAGAGAGGTTGCCTTGGAAGGCTTAAAAAAGGCTGAATAAGCTCCATCTCCATGATTTTCTCACATATGAGTGTCTTCGTTTATTAATTCTTGCACCAATTCTGCTTCAAACACATTCTCCCATAGTGGGATTATGATGAGTGGAACCTTGAATCTGGTTCCCAAAACAGGGATCTGAGAATAGAGACCTCCAAAAAGATGAGTGAGATATGACATGACCCTCTCGTGGATCATCGCCATGATTGTCCTCTCACAAGGGATTCAGAGTATGAAAACTGTTGAGTAGAAAAGCTCTCCTCCCCTTCCTCTCTGCCTCCCCATAAGAAATTACCCTATACAGAGTTCCAAGTGAACCTAATAATTAAAATCCTTATCAGCCTGTATTCCACCAAAGACTCATGAGCTTCACTTTTCCCTCCCCATTTATCTCCCTAGACTATCAGCCACCATCGTATGAAGGCTTGAAAATGTTCACACTCATCCTCTTTAAAAGCTTGTGCTTCGTAAGGACTTAATCTCTATACTGTAATACCCTACAGGCTGGAATGAAAGTATGTTCTGTATCCTCTCAGAATTTTCATACGGTTGTTAAAACTTGCCTAAGCTCTTACCAATATACACTGCAGAAACTGTGGCTTAGTGACGAGGACAAGATAAAACTCCATGCCTTAAGTCATATGGGAAAAAACTTTCAGGGGTTCGATTGACTTATGAGCTGATAAAAGGTGAAGGAGAGTGAGGGAAATAAAAGAAAGTAAGGTGCCTTGCCTCATGCTGTTTTAAGTCATGTCTGTGAAGCAGTGTTGTGGGCTTGGGAAAATGTTGATTCTGATCCTAAATTTAAAGGAAGTTACACAAGGACTATTCAGAGACTTTCATAACCAAATATAAACTATGTTAGGAAACTGATAGATGTGATTCAGAGACAGGTTAAATGTCAAGAAACTTTGTAATGTCTGTTAAGACAATTAGCTTTTAAGAATGCTAATGAAGATTGTCATGTGTTCTTGTGCCATATTAGAGAAAGAAGAGATGTCATGTGTTACTTAAAAGTGTGTCAGACGTTACTTCTATTAAAGATAGAGCATGTGTTAATATTATGGAGGCCTATGCATTACAGAGGCAAGCAATGGAATCAGGCTATCTCTGCAGGAAATAGAGACCCTTTCAAACCCACTTCATCAAAAGTCCCACCCAGATCTCTGAGGCAGAGGAAAACATTGACCAACATACTGTTGCTATGATTCTGGGAATTCTGTCTCAAAAAACTGGTGGAGGGGCCAGCCTCCAGCCTTACAATGATAGGGAACTAGGGTAAGTATCATGCCATCCTGGCAATGACTTTTGACTTGAGAGATCTCCAGTTTGATGTACACAATGACAGCCAATAACGACTTAGAAGAAAGATCATACAGAGTTATGCTAACTAAAGACTGACCAGAAGTCTGCAGTTGTAAATTATAACCAAATTTCCCAGGAACCATTTTCCTGGGAAAGGCCATCCTGCTCTAAATTTATCTAGGCTAAAAGTTTGTATCCCAGCTTTTTTTGAGCCTGTTCAAAATAACAGCCACTTTTACCACTTTGCTTTAAGAGCTGATCTCAGGTTTCTGCTTCTTGTGGAGAATTCTAAAATATGATTCATCTTGTCCTTCATAATTTTTTGAAATTAGAAAACAGAAAAGAAGGAGTTGTTGGATTATGCCATGTTTTGCTCAAAACAAAAACTTTCAATGGCTTCTTCTTTTATTTTCACCCACCCCTTTTTACATGTCTAAGCCCTGCCTATAATGGATTAGATCAAGTTAAGTCTTTTGTCTCTCTCACAAAAGCCTCCCCACCCAAATCCAGGTGTGCATTGATCTGGTCAATAAAGAGAGGTTGGTTTGGTGGGCTTGAAGACCATTGGGCTTGAATCCCTCTGTCTCCATGATTTTCTCACATATAATTTGCTAGTTCTCAAAGTATACTCAAACCAACTTTATTAGCAACACCTGTGAATATTAGAAACTCAGTTTGCCCCAACCCAATCTTAAATCCTAGAATTTCAGAGTAGGGTCAATAATTAATTTTAACAATCTCTTATTCTAATACTCTTATTCTCACTAACTGTGAGAATGACTACTTTGCTAAAATATCCTTGTGGAAAAACAAGCATTTATTTTATACCATGTCTTCTGTTTTTTGTTTGTTTGTTTGTTTGTTTGGGAACAGTATTTGAGTAATCTCCCAATAAAGTAACAGTAATATTTTACCCTAAAATTCAAATTTGCAGTAAAATTTTGTGAGAGACATATTTGGAAACTGGCCCCTTAACGTTTCATAGCTTCATTAAGGAAAGTCCAACTCTGAAATAAAAGAAACTATCCAACCAGGGATTAGGTTTTTAAAAAAAAGTCACAATCTGATTTCATCTTTGGCAACTTGTAGTTTTTTTCTTATGATATTTTATCCATTCTTTGACCTCTATTTTCAAGTTATTTTATTTTATACCTCCAAAGACTTAGATCTATTTCTAAATTTCTTTTTTCCTAAAGAAGAAGTATATCCAACATTGCAGTTTTGTTCAACAAGGATCCTCAGGAAATTTTAGCAGGAAAAGGTCATCTCATCATAACTTGCTATCTGATATTAGTGTGCTGATAGGAAAGTTTGGACACTAACTTAAGAAGCATAGATATTACTGGCAAACATTTTTGAACAGATAGCAGTGAACAAATTTATTCTGTGAAATAACTTTGCCGAAAATAGTTATATAGGTTTTGACCTGAATGATCAAACATTTAAGAAATGACGTTGTGCCTAGAACAGGGGTAAAGGTCAAAGAATGTGACTGAATAAATGACTGAATACATTTCAAGAATAAGGAACTCAGGTGTACAGTATGAGAAAAGGAGGTATGTGTCTCTTCAGTCCTATGAGAGCAGGTCTATAGAAATATGTAATTAATCATTTGGAGGAGTAAAGATAGTACAAAACAATTAAAAACACTTTATTCTAATGTAGTCAGCACTCAGAAAACTATAGTTGTTATTGTTAATACAATGGATAGTATGTTACAATGCTCTTTTTATTTTCTAATGCATGTACTGAAAATTGTATTGAATAACCACATTCTCTATATACAAAGATATATAGAAAATTATTCTATACTTGTACAACATATATTTAAAACTACTATGGATGGGCCAGAGAGATAGCAAAGTGGTAGGGCTTTTGCCTTGCCTTACATGTGGCCAACCCCAGAAAGACTTTGGTTCGATTCCAGGCTTCCCATGTGGTCCCCCAACCCTGCCAGGAGTGACTTCTGAGTGTAGAACCAGGAGTATTCCCTGAGCACCACTAGGTGTAACCCAAAGGAAAAAATACTATGGAATATAATAGATACTTATGGATGTAGACTGTGTTAAAGTTCATTTTATTTTTTTAATTGGAATGATATTAATATTCTTCATCTTCAACAATGCTCTGTATATCTAAATTATAACTGCTTGGTAAGGACAGATATACAGTGTTACCTTGATTTAGAATACTGTAGATCTGAGCACTAATTTAAATAGCAAATATAGTTTACATATATGTGCAATCAGAGATTAATATTTTGCATGATGATTTAAGAAAATATAATTTTTAAATTATAGATAAATCTATTTGCACCCTTCTGTTTTCCTAACAGTATAGAGAATAATATGTATTTGTAAAGAAATAGGTGTAATGGGAAATGGCATACACAGAAATTACTGCAGGTGTAAACTAAAAAACGGGAGATAAAAAATTTTTTTTTTGGTTTTTGGGCCACACTTGGTGATGCTCAGGGGTTACTCCTGGCTATATACTCAGAAATCGCTCCTGGCTTGGGAGACCATATGGGACGCCAGGGGATAGAACCGTGATCTGTCCTAGGCTAGCGTGGGCAAGGCAGATGCCTTTTCTCTTGCGCCACTGCTCCAGCCCCAGGAGTTACAAATTATGATCTAACAATATAGTGCATATGTAACTGTCTTGAAGAATTATTTTGGAGATCTAGACCTAGTTAGAGGGAAATTCTTTGGGGAAGCAATTACATGTGTGGAATGTGAGTAGCATTGTATTGGATAGATTTATGACTTGATTGAGAACCCAATCTCCACTCTAAGTTTTTGATCTCTGAGTATTTTTTCCCTTTTTTTTTTTTTTTTTTTGAGGATGAAAGGTTTCCCAAGCTACAGGTGCTCATGATGCTCAGGGTCATTCACTAAAATATCAGCCTAATTTGTGCAAGATGGACAGTTTCATGCTCTGACTGGGCAATTCTGTGCTTCTGCTCAGGCCCAATTGTTATTGATGTGATGAATAAAAGCTTGGGGTATTAGATCCTAAGCAACCTTGCTCAGTGCAGCCTAAAGTGGGTTTAACAGCAGGGATTGGAGTTTTCCGAAGTAAAGCCTTCTGGAATCACTGCAGTGAGACAATGACAAAGACTCTTTATTAACAGGAAGCACAGGGAGCAAGATATTTAAACAGTCACACAATTATTGAGATTTATTTGTGCAGTAAGCTCTAACAAGGGACTGAGAAATCCTCAGGTATACATGCAGCATGTCAGGTCAGCAAAATTGACCTATATGATGGGGGGTATGACTATGTGATCTGAAAAATGTGACCTGTATGAGTAGGAGTACATGCCTTATGTGACTTGGGAGAGCAAAAAAGGTGGGCTCCATTGGGACATGCCAAGTGCTTGCTCTATCAGGCCCTCAATTCCCTTAAGGGAGAGGTGCCTCTGCCTAAAGGCGCCACGCTCTCTCTGTTCACCAGGTATGAGAGACAGCTATGCTTGAATGGAAATCTCAATGGGGTCCAAACATGTCTCCAAAAGTACCTAGTTACAGCCAATGTTGCTGAAAGCCACTGGGCCCACTCTTATGATGCTCAAAGGCCTACATCGAATGGTACTAGCAGGAACAGAACAGTGCAAAGAATTGAACTCAGAATTCCATGCTTATGAGATATGAGCTAGATATGGTCCAATCTCTGTCTTGATTTGTTAGCTTAAAAATAAAATTGGTAATGTTTAATTCTCAGTTGACTCCTAACTTCACTAATGATTGTTTTTTGGAATTAATACTCTGACATTTGTTTGATTTTTAGGTCTTAGTAGCAAAATTCATCCTGGGTAGGTAGAAATCAGTAGATTACTCACTCATAATCTTTCATTTCTCCAATTTTCCTTAGCCATTTTATAAGTATTTTGGTAGTATATGATATCTTTCTTCTGCATTACTGACAGACAGTAATCCTTTATTCATATTTTCATACAATTGCTTCTTTTTTGTGTATGGTTTTTTGGGCCACACTGTTTGATGCTCAGGGGTTACTCCTGGCTAAGCGCTCAGAAATTGGCCCTGACTTTTGGGGACCATATGGGACGCCAGGGGATCAAACTTCCTTGGCTAGCGCTTGCAAGGCAGACACCTTACCTCTAGCAGCACCTCACCGGCCCCATACAATTGCTTCTTAACATACCATCAAAGACTAATTTTCTGAAAGCTGAAATTTTATTTCATACAGTCCTGTACAAAATTAAATTCACTAAAATATGTGACTAAACTTAGACTAATTTTTATTGAAACAAAGCTAAATCAATGAATAATGAAAATCAACCACAATTTGCATAGTGGGAACACTATAATTCTTTATTTTTGGTATTTGTACCAAACTGAATGAAGATCATATTGTACTTTTGGTCTGCCGTTGGGGTATGTATTTCAGATGTGGTCAAAAAGACAATGATAGTGGGGCCAGAGTGATTGCACAGTGATAGGGCGTTTGCCTTGCATGTGGCAGATCCAGGAAAGAGCTTGGTTCAATTCCTGACATCCAACATGGTCCCCTGAGCCAGGAGCAATTTCTGAGCACATAGCCAGGAGTAACCCCTGAGCATCAGAGAGTGTGGCCCAAAAAGCAAAAAAAAAAAAAAAAGACATTCATAGAATCTGTGGCTCCTACATAAAATGTACACATTTCTAACTATTATCGCAGATGTATACTAAATAAAAAATATTTATTAACTTGAAAATAAGCACCTTATCTCAAGGAAAGAATTTTTGTTAGATATTTTCAGTCCTCAATTACACTGCTGTCCATACTTTATCAATTTACTATATTTTATGTATGTGGTCTTATTTAAGCAACAGAATTCTAATCTCTAACTTCAGCAATCAAATCTTATCTGGTTTCTTAAAACCTCCAGGTATTTAGTACCA
Organism: Suncus etruscus; assembly: GCF_024139225.1. Taxonomy (NCBI): domain Eukaryota; kingdom Metazoa; phylum Chordata; class Mammalia; order Eulipotyphla; family Soricidae; genus Suncus; species Suncus etruscus. Next base: position 36,237,815 of record NC_064852.1, read on the forward strand.
GGTCTGCAATGGTAATCCTTTATGAGGAGACTAACTGAATCAAATGTGTTATTATTCACTTGGTATCTAGATGACCTTTGAGGAGAGAATGATAGCACCCTAAAGAGGAAAGAGATTTGTTTCTTAAAAGACCTAGACAAACAACTTGAGTCAATTCAGATCAATGGACATTTATTACCCAAACTGTTGCAAGTTGCATTGATCTCTTCCTTTTCTGAATTTCTGGGGATTCGCTTCAGTAATACTCAACAGAACACTTACTCATGTGCTCTGTTAAATTCTGATTTAATGGTTCTGGGAGCATTTGTCTTATTTTCCCTTAATTACCCAGTATTAGGGTGAACCAAATAATATTACTTACTTTTAACCACTTTAATATCCACACATTTAAATGTTAATATTCTTCAAAGCAATATCTTTAATATATTCTGTCTTTAGATTCCCATCTCAGAGAATGTTCCCCAAAATACAATCAATGAATATTTGATAAATGGGGGGAAAAAAGCAAAATGCAACAAGAAAGCATCTTCAAAAAGTGGTATTGAGGCAACTGTTCAGTCACATGCAATAAAATGAACTGAGATCTCCTTCTAACACTATACGATGGCTAACCTTTTTGAGCCCGAGTGCCCAAACTGCCGAGTAATATCTGGTCGTCCCAATAGCCAGTCTGGCCCTGTTGCCAGGTGAGCTGCAAATCAGACACGGGCACACTTGCCTTCCACCACGCCGCAAATCTCAATTGTGGACCTTCCCTCATGCCAGCTGCAAGGCCTTTGCATGCCATCGAGGCACTAAGGTAAAACCAAATGGATTATAGCCCTTGATATCATGCCACAAACTGTAAGGTATTAAGAAGAAAACACAGGTAAAACACTCCATGACACTGAGACTAAGGGCATCTTCCACTGTCCAAACAAGTGAAAGAATGGCACTACATTAAACTGAGATGCTTCTGCACCTCAAAGGAAACAGTGACTAGGACACAAAGGCCACCTACAGAATGGGAGAAACTGTTCACCCAATTCCCATTAAATAAGGGTCTAATATCTAAGAAACACAAGGTACTGACATAACTTAAAAAAATCAAATCCCATCAAAAATGAAAGGAATAAATGAATAGACAGATAGTCTATCAATAATAATTTCTAATAAATGAAATACAGATAGTCAAAAGGGACATAAAAATTGTCCACATCTTTAATCAATAGGGAGATGCAAACCAAAGCAACAATCAGGTATCATCTAATGCCTCAGAAACTGGTACACATTGCAAAGAATATGAACAATCATTGCTGGTGAAGTTGTGGGGAGAAAGGAATTCTTATTCACTAAGGGTTGGAATGCCATCTAGTCCAGGCTTTTTGGAAAATAATATGGATATTCCCAAAGATACGGAATTTGAGCTCCCATATGATTCAGCAACATCACTTATATATACATACATACACACACACTCTGGGAACAACAACAACAACAACAACAAACACAACACCAAAATGTTTTCTACATGCCTATATTCGTTGCACCACTATTTATAATAGCTAGAATGTGGAAACAACCCAGAAACTCAACAATAGTGGAGTGGCTAAATAAATTGTGGTACATATACACAAATAAATATAGAGAGCTGTTAAAAAAATGAAGTCATGAAATTTTCTTATACATGGATGAACATGGAAACTATTATGCTGAGTGAAATAAGATGTAGGATGATAAACACAATATAATCTCACTCATCTGTGGGGTTTAAGAAAAATAAAAGACAATCTGATAATAATACCCAATGACAATAAAGTCAGAAGGACCAGCTCATGACTTGAAGCCTATCATAAAGAGTGTGACTATAGTTAGAGAAACAATTACACTAGAACTAGCATGACAATGATAGTGAGATAAATATATTGCCTGTCTCGAAAACAGACAGGGTAAGGGATGAAGGAGATGGGTAGGAAGGCTGCACTAGTGAAGGGGGTGTGCATTTTATGATTGAAACCCAATTGCAAATATATGTGTTTACATTGTTTTTAAATAAATATACTAGAAAAAATAAATTCATCTGCAGAAATTTAGAGTTTAATAGTATTTATTGAACGGTTCAAAGTCAGACTTCATTTCTTTCCCCAAATATAAAGGAATTACATGAAGTTGCAGCCTGGAGAGCAAAGGAGGAGGATATGGGATGCATGCTGAGAATGAAGGGAGGACAACATTGATGATCAGAATGTCCCTGATTCACTGTCACTATATTGCTAAAATTTTACTGTGAATTATTTGTAATCCACTTTTGTCAAAATAAAAATTATTATAAAAATATAAAAAATAAAACTGGCGCCGGTGAGGTGGCGCTAGAGGCAAGGTGTCTGCCTTGCAAGCACTAGCCAAGGAAGGACCTTGGTTCGATCCCCCGGCATCCCATATGGTCCCCCCAAGCCAGGGGCGATTTCTGAGAGATTAGCCAGGAGTAACCCCTAAACATCAAATGGGTGTGGCCCCAAAAACCAAATAAATAAATAAAACTTTCTCTTTCCCCCCACAAAAAGTATTGTTTTTTTATTAAGAGAATGGAATAAGAGAGATTGAAAGAAATTCACCTTTCCTTAGAAAAAGTCAGGTGTCTCTGAAATTTACATCTATTAATCAAAAAGTTAATATTACTGTGGGAAAAGTTAAAAAATGCTCTTAAAGGGCTACATTTTTAGAAATTTCTCTTTTAAAAACATATTTATTTTACACATATGCATACTTCTATACCAATATAAACATGAACACATGCATATTTACACATATATATTATTATGTCACATCTTTATTTATGTGTATAAATGAGTTTGTTTTACTAAAAGTCATAAAATCGTGGTCAGGAAAGATAGTACAGAGGGTAAGGCTCTTGCTTTGTAAGCAGCTAAATCAGTTTCAATCCCTAGCAACCACATATGTTCATTATAAGAACCACTGGAAATGATCTCAGGACACAGAGCCAGGAGAAAGCCGCAAGTAGCTCTAAATGTGTCCCCCATATCAAGCATATAAAATAACTAAAAGTAGCCGATCCAGGACCAAAGGTGGTTGGTTCGAATCCCGGTGTCCCATATGGTCCCCCGTGCCTGCCAGGAGCTATTTCTGAGCAGAAAGCTAGGAGTAACCCTGAGCACCGCCGGGTGTGGCCCAAAAACCAAAAAAAAAAAAAGAATCTAGAAAATAGGGGCTGCAGCGGTGGTGCTGGAAGTAAGGCATCTGCCTTGCAAGCCCTAGCTTAGGATAGACAGTGGTTTGATCCCATATCAAATGTCCCCCAAGCCAGGAGCGATTTCTGAGTGCATAGCCCGGAATAACCCCTGAGCATCAAATGGGTGTGGCCCAAAATACAAAAAAAAAAAAAAAAAAAAGAAGTTAGAAAATAAAACCCATGATAAGATGGGGGAAATAAAACCAATGCAATTGTCCTCAGAAATGACATAATTAACTGATGAAGACATTAAAACAATTATAAATATTTAAAAAATAGCACAGCATGTTAAACAGAGATATGGGAGATGTTTTTTTTTATTTTAAATAAATAAGGGTTTATTTTTTAATATAATTTTTATTTTGATCATAGTGGCTTACATATTGTTGTCAATAACATTTTAGTACATATTTACATAAAATCAGGGGGGATTCCCATCACCAGATTGTCCTCCCTACACCTCTGTATTTGTCCTACCTCCCATTCCCTCTTCCCTCACCCCCAGGGCGGCCAGAATATGTGACCCCCCCCCGTATCTAACCCACTACTTAGTAGTCTTGCACCTGTTTGGTCTTGATGCCTCCCGTATCTCCCCCTCTAACTGTAGGCAGGACTATCTAGTTCAAGTTGCGTGGTTTTGCCTGAGAAAGAGAAGATACATAAACTGGGGTAAGAGTCTAATACCCCAAAAATGGGTGGAATCCTAGAGGCTCTCATCATCAATTTGGGAGATGACGGGGAAAAAGAAGGTGAAACACTCCACCAGTACCAAAAAAGGTGTCAAATATCCAGTGAGGACTCCAGCTATATCGATAAGCACCACAAAAAACAGACGAAAAACAAAACAAAACAAACAAAAAACAAAGAAACAAAAAACACGCCATGTTCTTGAAATAAGAAACATGGCATAGCACATAGCAAAAGAAAAGAAAGGAAGAGAAAAAAAATAAGTATAATTGGGGACAACACTTTCAATAATCACCCCCAATCAGAGAAATCGATCAAAATAGATAAATAAAAATAATAATAACAATAATAAATGAAGGTAAAAATATATATATATATATATATATATATATATAAATAACCAAGGTTTTGTGCTTTTTGTATTTTTGTTTATTCCCTCCTGCCCTGGCACAGTAAATATTGGGGTTATTCGAAAAGAAATTCACTTGGCCTAAGAAATATGGGGTTTCTCCGTCCTTGGAGTATACTGTCATGGGATCAGCTCTAGACTTTGCTCAGGATCATTTACTTTTCCGGTGGTGGTCTTTTTTTTTTTTTTTTTTTTTGGTGTGTGGAAGACTTCTGCTCTGTCCAGGTTGATATAATCAGAGCTCTGTGTTTAGAGGTCTCAGTATCTGCACAGATCCTGAGGTGGGACTTATGATGAAGTCAGTCTTTGTGGTTCTGGAGGTTCTGTTACCTCAGTGTCGTTTTAATCCATCTTCTGTGGTTGGTGATCTTGGTCTTTGCACTGAACCTAGGATGGCACCTAGGATAGCGTCTTTCTTTGTGCTTCCAGAAGCCCCATTCCGTTACAATTGTCTCTGCAGACCTTTGCTATCTCTCTGGGCCCTATTTTCTAGATTCTTAATTTTTGGTTGTATGCTGGATAATACTTTTAAGCTTTATTTTAGGATTCAGTTATGTCACTTAAAAACACAGGACACCTGATAATAGTGTAGTTTGGGTTCCAAAAAAAGTGAATATAACAATAAGATAACTTGTGAAACCTTTTTTAGTTTTCCAGATTATACAAACACTATGTTTATATTATAATGTAGTCTATTATATATGCAATGGTATTATGTCTTTTTTAAGTACATGCCCAGAATTTAAAAACACTTATTGCTAATATGTTAAGAATCAATTGATTTGCCTTGCAAGCAGCCGATTCAGGACCAAAGGTGGTTGGTTCGAATCCCGGTGTCCCATGTGGCCCCACGTGCCTGCCAGGAGCTATTTCTGAGCAAACAGCCAGGAGTAACTCCTGAGCACTGCCAGGTGTTGCCCAAAAAAACAAAAAACAAAAAAACAAAACAAAACAAAACAAAAAAAAGGAATCACTTGAAAAGGGGCCGGAGAGATAGGATGGAGGTAGGGTGTTTGCCTTGCATGCAAAAGGCCAGTGGTTCGAATCTCGGCATCCCATATGGTTCCTCCAGCCTGCCAGGAGCAATTTCTGAGTGTAGAGTCAGGAGTAACCCCTGAGCACTGCTGGGTGTGACCCAACCTCCCCCCCAAAAGAATCAATTGAAACTTTAATCAATTGTAGTATTCATATTGGTGTGGGATTTGCTTCCATGTTGATGACTTCTAGCTGATCATGGTTGTGATAGCTGAAAGTTGAGGCTACTGTTTTTTCCCTCCCCTCCTCTTTCCAAACAGTGCTCAAGAGACCCAGTGGCCTTCTGGTGGTTCTTGGCCAACAAGATCATCTGTTCAACGCAAGGTCCTTTGGATGTACTGATGTCCAAGTATGACCTTGGACTGTGTGTTATAGATACCTGGGCCATGCCAGCAATGCTGGAAGTTTTCAGTGCCATACTTAATTGTGCTCAGCTCTTCCAGGACTGCACTTCAACAACCTCCAAATATTTTTTAAATCACAAACTTTTCAATATTTTTGCCAACCCCGCTTGGTTCTTTTAAATTAAAAATAAATTATAAATATTCTAGTAAATGTAAAGTTAAAGATTTTGATTTGTATTCCCCTACCATTCATGATAATGAGCATCTTTACTGTACTTATTGTCCATTTGTAATAATTCTTTTATAAATATGTATTAAACTTATCTGTTATTTAATGTGTTATTTACAAATATTAGGCAGTTATCATTTTTATATATAAGATACAAGTCTTTCTCATGTTACACAAATGTTCCTTTTATTTTTCAGGTAAATAATGCTTTAATTTTTCTTTAAAAGTTCATGTCCAAATTTAAAAAAATACTAAAGTTTATGTCCTTTTATCACTACACATAATACGATAAAGTATTTAATAACCAAAAAAAAATAACTAAAAGTAAATCTTGCCATGGTTTTTGTTCATTCCAAATAAAAAAAAGGTTCCAAATAAAAAAATCCATTCAATCTTCTGGCCAGGGTGTGGAATTAATCTTACGAGAGTAGCTTGCTTTTTAAGAATCTTCCATTTGATAGGTAAGTCAATGAACAAATTCCCTGGAGCATAATCAACGTTTGATGATTTTCTAGAATAGAGATGCTACTAGCTGCCCTGATAACCTACTTTATTGTATAATTTCCCTAGCCATCAAGAAAAACCTTTGTCTGTCAAGCATAAATGCCTTAGAACAACTTAAGACTATTTTTTTCCATCTCATTTAGCCCTTCGTAAAGCTTTGTCACTATTGATCAATACTTTTCTCCTCTCCCTTTACTGGCAAGCTTGTGAGAAGATTTAGTAATTGCCATAGAGTTAACAAGCACTAAGTAACATGCTTATGCCATCTGTGCTCATTTACCATATATTTTTAAGTCTTACTTTCAGAGAAAGAAAATGTGGCAGTGTTTTAATGTGATGCAATAAAATATCTATAGAGCAACAGGTTCAATTTATGTCTTATGAGGCATTATAATTAGTGCCTATAATGATAAATAATTTTCTGTGACACTTTCTTTAAAAATGCCTGTTAAAAATGTCCTTAAATTGGTCTTACTACTGTCAAACATAGACTCAAGTACCTGTAGCACTGAAATATAGAATCCTGCCTTCCTGTCTTTGCTTCCATTCTGAAACCTGTCAAGCAACGTTGCCACTTGTTTCCATTCCTCTCCTCTGTGACTGATCAAACATGATCTATCTATCCTAAGGTATGTATTAAATATATCATCCATAAATGGTTCTCTCTATTCTTTTCTTCTTTGGGGTTTTTAAATAAAGTCCATCTTTCAAATGAGCTTGTAGAATTATTTTTATTAGAATGATATAGTCACTTCTTACTAATGATAGAATACCATATATTTGGGCAATAATACTTATAAATTATTAGACCCTTAAATGGTCTTTTTTTTTAGGTCAATAAGAAACAGAATAATTTTTCTATAGAAAATCACAGAAGTACATGGAAACATGTTTGTTCATGTGTATTTGCCACACATCACTCAGAAATAATTGTAGAATGACCTAATTTTATGAAACAATACATCGAAACTTCTCATCTGTTATTCATGTAACAATGATGTTACTTCACGTTTTTTCAGAGCATAGTGAAATAATTCCAATTCTTAATCTCCTGATATCACTACTCATTGAAAATATTTTAAAACTTAATTCAAAAACATATTAAGTATAAAATTTTAGCACTACAATATTTCCTTTGAATGTGTTTTTTTCCTTACATTCTTATTTTATTTTCATTAATTAATTAATTTGAGGTCTCACGATGCAGTACTCAGGAGTTACTCCTGGCTCTACATGAAAAATTACTATTGGCAGGAACAGAGATCTTTAGAGGTTATTGGTATTAAAATTCAGTCAATGCGTTCATGGCAAGCATCCTAAATGCTCTGTTATCGCTCCAGCCCCCAATTACTTATTTTAATCTATCATTAAAAGTACTAAAATTAGAAAATATCCTATAATCTATCCTTCTTTCCATGGTTTAGAATGTGGCAAGTAATAAAATTTTAAACAATAGATGAAGGCCCTAAAAACATCAGACTACTGGGCCAATGATGAGCTTCACCATTTGTTCACAGTGAAATCTGTGACTTCTAAATCTTTCCTGTCCTAGTTTCTAAGATGTGGTAAAATTATTTAAAACCAAGTTGTATAAGGGTAAAATAATTTAATATATTTTAAGAAATATAATAGAGATGCCAGAGCAGTGGGACATACTGTAGGACATCTGCCTTGCACATGCTAACCTAGGACAAACCTCGGTTTGATCCCCCAGAGTCCCATATGGTCCCATATGGTCCCCCACTCCAGTCTTCTGGAGTGAGCACATAGCCAGGAGTAACCCCTGAGCATCACCAAGTGTGGCCCAAAGACAAAAAAGAAAGAAATATAATAGAGGGTCTGAAGACATAGGCTAGAGAGTATAGGACAACTGCCTTACGTGCAGCAAATCTGGTTCTATTCCTCAGAACTGTAAACCATAGCTAGCACTTCATATGGTTCCTGGGAGTGATCCCTGAGCACAGAGCTCTGAACACTGCTGGGTGTCTCCAAAATAAATAAAAGCAAAAAACAAACAAACAAACAAAAAACCCAAACAAAACAAAAAAAAAACAAAAAAAGAAGAGAAATAGAACCTGTAATAAAACCGACATTATATAATTACATATTAAAATATTTAAATAAATTTTAAAGAAGATTATATTCTTCAATTAACCTATGTAATAAGTGGACTGATAAATATATATAAATATAAATAACTATAAATACAATATATATATTATATCTGATATAAATATATATGCAACATGCAATAGAAAGTGAATATAGTACTTCAGTAGCTGAAACAATAAAAATTCACTTAAAACCATAAACCACAGATCATTTATTTTGTAATTTTTCCCTAATATTTATTTATTGTATAAAGTAATCTGGATCTTTTTGAAAAATATTACTTTTTTTCACTGTGTTTTCCCTTGAATACACATCTCTCTTGCCTCACATCTATATGTTATTTTTAAAAAATCTATTTGCTTAGTTTAAGAAATGGCAGTTTATTTTTGTTTGTTTTGTTTGCCTTTGTTTTTGCTCAGTTCTTATTACTGACTCTGCACAGAGAAAGTACTCCTGGTATGCTGAGGGGACCACAGGCTGTGCCAGGATCAAACAGGTTGGTTGCATGCAAGTCAAGCACTTTGCCTGCAGCACTATTATTGACCACCAAAAATAGTAATGTCTGAGTGAAGAAAAGTAGCATTTGACCTATAAATGAGGGAAAGTTATTTTAGGCAAAGAAAAATATTTATATAATATAAATATATTAGGGACAACACAAACAGCAAAAGTAGATCTTTGAACTGTTTCTCTGCCCTCTGGATATATATTGTATATATAATACATATATAATTTTATATATATAAATATATATATATATAGAGAGAGAGAGAGAGAGAAGATAGGACACATGACAAACACCCAACCGCGTAGTATGTAAAGTGAAAAGGTATAAGTAGGCATGAAATTTTATCTGTCTGTTATTATCACTTAGACTTCATACTAACTCTAAAAACATAGACATATTTTCTAATTTACAAATAGACTAAAGTGGAAGTTAAAAAGAAATATCTACCCAAATTCTTGAAACTAATTATTAGAAGCAGAAGATTTGCTACTAAAATGCAATTACTTAAAGTATGAAGCAAGAATGTATATAAATTTATATTTTAGAAAAAGAGATAAAAATTTATAAGAGCAAAATTGGTATTGAAGAGGTTGCTTTGTTTTATGGTTTCTTAGAGTTTGATTACATATTTTGAGGGAAGGAGCCACAAACTGAGATTCAGTTTTTAAAAATTTTATTTGTGAAATCAATTTTACTAATTCAATATGAATTTGTCTTCTTTTCTATTAAATAAGCATTTCTAAGGATGATTCTCAAGTATGTGTATGATATTTGACATTATATACATGTAACACAAACATTTATGTAAAAATATAGGAAAAATATATAATTTTATATAATTATGCATGTTGTTGACTGAATTACTCTAAAACAAGTAAAACTAAAATGTTGGTAGACATAATCTTAGTACATACTGTTGATTTGAAGGTTAAAATATAAATAATTTATCTGATCTATTTCTGTAGTCAATTTACATAGAAGAAAAAATTATAAAAAGTAAATGAGGCAGGATCGGAGTGGTGGTGCAAGCAGTTAGATGTCTGCCTTGCCTGTGCTAGCCTAGGACTGACCGAGGTTCGATCCCCCTGCATCCCATATGGTCCCCCAAGTTAGGAGCGATTTCTGAGCGCATAGTCAAGAGTAATCCCTGAGTGTCACCAGGCGTGCCTTCCCCCAATAAAAAGTAAATGAGGCAGAGAAATTTTGGTAAAAACAGAGGTGTTCCTTTTTTTTTCTTTACTAATCACTTCAATGCCACACATATTTTCTTCAATTTAAGCTAGTCTAGCTCATTTTGTTTGCTTTTCATTAACTGTGCTAATGTATTTTCGCCTCTCCTCTTTTGTTGACGTTGGTTTCTATTTCACTAAATTTCAAGTTCCCAGAGCTACTTTTTTTCTCCATAATTCAAAGGAGTCTGCATAGAACAAAATAGGAACACTAAATCACTTTTTAAATGGTTCAGATAAGTTTATTTACTCTCTGAACACTCATCTAATTGCTTCTTTTATTTTACTTTGCTTATAGCATCTGTCTACTGAAAATTGTCAGTCACATTCTAGCTGAAGCCATAATGACACTGATAAACGTTCACTCATCAGTCAAACAATCCATTTAACTGACTTTCTCCCACCACTGATTCCACTGGTCAGTGAGAGTGATAGATTAGTTGCTTCAAAATCTTAGCAAAAACAACCTTCACATTTACATGATTTCAAAAAAAATAAACATTTTTTACATAGACCTGCGTGGCTATCAAAATCTTTATGCATCCTATATATTTATTATAGACTTTATTCGATCAATAAGTAGTGAAGCTATTTTAAAACAATTAAAAGCACTTAAAAGTAATTACCAAAGAATTTTAATTCAATTTTTATGGAAACAAAATATCTATTTGACAACCTTGAAAAACTCTTTACAAAGCATCCCCTCCTTCCAAACACACACACACTGTCTCTACTTTCTGTCATAGATGTGACTATTCATTTCACAAAAGATTTAATTGCATATTTGTCTTTCTTAATTTCTGGGCCCATCTTCCTGAGAAAAATAGAAGCAACACAGGTTGTGGTAGCAGAAGGGAGAGAGTAAAAAGAAGCAAAAAATAAAGATTTAAGATTAAAAAGTCTTTTTAAAGGTACAAGTACAGGTGGTCTTGAAGCCATTAACCTAAAAAATATCTTCTTTCTACACTGAAGTCTTTTCGAAATGAGGGCAGGATGCTTCCTGCAATTTTTCCTACTTTTGGAAGTTTTGGCAGCCACAGCCACATCCCACATCCACTGCTATTTAAACCCATTGGCCTACCTCCTCAGATTCTGTGATTCCCAAAGTGTCCAGCTCAAATCATAGTTATACAATCCCTCCAATTTACTTAATAGTGCCACCCCACTAGAAACACACACACACTTAGATATAAAATTAGCATAGGAGCTATCCAAGCTCAACAATCAAATATAATACAGAATGCAACAAATTGAGCTTAGTCAACCAACAGACAATAATCTAATGATTCCATTGTGAGATATATCAATTTTCACAAATTTTGTGTTACTAATTTTTTTTCAATGATTCCATTGCCATTTAGTTATAACAAAAAATATATAATACAAATTTTGTTACTGCCAAGATGGCAGTGTGCTGGTGGGGTGTGAAATTGGGTCAATGATGAAGGAAAGGTTACACTGGTGATTCAATTGGTTTTGGACATTAAAGGGCAGAAACATCTGTATTATGAAAACCTTGTAAACTATAGTATTTAAATAAGGTAAAAATTTAAACAATATATATGTTATTTCTAATTCTCCAATTAAATATTTCTCCAGTATTTCTAATTATCCAACATATTTGGAAAAAGGGGACAAATCTTGCAATACAACAGTTTCTATAGATATTTAATACAAATTTTTGCTTGTTATTCAAAATATTTTATTTTTTATTTCTAAGGGGGCAACATACTGGCATTGGGACTACATATTGCAATATTTGTAAGTCACATGGTATCAATGATTGAAAATTGAGATTTAGACATGCAAAACTCCACTCTTTGAGTCATACTCCATCACTGTAAGGTATAATTATTAAATTAGTGACTCTGAACTTGGTTTTTTGTTTGACTTTTTTTTCTCTGTTCTTCTAAATTAAATTATACTTAATCGAAGAGCATGATACTATAGATATGGACATAGAAAAATTAGAGGTTTTACTCTATTTTAAATTAGTTATTTTAGACCCCATGGATAAAGTTTGTACATAATAGAGTTTTTCCCTAATTTTTCACATAATAAAAGTTATTATTGATTGAGTTTCAGTCATGAAATATATAACATCCTTCACCAGTGCACATTTCCTACCCCACCAATATCCCCATGTCCTGGCCACCTGCCTACCTGCTTAAAGGGAAGTTTCCTCTCTCTCTCTCTCTCTCTCTCTCTCTCTCTCTCTCTCTCTCTCTCTCTCTCTCTCTCTCTCTCTCTCTCTCTCTCTCTCTCTCTCTTTCTCTCTCTCTTTCTCTCTCTCTCTCTCATTCTCATTAATTTATTCCAACCCCTAATTTTTAGACATTGTGATTTTCATTGTTACTAGCTTAGGGGTATCATGCCTATCACTTCATAACTTTCAGCACCCAATTCTTGACCAGATTGGTCATTTCCAATTATCATTGTCATAATAGCCCCACTTTGCAGTAACTGCAGGCTCCCATTATTTATGGGAAACTTCATATAAACAACTGATCCTCCCTGCCAGAATTTATTATCATACTATCTTTTTTCTTATGAGTAATATCATTCTATGCCTACCTTTCTCCCTTTGATTCATTTTGCTTAACATAATACTGTCCAAATATTTCATATAAAAAACAAATTTCATGACTTTTTCTGCATAGTATTCCATTGTGTATATATACCACAATTCTTTATCCACTCATCTGTTCTTGGGCACTGGATTGTTTCAATATCCTAGCTATTGTGAACAGTGCTGTAATTAACTTAGGAGTTCAGAGGGCTTTTTTTCTCAAATACAGGAGTGGGGAGGAGTAAGATGGAGGTGATGGGAATGTTGCACTGGTGAGGAGGCATATTCTTTATATGACTGAAACCCAACTATAATTATGTCTTTAATCAAAGTGCTTAAATAAAGATATTAAAAAAATAAAAGTTTGAAAAATTTACTAGTGAAATCCTCTGTGCCTGGATTTTTGTTTTAGGAAGGCTTGTGATTATCATTTCAAATTTCTTGGAAGTTATACATTTGTTCAGGTATTTTATATCATCTTGTTTCAACCTTAAATGTTACAAGTTCAAAAGTTTATTTATTTCTTCCAGTTTCTCTTGTTTCACGGCATAAAGATTCTCAAAATAATCACTGATTTACCTTTTAATTTCTGCATTGTCTGTTTTGATATCCCCCCTTTCATTTCTAAATCTGACTTCCTCTTTGTGAATTGTGCTAATTGATACTATAATTGTTCTTATTTTTTTTTCAAAGAACCAACTCTTTCATAAATATTTTGGATTTTTCTTAGGTGCCCAATTTATTCATTTTTTAAATTTTATTATTTTCTTCATCATTCTTGCATTTAGCTAATTTTGTTGATTATTTTCAAATTGATTTGGGGGCGGTGAGTCACACCCAGCAGTGCTCAGGGTTTACTCCTGGCTTTGTGCTTAGAAATCACATCTATTAGGCTTGGAAGACCATATGAGATGCTGTGGATCTATCCCAGGTCTGACCTGTTTCAGCCACATGTAAGGCAAATGCCCTACCACTAGGCTATCATTCTGGGCCCTATTTTCCAAATTCTTAAGTTGTACATTAAATTGTCTATGTACTTTTTTTTACCTGATATATGCCAGTAAAGTTATATTTTTTCTTAATATTGCTTTTTCTGTGTCCCACAAATTTTGACAATCTGTGTCTTTATTCTCATTTATTTCTAGGAATATTTATATTTTCTCTTTGATTTCCTCTCAGACCTATAGTTTTATTTTGACTGCTCACTAGTGAGCTGTGTAATTTACAGGTATTAAAGTTATTTCTCAAATTTTGTTAGTAATTCTTTTTTTTAAATTTCAGTTTATCATCATCTAAAAAAGATAATCAGTACAATTTTAGCCTTTTCATATTATGGAGGCTATTTTATGGTTCAATATGTGGGCTATCTTAGAAAATGTCAGCTGTATATTGGAGAAGAATGCGTATTCAGCTTTTGGAGGTAATAAAAGCCCTAGACATATTTTCAGCCACAATCTTCAATTGCTTCCATTAAAGCCAACATATCATATCCTATTTAAGTTTTATCTATTTGATCTATTAAGAGGGAACAGAGCATTGTTGAAAAGTTCTACTACTATTGTGTTACTATTGATACCGTAAATCTATTATCAGTTGTGTTAAAATATTTTACTAGTCTCCCATTGGTGAATATATTTTTGGGAGTGTGATTTCTTCCTTGTGTGCCCATCCATGATTTATTAAGAAAGACCCATTCGTCTCTTAGAACCTTTTTTAATCCTGAATTCTGTGTCATCTGATACTAGTATGATAACCCATCTTTTTAAGGTAGTTGTTTGTTGAAAGGGTTGTCTTCCAACTTTTGAATTTGAATCTATGTTTGCTTTGACTATTCAAATATACTCCTTGCAGGAAACAAAACATATGATTCAATATTCTGATCCCTTTTTCTAGTCTATGTATCTTAACTTCTACATTAGTTCATTGATGTTGATAGAGAAGATTGTCATGGAATTATGTGTCAATACTTTATAGGTGTTTGGTGTGTTTGTGGGATATCTATACCTCTATCTATCTATCTATCTATCTATCTATCTATCTATCTATCTATCTATCTATCTATCTATCTATCTATCTGAGATTTATATCCCACCATTGTCTTTGCTTCTGCAGAGTTGCTTGTGATAAATCTGCAGAAACTCTTGTTTGCTTCTTTATATGCAATTTCCCTTTTTGACCTTGATGTGTTCAATATTATATCTGTATATGGTTTTCATCATTGTGACTAAGATTTGCCTTGGGATGCTTTTATTTGGATCTCTTTTAGCAGCTACTAGTTAGGCATCCATAATGTGAGTATAAGAATTCTCCAGCTCTTACAGAGTGAGAGAAATAGAATATCTGTCTTGAATATAGGCAGGCGTTGGAAAGGAGGGAGGGGGGCATTATTGGTAATGTTGCACTGATGAAGAGGGGTGTTCTGTTTATGACTGAACGCCATGCTTGTAATCATGGTGCTTAAATAAACATTTTATATATATAAAAAAACTCACCAGCTCTGAGAACTTCTCAGTGATTTTATCTTTGATAATTCCTTCTTTATAGGGGTTTTATTCCTGACCCTCTGGGACTCCAATGTTTTTTAGGTTGTTCCTCTTAAATTTATTCCAAAGATCTATTGCTGTCAGTTCACTAATTATGGATATTTTTTCCATTTTCTGTTTTTATTTTTTTTATTTTAAAGCTCTTTTCAATCCTGGTTTGGACACACTCACCTCAGTTCAGTTCAAATGACAGTTTAGTCCAAACACTGCCTCTAGCCCACAGTCACTCCCACAGCTGCAGTAATTGTTCCCTCTTTCTCATGGCCATGTTCTTGTCTCTTATTTAAGTTGCAGTGATGTTTCACACTGAAACATATCCATTACAGGTAACATGCCTTCTCTAATGAAAATGTCAGTTCCTTTTCTCATGGTCTTCCAGAATGCCTTATCTATTTCTATGATAATGTGTACCTTTATACATCTTTATGGTCAATGGTTTATTCCCTTAGGCTAATGATTGATGCAGTAAGGGCCTGGTCTTTGTGGCTGTCCTTGGTGCCCTTTCTTAAAAATATTGAAAGGTAATGATGCTTTTATTCAGAGTTAAGCATTTAGAAAAGTTTATTGGAAAGTAGAGGAGAAAGAAAAGGAATACTCCATGTGAAGAGGAACTTAGTATAGGCCTGTTTTATTCTTTTATGAATTCTGTAACTTTTGAAATTTGTTATGTATGTAGTGCATTATATGCTCTTGTTCAATTCATGTGTACACCTCTCTCCAAGTTACTTTAGTCCCCTGAAATCTTGTTGTAAATTATGGTAGACTTTAGACATAGCAGTTATTGAATAATTGAGCTTGGGTTAGTTTGAGTTCATTTATGCTAGAAATAAAAATACAAACTGCAATTTTAGGAGTAAAGAAAAGACTCAAGTCATTTCAGCACTTTTAAATGTATTGATAAATCCTGAATTGATACACTTTTTGATATAGTTTTTAAAGGAAAATGTTATTAAAATGAGAATTAATACTACTCTTTTCTCACTCCTTAATATAACAATAATTATTTTTCAATTTCTGACTAGTTTTTATTATATTTAAATTTTATAGCAATGATCTACATAAATAAGGACTGTATCATGAAACTTTAAAGGCAACGAGAGAAGAGACTATTCATTCCCTAAGACTATGTCCACAATGGAGTGAAACTGGCACTTCTGGGATGAATGAAACTGATTACTGACTGCATTCATTATTAGTCTTGAAGTTAGAAAGCTACTAACATCCACAATGATACCCACTGACTAAATTTTGGCAGAAAAAAAACTAACGTTTGAGATACAGAATAATATAGTGAGTTCATTAAAGAAAGCATTTGGTTGGGTAGAATAAAAAGGAAAGAAGAAATAATAAAGCAAGCCAAAGTATAGATAGAGTTTAACCATTAAATATAAACAGAAAACAGTTGTCTGGTTTGGTACCATTTAAGAAGAGCGAAGACAGCTCAGTTACTTGATAAATTACAGCCACTGCTGGGAAGAAATCTATATTTCCTTTTGTTTCCCCAGTCAGTGATTCACTGAAGCAATTGTGCAGTTTAGTGTAAATTATTCTTTGTTCCTGTAGTACAATTTGGGGGAATGTTACCTTTCCTTCAAAAATATCTGCCCCGTATTTATTATGAAATAAATACAAGGTTTCTTTTCTTAACACCCTCCCACCTTTGTAATGACTAGTATTTTTTCTCCTTAGGAATAAATCATTCAGCAGAGAATTTAGTTCCTTTGAGCAGTTCTTTGAGAATTTACAAAAATATACAACAATAAAAGTGATACAGGATTTGATGGCCACTGCCATAGATGACAGATCGTTTGCTATTATAGTGATAGAAATTAATTAAAATTTACCTCATTCAAAAAATAGGCAGAAAATTGCCATATCGAATCAGTCAAATTGAAAGACTGGCTTCATTCTAACTATTTCTCATACTGGGACCACCTTCCATTCTTTTGAAACACAAGGGAACATGGTTGTCAAGAAAATGTGATACATTTTCTTGAATTGCTAATCTTTGTTGCCACTTTATCAGCCCTGCAAATACTCTAATTGGATTTTCATTAGGATAAGGGCATTCATATGTCTTGATTTGTTTCTTTCGTTTTTAATTTTTTGACCATATCTGGTGGTGTTCAGGAACCATTCTGATGAACAGGGGGAACTATATAGGATGTTGGGGATTGAACCTGAGTGGGACATGTACAATGCAAATTTATCCACTGTATTATCATTCCAGGCCTCAAGATAAGGGGTTTCTTTGGGCTATTTGGAAAGATGATCTCTTCCAAAATGGATGAAACAATACCATCCCTAAGCATCACAATGTTTTGCTGAATCAAACACTATACATGTGATATGGTAAACTCAAAGAAAAAGTAAGTGGAACTCTTGCTCTGAATTGTATGTATATTGAGTTGTGTGAACTAAAAATAATATTTCTAATCAAAATATGTTCCATCAGACTATGCTTTCATATAAAGAATAAAGAATTGTGAAGAATTTTTTAGTCTACCTCTGTTGGCCTGTAATAGAAATGCAATGCAGTAGATGAAGCTCACCACAAAGAGTGATGAGTGCAGTTAGAGAAATAACTACATTGAAAACAAACAAACAAACAAACAAACAAACAGAAAAGAAATAACTACATTGAGAACTATCATAACAATGTGAATGAATGAGGGAAGTAGAAAGCCTGTCTAAAGTACAGGTCAGGTGGTGTGGGGAGGAGGGAGATGACATTGGTGATGGGAATGTTGCACTGGTGAAGGGGGGTATTCTTTACATGACTGAAACCCAACCACAATCATGCTTGTAATCAAAGTGTTAAAATAAAGATATTAATTTAAAAAATAAAGATTAAAGCTAAAAATAGAAATGCAATGTAAAAATCCAAACAGAAGAATTGTGGGGCAACTTTTGGAACGTTGGAATGTAATAAACTTTTGTCCAGACCAGTAATGTTATTTTCCCATTACTTTTATGTGCTCATTATTCTATGAGTTAATTTTCTCATAATGTTATATACTTTAGCTTACTAATAGTTTAGTTAGTTTTAAAACCAAAATCTGTCATTAACTTCCATCTAGCCATACTATGAACAGTTTTAATTGACATACAATGTCCAAAAGAGTCAGTGATTGCTACGAAGTCACATAAGTAACTATGTTTAAAACTAATATACAGGGCCGGCGAGGTGGTGCTAGAGGTAAGGTGTCTGCCTTGCAAGCGCTAGCCAAGGAAGGACCGCGGTTCCATCCCCATATGGTCCCCGCAAGCTAGATGCAATTTTTGAGCTCTTAGCCAGGAGTAATCCCTGAGCATCAAACGGGTGTGGTCCGAAAAACAAACAAACAAACAAAAAAACTACTCTAATATGAAGTTTATCTTAGATTCACCTTTATAAAAATGAATTATTGATTAGATTAATTTAGTATAATACCTCAAATAAATTCTTTCCTTTATTCTTGAATTTCTTACTTTAGATAAAATCTTCAGCAGAGGAAAATACTTCTTAAGGTTCTGCTACATGCAAATTCCCAATAGCAATTATCTTCTATTTGCAATATTTCTAGTGTACATATCAGTTACTTTCTATTCCAGAGACATTTTGACATCTTAGCATTATCCACTGATGAGCATAAGAAATTAATATAACTTTAAAAGAAACTTCTTTGTGGAAAATTTAACTTTAATCAAATCAGGACTAATGAATATTTAGTTGAATGGCATACTATCTACAGTCCAAAATAAACCCAATTTAAAGGTCAATTTTCCTTTATTTGTTAACAACAAAATTACTCATGTAGTTTATGTTAAGATAAAATCTGTTATAGTTTCTCCATTTTAATCAAATTGATAACATCTTATTTTCAAAAATCATCACATGTATAGTGATTATCAGCACACTTCATTCATATAATCATATATTCTCCGTTTATAAATGTAAGGGAACACTATATTAGAAATTCATAGGAAGTTAGAACTTTTAAGATACTAATTAGAAATTTAATTTTTTATTTCAATATCAAAATTGTTAACTATAAATTTTTGAATTAACATCAATAAAATATATACATTGAAAATTTGTATTTATTTAGTATTTTAAAGAATTGGCTACATAAATAGTACTCAGATGCTCTCACTCTCTCTATTCCAAAATGACCCATATCAATAGTTGGGAATCATATGCAGTGATGGAAAAGGGGTTGAAAATATACAATGAAATTATCTTAATTCCTGTACTAGTTCCTGACCTAAATAGTTTTATATCTTCTAATCAATGATTTTTTTCACAAATACATGATTTATAATACTAATGTATTAATGGGTATATTTCCATATATCCATGTTGAAATTATTTAATATGCAACTAAATGAACATTAATACTGGACTGACTGTCTTTATTTTTTGTGGTTTTTGGGCCACACCCGGCGGTGCTCAGGGGTGACTCCTGGCTGTCTGCTCAGAAATAGCTCCTGGCAGGCACAGGGGACCATATGGGACACCGGGATTCTAACCAACCACCTTTGGTCCTGGATCGGCTGCTTGCAAGGCAAACGCCGCTGCGCTATCTCTCCAGGCCCCCTGGACTGACTGTCTTGACTTCAATTGTGGTTTATAATAAACATTTGACTTAAATAATTTTTTTGGTTTATTGGATTATACTAGAAGACATTTGGTGCTTATGTCTGGCTCTGTGATCTCAGAGGTTACCCTGGTTATACTCTGGGAATCATACTGGTGCCAGGTGTCAGGATATGACCAGTTGTATTCAGAGCAAACATATAAACTCCTGTATTATCTCTCTGCCCCTGACATTTTTTGGTGTGTGTGTGTGTGTGTGTGTGTGTGAGTGTGTGTGTGTGTGTGAGTGTGTGTGTGTGTGTGTATGTGTGTGTGTGTGTGTGTGTGTGTGTGTGTGTGAAAGAAATCAGGCTCAGGACCTTGCACATAAGGTAAATGCTCTACATTGAGACACATCTGTGGTTCTCAGTTCTGATTTATGAGAAATACATATCATATGATCTAGTTGGAAATATCACTGTGAGAATAATTTCATTAGCCATAATGGAAAAATTTATGCTAAGGTAAAATAACAAAAAATAAAAACCAGTTGAGGACAGTGATCTTTTTTGTTTGTTAGTTTGTTTTTGCTAAGTATAGAAGAAATAAATATTAACAAAGTAAAACTTACTGGAAGGCAGAATCAATTTCTGAAAAGTGAGACATGTGGGACAAAAAGAAGTCTAGTGTTGTGTATGAATGATTTGTAATTTAGGTCGATCTTGTTCCCCTGAAAGTGAGTTAGGGAAGAAAAATGTGAATTGGTAAACTGAAGCACCCACGAAGAGGAATGACATTTTCCACGAATAGTTTTCCAACACATCCCTTTCTCCATTGCTTCAATAAATACATATATATACAAAATATTTGCTTTGATTCTCTATAGTTTCATCATTGTCTAAACCAATTTTACACATTGCCTCATGTGGTTGCTACTCCAACTGTGTAATTTCAGATAGCACCCCAGATTTATTCAGAACTTCGTATTAAGCATATGTTCAGATGATTCATGTTTCCACAAAAATATGAGCACAATGTAACTAAAAAACTCACTTGATATTTCAGAGAGATAGTTAAGAGATTAAGAAATTAAGGTGTTTGCCTTGCATGTGCCCTGCCAGCTTTTAGACCCTAGCACTACATACACCCCCAGATCACATGATTCATGACTCTTGAGCAAGTACAAATATAATCCAATACTCTAGAATAAGCAAACAAATGAGTACATTTGTATGTATAAACCCCATTCTTCCCTTCAGCTTTTCTACATTTCCTTCTTCCTATCATGCCCTCCTAATTCTTTTTCTCTTTTTGTATCCATTCTCTTACAGAAAGTGGCCTAAGAAACCATGCTTCAGTAAACTCCCTCCTGTGAATTTAAATGCATTTTAGGCAATATTTATATACTCATTTATACTAATGCTACTTTGGGGAGTGAAAATGATTTCCAGGCAGTGTTCCCCAAACCCCACCCTGCACAAGAGGGGTAGAGGGGGGAGGAGACTGGTGAATTTGCAGCTTCCAGCACAATTAAGGAACTAACTTCCTCTCTGGAAGTCAGAAGCTTCAGCCAGCTGGGGAGCAGCACTGCTCAATGCTAAAGACCTTTTGGCCAAGCTTAGGGGGAGAATGTGGGCTCCAGCTATTCCAACAACCTATTCCAAAAACTCTATTCTTCCTACTGGACTCTAGGGTTATCCTTGGGCGCCTTCCCAGGGTGCCAGTGAGGTGGGTGCCAGAGAGGAGTTTAAAGGGTACCCCATGCCTTCCTCACCACCACCCTGAAAAAGAGGTTCGGGTTTGAGGAAATCGTTGGCAACTTTCCTTCCCACTAGTCTCATTCTCAAACTGTGTGGAGGCAATATATAAACTATACCTAGTTTATATAAATTAATAGGATATCAGAGTCTAATTCACATTTGCATTATACAGAATATATTTATACATATACAGATATATATATACAGATATATATATACAGATATATATATATATCCCTTTGGCTCACCCCTTACAGACTCATTTCTAGTCCTTTACCCACTTATCCCACCACCTATTACCTGACATTTAACACTTTTATCTTCAGTTCTTGAATTATCACAAGCAGATCATTATCCCCACTCAAACCAGCTGCCAACAAGTTCCCAAAGTAAAGATATAGAGTTTCAAACTGAGAAGAAACCAATACTCTTTTGCTATTGATCTACTCTCAGTGACCTCCTTTCTCCCACCTACCTCATTGCATACATTTGCTTGCTACCTTACTAGATTTCTGAGAAGTCCCATTCAAAAACATTTACTGACATGGGACTCCTGGGAGCAGTTTTGAAGACTCCAGAAGGTCAAATCAAGGACCAAAGTGCTGTCCCGGACTTAACACTCCCCCAATTATTTCTAAAGACATAAAAGGGACATGTATATTTACTTTGATTATCTTAGATGTATTCCCTTAAATGCTATAACTCTTATTGAATATCCTTTTATATAGTGACAATTTCGCCCATTTTTAATTGATTTTGTTTTTTGTTTATTTTTGTGATCTGTTCAATAAGGAATTCTGTCAGAAAAGCTTTTCTGTTTAGTTTTCATGTTAGAATCAAGTTACTGGGATTGTTGGACTTGTTCCCTAGCCCCCCCCCCCCATTCACCAATAATAGCTGTGGCATTGTCCCACTTTTGCATAGGCACATTAAAATTGGAAAATATTCTATATGCAAACAAGTTCTTATCTAATAAAGATAGAAACACAAATTTTGTAATGCAGTGGGTCCTTACACCCTGAACATGGTCATAATGACTTGGCTCAGACCAAGTCCAATGCCCATACACCCCTAAACCATGGATATCATCTACAGAAACAACCACAATATTCTATAACATCACCAGGAAGCCGACCAAATTATTTGGCTAATTTACCTTCATGCCCTATTGGATTTTTCTTGTTAATATCATTTTTATAATGATCTTGATGAAAATACTGAGTCAAGTCTGAAATATTATACAAGCATTGCAATATTGAGTTTATGTAGCAAGAGTTTCCTATATTTTGGATCCCAGTTAAGATAGGTTCCTGTCTTTCCTTTTGCATCTCGGAGTGTAAGGGTTTATGACTACCATCAGTCTCACTCAATATATGTGTGTGACAGCTAAATCCTTGTTCCCTGCCCCCAGAGACCTCAGCAATATTACTGTTGTTAATGTCTTGAGTATTCTGTTTTTGCTCTAAAGGGGAGTTTATATTCTGAACCTGATCATTTGTGCAAGCCCGATTTCTAACAAGGCGTAATGGAACCCAAAATTTCTTGGGAGGGTTGTCATTTGTAGAAACATAGGCATAACCTCTTCCTCTCAGGAGAAGATATCCAGCTATCCACTTTTCATCCTCCTTATCAAAATAGGTTTATGGTTTGTTTCGTGTCTCTGAATATCTTCTTTAAAATGTCTTTCCACTGCAGTGTAACTTTTCCCTTGGGGTAAGTTTAAGTAATTTAGTGTGATAAGAGTCAAAGATAGCAAATCCGTTGGTGGTGAACCTCTTTTTCTATTTTTTTTTTTTGTAATTGAGTTTTTCAGGTTCTGTGAGTCCTTTCTACAATGACCTGTCTCTACAAATGTAAGGAATTCCTTTCAGATGTCTTATCTGCCATTCTTTATAAAAAAAATTCAAAAGTTTTGCTAACATAGGCTGGCCCATTATCCATTTTTATAGAATATGGAATACCCATCACAGAAAAACATTGTAAAAGAAAACTACAAATAGCCTTAGATTTTTGAGAAGACATACGAATTGCCCACATAAACCGAGAATAAGTGTCCACCACAACATGAAGATAAGGTTTTCTTGGAAATAAATCTGTTTGAGTTATATCCATTTGCCAAAGTTCGTTAGAATTTAAGCCTCTTGGATTTGCTCCTGGTATGTGAGTCTTTTTTTGTTAACGGTGCAAAAATGTTGCAGTTTTCTACAATTTCTCTAGCTTGCCTCCATGGAATTTGGTAATTCACATGTAAACAGCAAGCATTTGTGTGTAGGACAGAATGTTCCTCTACAGGTGATTTAAATATAGGCATTGCTAGCAAGTCAACAGTTTTATTTCCTTGAGCCATCGGTCCTGGAAGACCTGAGTGGGCTCTAATATGTGTGATGAAGATGGGTTCAGTTCGTTTTTGAAGAAGCTGCTGTAATCATTTAAGTAAGTTCTGTATGATCAGGTTAATAGCATTAAGGGAAGCAGTGGCAATTATATGACATAAATTTACCACATACAAAGAATCAGAAACTATATTCATGGCTTCAGATACATTTTCTAATAGGTAAATTAATGTTTCTAATTCAACTTTCTGTGCAGATTTATATTTGGTATCTATGGTCATATTAATGTTGTCTCCGGTTATTCCTCCTTTTCCATTTTGGGATCCATCGATGTAAAAACTTTAGCATTGGGAATAGAGGAATCCTGAACAATTGAAGAAATAACAAACTGAGTTTTCTTTAAAAAGTTCCAAGTTTTTCCTGATGGATAATGGGAGGATATTTCTCCTGTGAAATCCAAGAAGGCCCTTTGTAGAGATTCATTAAGAGACAATATTGACTCAATTTCCTTCTTTGGCATTGGTAAAACTATTATAGCTGGGTCAAAACCTAGTAAAGATATATATCTGAGTCTTGCCTTAATAATAATCTCTGAAATCAGTTCCATGTAGGGGACAACATGAGGCTGTTTGTTATGTTAATACACACATTCCAAAGGTCCTGCCTGTTTCATCAAGGCCCCCATGGTGGTTTCTATAGTAGGGGAGATAAACAGAAATATGTTTTCTCCTGGGATAAATCTTAAAAGAAACGATTTTTGTAATCTGCCCAAGAAAATGTCCAATTCATTTTTGGCAGCTGTTAAGTTTCTTGGGCTATCTAAGGTAGAGTCACCCTCCAATATTTTAAACAAATTAGAAAACTCTGTATTTGGGATTCCTAGTGCAGGGTGGAGCTAATTTGCGTCACCTAAAAGTCTCTAAAAATCATTAAGCATTCTGAGGTTTTCTTTTTTGATAGAAATATTTTGTGGACGTATTGACGTCAGTCCAAAATAAAACCCAAATATTGATACAATGGCATAATCTGTATTTTTTCTAAAGCTATTTTCAGTCCTGATGTTTGTAAACAGTCAATAACATAAGAGTATAAGTCCTGTAAATCTGGTTTATTATTCATTGCGAGCAAGATATCATCTGTATAATGAAATATCATGGCCTGAGGAAATTTTTTACGAGGAAGGCTCAAAAACTTATCTACAGAAAACTGACACATTGTTGGGGAATTCAACATGCCCTGGTGGAGAATGGTCCATTGGAAACATCTGCAGGGATGGGTATTATTGAGAGAAGGAACTGAGAATGCAAAACTTTTTTTTATTATCTGGGTGAATAGGAATATGGTAGAAGCAGTCCTTCAGATCAATTATAATTAGTGGCCATTCCTTTGGAATAACTACAGGTGATGGTAAACCAGTCTTCAATTTGCCCATAGGTATCATGGTTTTATTTACAGCTTTAAGATCCATCTAAAGTCTCCATTTTCCAGATTTCTTTTTTATAGTAAATATAGGCAAATTTCATTTAGAAAAGAAGGTTCAATATGTCCTAATTTTAGCTGTTCTTCCACTAATTCTGTCAGCACCTTTAATTTATCAGTTTTAAAGGGCCACTGACCTGTCCAAATTGGTTCATCAGATTTCCATTTTATTTTTATTGGTGCTGGGGTATTGATGGCAGGGGCCCCTATGAAAAATTTTGGGTTTTTAAATCAAGAGAAGGTTCGGGTTTTTCTGGAGCTAATGGGATGTGGAATTCTGCCTTCCACTGTTTGTGTAGGTCACAGCCCCATGGGATGGTAAAAATGAGCCCACGTGAGGTCTGATTATCACTTTTTGTTTTCTGGGCCGTAAAATATCATAGTTCTCGTACTGAACAGACAGGAGCTCAGGCCTCCTACTCCTTCTAGCGAATACGGGATTTCCTGAAGAGGCCAGTTTTCTAGCCATTCTTTATCAGAAATTATGATAACCTAAGCACCCATATCTATCATGTCATCAAATGGTTGCCCTTCCGAGTGAAGTTTGATCTTTGGGTGTTCAACTTTAAATTTATTAACCAGAGCCACAATTGGGTTTTGAGCAGCACCCAGATCTGTGCTTC
Organism: Suncus etruscus; assembly: GCF_024139225.1. Lineage (NCBI taxonomy): Eukaryota > Metazoa > Chordata > Mammalia > Eulipotyphla > Soricidae > Suncus > Suncus etruscus. The sequence goes on from NC_064852.1 coordinate 36,263,966, forward strand.
CAAAACCTCCAATTCTAGTCGTATCTGAAGTCCCAAATTTGATATAAGGCACTATTACTATCTGGGCATTGCTTCTCCTTTTTTAAAGGTCCATGTAACTGGTATGGTAATAACTACAATGATTTCTCCCATAGAATCTGAGTCAATGACACCAGTGGTTACTTATATACCCTTTATGTTGAGGGCACTTCTGCCAAGAATCAAACCATAGTATCTGGGGGTGGCGGGCCCACAATGCCAGTTTCTAACATGTTAGGACATGCTCCTGGGTAAATTGTAATGTCCTCTGGGCATAATATGTCTAATCTGGCATTCCCTAATGTGGCATGAATTAATTTCCTTATAGTGATGAATTTTCTTGGGCTGGGCTTGGAAGGATTATTGCCTGTGAATTTTGCCCCCGATTTGGAAGGGCCTGGGGGGAGGCTGTGTGGGCATTTCCCTGCATCTTGTATGTGTGCCCTTGAGGAACAGAATTTATAAGAAGACAGCAATTCCTTTTGATATGCCCCTGTTTTCCGCAATGTTAGCAGACGATTTGCCTCCTGGGGATTGTGTTGAAACCTCTTCTTAGGTTATCATCAATTAGGTTTCTGGATCTGCAATCTTTCGCCCATTGGCAACCCATTTTGCATTTTGGGCAAAGACCTGGTTTATGGAAAGTTCCCTGTCCCCAAGGGGAGTAAGGCATCATTCCCTTGGTAACTGGGAATGTTAGTACCGAGTTTAAGTGTGGTGGGGTTTGGGGTTCCCCATAGACATTCTGACAGGCATAAAGGAAATCATTCACATCTGTCTTTTCATTTAATGTATTCAATACTAATCTACAGGCCGAATTTGCATTATGATAAGCCAAAGATTTTACTAGGAAGTTTCTCATCTCCTCATCTTTGACTTGTAACTTCAGAGCATATTTAGTCTGACCTACAAACTCTGCATGTGGCACATAAGGGCCTTGGGTAATTTTTAAAAAGTTTCCTCTACCAATGCTGTTAGAATCAATTTTTTCCCATGATGACAATGCAATATCACTAAATAAATTTAAAATTTCTTTAGGTAAAGCTGCTTGTGTCTGAATATTTGCAAATTGATTTTCTGCCATCAATAATTTATATGATAGAGTAACACCTGCCGGTTGTTTTTTTGTACCATCCAGGCTATATACTTTGGCTTTTATGCCTTCTGAATAGTACATTTCCCATTCAGTTCGCTGTTTAGTTAACAGGCATATTTTAGTGATTCTTTTAAAATCATACAAAGTCCAAGATGAGTTATGACTCCAAAGTTTTAGTAACTCCACTGTATGGTGATTTTGGGCCATACTCTTTACATGCTTTTTTAAACCGATCTAATTCTTCCATCTGAGAGGGTACATAGTTAGAAACATTTACCCCATGTAAAGGGGATGAGGCCAGATTAGCAAAATTACTCTGAGTAGAGCTCTGAGGCCATGTGTGTGGTTCATCATATGAATTTGCACTGTTGTGCAATTCAATTTTGTGAATAGAATCAGGCCTCACTTCTGGAGTTAGTGCTGGAGGTTGATCATTGTCTGAGTCACTACTGTCATGAGATTTGCTAGAATCAGACTTAACATTCCGAGTTGATTTTCTTCCAGCAAAGATTCCTATATTGTTGATGGTGGGGCTGGATTCATCAGCCGGCACCTTGGTATGAATTTTCGTTGGAAAGATTTCCTTATCCATACTGGTTTTAGCCTCACCATTTCTACACTTTCTATTTCCTAAATACCAGCCAATAACTATGATCACAGTAATAACGTAAGCCAACACAGAAATTCCACAAACTATGACGGCTGGAGACAATGCAATTTTCATTTGAAATATAGACCACAGCCATCCAACTGCAGTGATTGTCCTTATATCAAAACCAATTAGTGTTAAACAAAATGGAATAATCCACTTGTATACTAGAGAACCAATGCATAAGCAAAAAGGTGGCAGAATCCACATGACTAACCACAGAAACCATTTAATGGTCAGCAGAGGAAATTTCCAATGAAGTATTTCACTTACAGTTATTGAGGGTTCAGGTTCAGCCTGTTCAGGCGCCATAATGTTGCAAGTCAGCCCCTGAAGTGTTTGACTGATGGAAGGATTGAGGATGAGGCCTTTCTCCTCCAGCTTGGACCACATGTCTGTTACCCTGTTCAGTCGGTGGTTCTGAGGTGAATGATGCAGGAAAAAAGCCAACAGGCAGTCAGGCTTCTGAAGAAAACAGCTCTTTATTTCGTGAAGAGGCCGAAGCCAAAAGGCCTAAGAATAGGTCCAGGACAAAAAGCCTCTCACCTTCCACAGACCCTGGTTTTTATGCCCCAGATTCAGGTACCACCTAATGGTGGGAGCAGAATAAGGTACCACCCTATGGTGGGAGCAGAATGCCAGGTCACACCCTAGGGTAGGGCACAATCACCGAGCAGTAACATAATAATCCCATTAAAATATTTACATACACAACACCAGAAAAGATCCTACCACTGCCCTGGCATCAACTTACTCCAAAGAGGGTTCTATTAACACCAGATGACTTAGCAACAGCAACAACCTGCTTGCAGGGCAGGGGACTCTCTGAATTGCCCGCTAATGGTGAAGTGAAACTAGAGTACACTCAACATCATACTGACCACAATGAAGAAGTTGCACAGAAATCAGAATCTTCAATTACAGAAACCTGACATCAACAACAGCGAATCTGCAAAAAAACATTTTTTTCAGAACCACAGAGAAAGACTAAAGGGTTGGACAACCTAATATGCTTGGAGCCCAAAGTCATTCTTATGCCAGAAAATTTCAGAGGTGACATCCCTTGTATTTTGGCCAAGGCTTTTCCCTTACGTTTCCCCCATATTTTACTGGGCCTATGCAAACAACAATTGCTTTCTCACACCATTTTACTGTATTTTATAACTCTTTTCCTTAAAAAAAAAAAAAGCTTACGAGACTCTGCTGGGCCCCTTATGCTCGGCAGATATTTTGGGGCTTCCCCCAGTTTGCTTCAACCTGGGAACTTTGATCTTCTCTGGCATTCATCCCCTGATGGCTTGCCTCAGCTGAGGTGAGTTTTTCTGGGCCAGAGTTGTGGATAAAGCTGAATTCTGGGGCCATTAGGCTCAGCAGACATTTTGGGGATTCCCCCAGCTTGCTTCAACCTGGGAACCTTGATCACCTCTGACATTAATCCCATGAGGACGTGCCTCAGCTGATGTGTGTCTTTCTGGGACAGAGTTCTGGATAAGATAGACTATGCTGGGCCCCTTAAGATCGGCAGACATTTTGGGGCTTCCCCTGGCATGCTTTAACCTGGGAACTTTAATTTTCTCTGGCATTCATCCCCTGACGGCTTGCCTCGGCTGAGAAGAGTCTTTCTGGGCTGGACTTGCGGAAAAGGCTGACTCTGCTGGTGCCCTTAAGCCACCTAGCCAATAATACCACCACAACACATAGAAAAACCCACAGCATAAGGGTGACAACGGGGAAACTATGCAGACCAACTTCAGCCATAGAAAATGAAGATGGAAACTCTGATGGCCCAACAATGGCCAACCACCTAGGCAGTCTTTCAGAAATGGAGTTTAGAGAAGAAATATGGAGGATGCTCACAGAACTCAAAGGAAGTATAGATCAGAACACTAATAAAAATCAAGAGAATATGAAGATAGAAATCAGAAAACTTCAAACTGAAATATCAGGTCAAATAACAGGTCTGAAAAACTCAGTAGACAAATTGAAGAACATAATGGATGAGCTTTCCAACAGGTTAAAAGCAGCTAAGGATAGAATTAGTGCGCCGGAAGATGTGATGCATAACAACTTTACACAGCAGAAGAGATTGGAAAAAAGCCTTAAATCAAATGATCAGACAATGGAAAATTTACTCCAAGAATATGAGCAGATGAAAATAGAAGTCTTTGATAAGATCAACAGAAACAACTTTAGAATTATTGGAGTTCCAGAGACCCAAGAAGAAAATATCCAGGAAGAATCAACAGTCAAGAACATCATCACCAGAGCTAAAGAAACATGTGACCAAATCCTGCATGCCTGAAAAGCTAAAAAAGACCCCAGGAGAAACACCCCAAGACACATCCTAGTCACAATGATGAATCCCACAGATAGAAAAGAATACTGCAAGCAGCAAGATCAAAAAGGGAAATTACATTCCAGGGAGCATCCTTGAAATTTACAGCAGACCTGTCACCAGAAACACTCAAGGCCAGAAGACAGTGGTGGGATATAGTGACAAAACTCAATGAAAAAAATGCTTCGCCAAGAATACTGCACCCAGCAAAACTCACATTCAGGTTTGAAGAAAGTATACATGGCTTCACAAATAAACAACAGCTCATAAACTTTACAGACTCAAAACCAGCCTTAAAAGAAAAATTGAAAGATTTATTCTAAGACAAGACAGAACAAAAGATACACTAAACTTATATATAAAGATGGCAATAAATCCCATGACAATTATTTCTCTCAATGTCAATGGATTAAATGCACCTGTTACGAAGCACAGAGTGGCAAAATGGATCAATAAAATGAAGCCAAACTTCTGCTGCCTACAAGAAACACACCTGAATAGACAGAATAAACATAGACTCAAAAATCAAAGGCTGGAGGAAAATCATTCAAGCAAACAACACCTTTAAAAAAGCGGGGGTGGCCATACTAATATCAGATGACACAAACTTTATACTCAGAAAAGTTGTAAGGGACAAAAATAGATATTATGTACTAATCAAGGGATATGTACAACAGGAAGAAATCACTCTCCTAAACATATATGCACCCAATGAGAGATCAGCAAAGTATTTAATACAATTGTTGACAAATCTGAAAAAGAATATCAATAATAACAATAATTGTGGGAGACCACAACACAGGCCTGTCAACACTTGATAGGTCAACCAAATGGAAACCCAACAAAAATATACTAGACCTAAAAAGAGAAATGGAAGAAAGAGGCCTAGCAGATATATATAGGACACTCCATCCTCAGAAACCTGGATACACATTCTTTTCCAACGTACACGGGTCATTCTCCAGGATAGACCACATGCTGGCACATAAAACATACCTCCATAAAATCAAGAAGATAGAATTTGCAGGCTACCTTTGCTGACCACAAGGCTCTGAAGTTAGATGTGAACTACAAAGGGACACAGAAGAAAAAATTTAACACCTGGAAATTAAACAGTCTACTACTGAACAACCAGTGGGTTCAAGATGAAATAAAAGAAAAAATCAAAATTTTCCTGGAAACAAACGACAATGAAAACACAAACTATCACAACCTATGGGATACAGCAAAAAGCAGTACTGAGAGAAAAATTTATAGCGTTGCAAGCACACATCAGGAAGGAAGAAGGAGCATACATAAATAGCTTAATGAAGCAGCTTATAGAATTAGAAAATGATGAACAAAAGAAACTAAAAATAGGGAGACAGAAGGAAATAACAAAGCTGAGAGCAGAAATCAATGAAATGGAAACCCAAAAAATAATCCAAATGATCAACGAAAGCAGAAGTTGGTTCTTTGAAAAAAATAAACAAGATTGATAGACCATTGGCAAAACTCACAAAGCAAAAGAGAGAGAGAAACTTGATAACGTGTCTTAGAAATGAAAAGGGGGGGATCACTACAGATACTGCAGAGATACAAAGGGTATTCAATTAATACTTTGAGAAACTCTACACCACTAAATATGAGAACCTGGATGAAATGGATAAATTTTTGAACTCATATATCCTTCCATGGTTGAACAAAAAAGATGTAACATATCTAAACACTCTCATCACTACTGAGGAAATTAAAACCGTAATCAAAAATTTGCCCAAAAACAAAAGCCCAGGCCCTGATGAATTCACAAATAAATTCTTTCAAACCTTTCAAGAGGAACTACTACCAATCCTGGCCAAGCTCTTTTATGAAATCGAAAAAACAGGAACACTTCCAAATAGCTTTTATGAAGCAAACATCACCTTAATACCAAAACCAGATAAAGATGCTGCTAAAAAAGAAAATTACAAACCAATATTCCTCATGAACACAGATGCAAAGAACCTCAACAAAATTCTGGCAAACAGGATCCAGTGTCTCATCAAGAAGATCATTCCTTTGATCGAGTAGGTTTCATCCCAGGAATGCAAGGATGGTTTAATATCCATAAATCTATCAACTTAATACACAACATAAACAAAAAGAAAAATAAAAATGACATGGTCATATCAATAGATGCAGAACAAGCATTTGATAAGGTTCAAAAACCCATTCTTGATAAAAACTCTCAGCAAGATAGGAATAAAAGGAACCTTTCTCAATATAGTTAAGACCATCTACCACAAGCCAGTGGCAAATATTATCCTCAATGGAAAAAAACTAAAATCCTTTCCTCTAAATTCTGGCACAAGACAAGGCTGTCCTCTCTCACCACTCCTATTCAATATAGTACTGGAAGTACTTGCTATAGTGATTAGGCAAGAAAAAGATATCAAGTGAATCCAGATAGGAAAGGAAGAAGTCAAGCTCTCATTGTTTGCAGATGACATGATACTCTACTTAGAAAACCCTAAAGACTCTAGCAAAAAGCTTCTAGAAATAATAGATTCATAGAGCAAAGTAGAAGGCTACAAAATTAACACACAAAAATCAATGGCCTTTTTTATACACTAATAATGATAGGGAAGAAATGGACATTAAGAAAACAATCCCATTCACAATAGTGCCACACAAACTCAAATATCTTGGAGTCAACCTGACTAAAGATGTGAAGGATCTATACAAAGAAAATTATAAAACACTGCTCCAAGAAATAAGAGAGGACACGTGGAAATGAAAACACATACACTGCTCATGGATTGGCAGGATCAACATCATTAAAATGGCAATACTTCCAAAAGCATTGTACAGATTTAACACGATTCCTCGAAAGATAACCATGACATTCTTCAAAGAAGTGAATCAATCACTTCTAAAATTTTTTTGGAACAATAAACAACCTCGAATAGCTAAAGCACTCCTTGGGAAAAGTAATATGGGAGGCATTACTTTCCTCAATTTTAAGCTGTATTACAAAGCAATAGTTATAAAAACAGCATGGTATTGGAATAAAGAAAGACCCTCAGATCAGTGGAATAGGCTTGAGTACTCAGAGAATGTTCCCCAGACATATAACCACCTAGTTTTTGATAAAGGAGCAAGAAATCCTAAATGGAGCAAGGAAAGCCTATTCAACAAGTGGTGTTGGCACAACTGGTTAGCCACTTGCAAAAAAGCGAACTCAGACCCCTCAGCTAACACCATGTACAAAGGTAAAATCCAAATGAATTAAACATCTTGATATCAGATCTGAAACTATAAGGTATATAGAAGAACATGTAGGTGAAACACTCCAGGACATTGAGACTAAAGGCATCTTTAAAGAGGAGACACCACTTTCCAAACAAGTGGAAGCAGAGATAAACAGATGGGACTATATTAAGCTGAGAAGCTTCTGTATCTCAAAGGAGACAGAATACAAAGGCCACCCACTGAGTGGGAGAAATTATTCACCCCATACTCATCAGATAAAGAACTAATATCCAAAATTTACAAGGTACTGACAGAATTATACAAGAAAAAACAACTAACCCCATCAAAAAATGGGGAGAAGAAATGAACAGACACTTTGAAAAAGAAGAAAGTTAAATGGCCAAAAGGCACATGAAAAGATGCTCAACATCACTAATTATCAGGGAGATGCAAATCAAAACTATTATGAGGTACCACCTCACGCCACTGAGATTGGCACACATCATGAAAAAGGAAAACAAGCAGTGCTGGCGGTGATGTGGAGAGAAAGAAACTCTTTTTCACTGCTGGTGGGAATGCCGTCTAGTTCAACCTTTATGGAAAGCAATATGAGGTTCCTTCACAAACTGGAAATTGAGCTTCTATAAGATCCAGCTATATCACTCCTAGGAATATACCAGAGAAACACAAAAATACAATAAACAATCCCTTCATTACTCCTATATTCATTGCAGCGCTATTTACAATAGCCAGACTCTGGAAATAGCCAAGATGCCCTTCAACAGATGAGTGGCTAAAGAAACTCTGGTACATATACACAATGGAATACTATGCAACCGTCAGGAGCGATGAAGTCATGAAATTTTCCTATACATGGATGTACATGGAATCAATTAGGCTGAGTGAAGTAAGTCAGAGAGAGAGAGAGAGAAAGATGCAGAATGGTTTCACTCATCTATGGGTTTTAAGAAAAATAAAAGACATTTTTAACAGTATCTCAGAAACAAGAGAGATGAGGGCTGGTAGGTGCAGCTCATGACATGGAGCTCAACACATAGAGTGATGAGTGCAACTAAAGAGATGACTACACTGAAAACTATCATAACAATGTGAATGAATGAGGGAAGTAGAAAGCCTGTCTCGAGTACAGGTGTGGGAGGAGGGAGATCTGGGAAATTGGTGGTGGAAATGTTGCACTGGTAAAGTGGGGTGTTCTTTACATGACTGTAATCATACAACTATAATCATATTTGTAACCATGGTGTTTAAATAAATATAATTATAAAAAAATCGTAGAAACCAAAAAAAGTTTAGTATTAACTGTGAGAAGGGTTTTGATTAAAAGACAATTCATGTTGGTGGATTATTCATTAACCTCTCTAAAAAGCAATATAATTTTCTTATCCAAATAAAAGTGGGAGATAGGGTTATAACTACCATAAAACCCAACAATACCACTTCTTGGAAAATACAAACACATTGACTATAAAGGATATATGAACACCTATCTTCATCTTTATATTTAGTATATTAGCCAAGATATGGAAACACCCTAAATGTAGAAAGGAGATAAATTGATGAAGAAATTGTGGTATATATACCCCAGTTTATTCCTGTTTATTCTCATTTAATACTTCTTTCAACTCTTATTTATTATTTGTTTAGTTGCAAAGGGGGGCCTCTGAGAATACAGTGCTGCTCAGGTCTGCAGTGTCCAGAGTGGTGCATGGTTCTGAAAGTTACTGTATTTTCAGGTGTATAAGACAGCTGGGCGTATAAGACGACCCCCCCCTAATTTTGCAGTTAAAACATAGGTTTAGGGCTATATTCGCTGTATCAGACAGAATATTCCTGTGCTGCAACTGTATGTACCACAGTGAGCCAATCACAACAAGCAAAGGTTCAAAGGTTATATTGTAATAGGCTTCCTCTCTTACTCTGGCCAATCTGAGCAGGCTTTTTACAGTGTAGACCTGGGTCCAGAACATTGTCTAATTTGCATGCATAAAAAGCCTGTTTGGATTGGCTGAGTTAGAGAGGCAGTCCGAGCAGCCTTGCAGTGAGTGATTGGTGCAGGATCGAGTTGGAAATTTCGTTTTGTGGCAATATTCAGACAAATTTCGTTTAGCGGCATATTGAAACATAAGACGACCCTGATTTTCGGTTGACTTTTTTATTTCAAAATTCGTATTATATGCCGGAAAATACAGTATATATACCACAATTTCTTAAATGTGTATATATATATATATCTGTATATGTATCATATATATACTTATATATACAACATAGGAATACACTTCAGCTTAAAGAAAAAACAAAATCATTCAAGTTGCAGCAACATGGATGCAAAAAGAGTATATAATACTATGTGAAGTCAACCAGAAACAAGATATATACAAAATTATCTCTAACATATAGATTTTAACTATGAAAGCAAGTTAGCAACAAAAGGCCAAAGCTTCATGACATGAAGCTCAACACATAGAGTGATGAGTGCAGTTGGAGAGATGACTACACTGAAAACTATCATAACAATGCGAATGAATGAGGGAAGTAGAAAGCCTGTCTCGAGTACAGGTGTGGGGGTGGTGGGGAGGAGGGAGATCTGGAAAATTGGTAGTGGGAATGTTGTACTGGTGAAGGGGGTGTTCTTTACATGACTGTAATTATACAACTATAATCATATTTTAATCATGGTGTTTAAATAAAGATAATTATAAAAAAGAGCTTACTAAACTTTCTACTATTGCTTTAATTAGTTCACTGGTGATTGAATAATTTTCAAAAATATACTTGCCACTGAACATTTACTTTCCTTTCTCTACCATCTCTTAAGTTTTTCTTTCAATTTCCTATTTTTTAAAATCATGTTGTTTTTGGTCTTCTTGAAACAATTGTATTATGATCAGTTATATCAACTATGTGATGCATTTTCTTCAATAAATAAAAAAATTCAAAAGTCCCTTGCTATAATTCTAGGTCAATAAAACCCAGAATGTGAAAGCCCAAATGAAATTCTGCTTGGAAAATGCAATGCCAGAGATTGCCCAGGCCACTTTGTCAGTACATTCAGGTTTCCAAGACTATAACCAAATGATCTTGGAAGATCAGGGATGGAAACAAGTTTGGGTGCATTGTGGCATTTATCTCAATTCTTTGCTATCTGACACATGATACATTATTTGAGAAGTGCTAGTAAGTGTGTTATCCTCAGAATTTAATAGTGTGCTTTTGCATGAAACACGATTTTTTAGGATTTCAATGATTAAAAAATCTAGATGGTTTCTTGGGCCAGATTGGTGGTTCAAGCAGTAGAGCGAGCGTTTGCCTTGCTATGCACTAACTTAGGACTGATCCTAAGCGGTTTGATCCTCTGGCGTCCCATATGTTCCCTCAAGCCAGGAATGATTTCTGAGCACATAGCCAGCAGTAACCCCTGAGCGTCATTGGGGTGTGGCCCAAAAATTAAAAAAAAGAAAGTCTGAAGATACTAAAATGATAAATAATCATGTAAATAAAAATGATAGAATATATTTTATTGTAAATATATTAATTAATTTCAAATATTATCAAACTTATATGACTCATTTTCATTTTCTTTGAAGTATTAGTCATCAGTCTACTAAACTAACATATCAAGTAATAATAGAACTGCAAGGAATTAGAATAAATTTTATTTAAAAATAATCCTAATGTGGGGTGTCAGAGTGGTAGCACAGTGGCAAGGAGTTTGCCTTTACGTGACTGACGCAGAACCAATGTGGGTTTGATCCCTGGCATTCCATACAGTCCTCCAAGCCAGAAGGTAACCTCCAGAGCCAGGAGTGCAGCCTTGTATGCCCCACAAAAAATCCTTATTTCTATATTAATATAAAGTTGAAAATATACTTAAAATAAATAAGTATTTATGTTTGAAAAATTTATTTTTAGAAAATCTCTTTCCTTAACTTTTATATGACTTTAACTATAATTAATAGCTTTATATTTTAAATGTAAATAAAGTAAAAAACACATTTTGTTATAATGCATACAAATAAATGATACAATTTACTTATAATATTATGTTAGCTTGAGCACAGAATGTTATAAAGTTTTGATTCCTCTACCGAGAAATCGTTATTAGAAAAACATGTATAAAAGCAAAATAATATTAAAAACAGCCTTTGAAATAAGTGAATTTTATCATTCTTTGTTTCTTTGCAATAAAAACGCGTTTCTCTTTCAATAAAAATTGTAAATAAAATGCTGTGAAATATATGATCTAAACACCAGAAAACATTCATTAAAATACACAATATGCAAGTAAGATATATCTCTGAGCTATGGTAACACAATCTATGAATGTGATTATTTTTCCTCTTATTTAGAAACTTAGATAAATATCAATTTAATAGGCACTATCAAACTATGTTAAATATAACCATGTTTTTTTGCTGTTTTAAATATATTTAGTTAAATAGTTTTTATCATATATATTAAAATATTTAAGTACATGTATAAAACAACATAGTACAAAAAAACCTACAAACACCTCATTATAGTCTTCACAGAAAAGTTAACCTTACTGTTCTACTTTTAATTTTTATTGCAATAATCTTAAAATATATACTCAAACTATTTCCTAATTTAGTTCAATTCTCCTGCTATGTAAACTAATAATTGAATTTAAGATTCAGATTTTTCTCTCCTCTCTTTTCTATTTGTACAGTTAGTTTAAGATTAAATAGTAAATCTATAATTTTTATTTCATTATTTTTAATATTATCATTTGGTCATTTGACGTCCTATTAGTAAGATATCAACTCTCGGGGCCGGGCGGTGGCGCTAAAGGTAAGGTGCCTGCCTTGCCTGCGCTAGCCTTGGACGGACCGCGGTTTCATCCCCCGGTGTCCCATATGGTCCCCCAAGCCAGGAGCAACTTCTGAGCACATAGCCAGGAGTAACCCCTGAGCGTTACAGGGTGTGGCTCAAAAACCAAAAAAAAAAAAAAAAAAAAGATATCAACTCTCATTTTTTATGTTTAGTAAAGAAACATAATATTTTCATTTCCAAAGTATGTGGCATGTACATATATATACATAAATCTATATAATTTTATTTTTGCCATGTCTATGTTTCTTTTAACCAACATTTAAAGATTGTGTCTGCTTTATTTATATTTATAGGAACTAAAATTTGGATTTGTTTATCCACTTAATTGCATTTTACCAGTAGTAATCCCTCCTCCCATTTTTTTGATAGTGGATGGGTGAGGATTGCCTTTTATTAATATATATTGATCACTTCCTGTTAAATTGTTTACTTCTCTTGATTTGTGTCTATTCTTCCTACTTATTCATTTTTCTGGTGATCATTTGCTCTGCAATTATATATGAGAAAAAAATTTGCAATTACTTCTAGTATGTTCATTTATAATTCAGAATGATGGATATATGCTATTGTTAAAGCACTTTTTTATTAAGAACATGGGGAAATATTATTTTGTGGTCATAGTTGGTTATCAGAATTATATCTTCAAACAGATAACTAGTCATTAGATTATTTCATACCTAAATTCTACTTTGTAGAATTCTTCTTCAAAAAGTTTTACTCTTTTCTGTATCACCCAGCAATAGAATACCTGATTCCCCACAATGATATAAATATGGTAAGTGTAAGGTATTATGTCTTCTGGTGCTTAAATAGATCATCAAGTAGTGATAGCCTTTAATCCTTTAATAGAATCGAGGCATGATAGACAAATGATAGTAAATGCCTAGCTAGGTTTGCATGTAGTTATCCATTACTGTGGACATTACAACTAAAAAAAATTAATTTATTCCTAAAGTTTATCTAGGGGAAATTTTGCCATATTATTTTGACAAGCATACCAATCATTTATTTTTCACTTATTATCAAAATTCCATTTCTTTTTTACATTTATATTTTATTTTAGTGTTAAAAGAAATAGACTAAGTGCTGCTGAAATATATATATATATATATATGTTTTTTTAATTTGTCAAATATACTCGGAACACCATTATTATTATTTTTTGTTTCTACTGATTTTATTTATAACCATATAAAATGCAAAAATTAGATAAAAATGGTTATGATTACATAGAACACTCTGCACAATATTTATTTAAATGTTTATAATTCTTTGATTAATTTTTAAAATTATTTATGACCATGTATCATGTAGTTGACTTAATTGATCATATTACAAATAAGTGGGAGAGAAATTATTTAAAAAGCAAAAAAGGAAATAAAGATAAAAAAGAATCAAAACAGTACAGCAACAAGAAAATTTGCCAAAATTATTGTATCACACAATTGTCAGAAGGTTTAGTAAGATATTATTGATAGTTACTATTATTGATACTGTTACTTCTATTGTTTCTGAACATTAGACTTCTCCAGATTCACATTGGCATCTCGACTGATGTACTTCTATGGGGATGTCAGTATTAAACTAAAATAGAATAGTTGCGTAGCTGGATTTGCAACCACATGGTACAGGAATCCTAAACTCTATTGTTGATTTTGTGGCTTTTGTGGGTTATGGTTTCAGTTCCTAGGGCTTCTAAAAGGCAGATGCGATTGCCTGCACTCACTCCAAAAATGTTCTGATTATGTCAGCCCAAAATACCTATATTTCTGGAGTTTTTATCAGATTGGCATCTAGGCAGAGAGTCCTAAATGAGTAGCTATTGTGGGTGAAGGAAACAGCAGGTGTGGCTTTGATATGGTGGGATCTTTGCCCACCCTCTAATCCCAAAATGGCTAGGTTTCAGCAGCATAACTGGTGTACCCATTATTTTTCATGACTTGGTTTAGGTAATTTTCAAGAACAGAGTTAGTTTATGGAGCTGGAGAATAGTTTTAAAAGCTAAAAAATTTAAAATAAAATTTTAAACTGAAAACATAAATTATATTTGAAAAAAAACAATATATTGTCTACGTTTGCTTAATACAACTACTAGAGAATGAGAGCATATCTACTTGTTTAAATCAATGACTCTCAAGAAGATTACTTTTTCTTTTTTGGCTTTATTTGGGGGGGGCACACCCAGCAGTGCTCAGGTTTTACTCCTGGCTATCTGCTCAGAAATAGCTCCTGGCAGGCACGGGGGACCATATGGGACGCAGGGATTTGAACCAACCACCTTAGGTCCTGGATAGGCTGTTTGCAAGGCAAACACCTCTGTGCTATCTCTCCAGCCCCAAGAAGATTACTTTTAAGGTTTGTGATTTGGGGACAATTGCTAAATCGCTATATCTAATCTATAGGATTTATGGGAAGTATCTACCACAATGTACTGCTCTGTATAATAGATGTCCTAGGATTTGTAAAGTATATTAACAATACTTAGAATGTTATCAGAATAGTATTAGGTAGATATAAATGGCAAAGATACAGTATATTGGTTAGGACATTTTCTTGGAAGAAGTGGCCTGGACTAATTACCTGCACACCTTCTGGTTGCCTGGACACAACCACAAATGCTTTTTACATGAGCAAAAATGTCACAAGATATGAGTGCTTAAGTATAATAATAATAGCAATAATGATACCAATACTTAAATAACAAAATGTATGTTGTTGAAGATGTGGCTCCAATGAAAGTATATAACTAGATTTTGTGAGGTCCTGAGTGTAGTGTTAAATAATTAATGATGGTGCTGGATGGAGATGGATAGATGGAGAGACCTTTCTCAGCCATCCCAGGCCACGTGGCTCTGCAACCCCATTCAACCGGTGGGTCTGGGGTCCAGGAAAGCGACGGATATTGAACTCACTCACAGGCAGGTTTCAGGAAGTATCAACTTTATTCATACCCTATCCACCACATGTGTGGCCTATATCATAACCTTTTAAGTATTCAGCCATTCTAGGCTAGCCCTGCGTCTTAACTCCTTTCAGCTATCTTCCCTTTGACCTCCATGTTGGCCAAAGACCAAAAAGGCCTAATTCCCTGGGTCAAAGGCCTTATATAACCTTCCAAGACCACTCCCTGGAATGGGAGGGGTCTTGCAGGTAAGGTTACATGTAATATCTGGTTCCCAAGGCCCCTCCCAGAAATGGGCGGGTCTCAGGTAGATACACCTAAATCCAGGGTGGAGTCACACTGAGCTCCTACCACTGACCAGAGTACATGTCACAGTTAACAGTATAACACAACACATAAACACAACACATGAAGTAGTTTGTTACTATAGTCCATGATTCATACAACAAATTTTGACTATAAAATGGGTATTATTCTAGGTGTTTTAGTAACAATTAAGTCTTGGCCCTCATTCTCAATTTTATATCCTAATTAACTAAGGCCAGATGCAATAGCACTTAAATTAAAACTAGATGGTGAAATGATAAAGACAGCTGTGTAAAAATTGAGAAAAATATAGAGGTTACAGTTTGGATATAATAGTCAGGCAAAAAAGCTTTGAACTAAGATAGGAATTAAGTAAGAAAATATTAAAATAGGAATATGTGTGCTGTATGGGTTCTGACAAGAACACAGAGCCATCTATGCTGAATTATACTGTAAGAGGATTGAATGATATAAAAGAGATAGTGATGTCTAAATCAGTAAGACCTTATGATCATTGTTCAGAAATTAGGATTACTGGATCATGTTGAGTAAGAAAGTCAAATACATCTGGGTTTTAAAAGCAACCTTATCATCAGGAAACAAAATGTATGGGAGTGGAAGATAAATAAATTTGTCTTATTCTTTCTATTATACTGGAAAAACTTGATACCTGAGAAATAAAAAAATAGGTCAATCAATTTCCTTGCCACTTCTAGCTTCTTGCGCCCACTTGTATTCTGTGGTTTGTGACCATTTTAACTCACCAGTCCAAGCAAACACTTGACTCTATTGTTACCTGATTCTGCCATGATCTTATTTCCCTTTTACAAGTACACTGATGATTGCATTAATGACCCACTTAGAAACTTCCAAAATGCATTCTGCACCTCAAGAGTCTTATTTTAATCATAACTATATCTTTTTTACTCTATATTATAGTGTTAAATTATGTTTCTGGTTTTATAAGATTATTTGGGGGCCATTAATCAAAGTGTTATACAGTACATTTCTGAGAAAGTGACTACAGAAAGCCAAGTCTAATGTAGGCTCTTTAAATTGAAAGATATTAAGAGGAGAAGAGGAGTTTTTTTAGGATAACTTATGATGTAGAATTGTTGACGAGTTGTAGTAAACAGATGTGAATGGAGAATTACAGAGGAGTCATTGAAATATAAATATTATTATTCTGGACAATTAGAGGTGCTATAGGATAATAATGTCTTGAATTACTAGAATAATCAAAAATGTCAATTAAAATAAGGGTAAAAAATTATCAGCAAATCAAATTGTTGCAATCTTTGCTAGAAAAATGATAGTGACTTAAGGGAAATGTTACTTAATACATACCTTCCAGGCATAGAAAACTGATAGAGAAAACTCACTGATACACATGAATAAAAGGTTCTTGCTTTTGATGTCTGTTTTTTTTTTGATAAACAATGATCAAAAGAAATAATATTAGGATTACAGCTAAAACATTACAAATGCGAAAATCAATTGTGAAAATATTGTCTTTGTATTCAAGATGGTTACATTATCAATAACTTAAAGAAAGAAAAAATACCTCTAATGGTAATATCTATGAGATCTTATGAGCAAGCAATAATCATAAAGGAAATTATGGATTTAGTTTCTCCGTGTTTTAAGAGTTGAATTAAAACAAAAATGTAAGGAATGTGAAATAAAAGGTAAAGAGAATAAATTTTTCCTGGTTTCTGAAAGGTATGGAACCTCAATTTCCCAATATGTACACCAAAATATGTTTTTGTGTTGAGATTTATGATGCCACACAAGCAACATGGGCTTTGAAAAGTGTTTTTGGTCATGTAAAGAGTCTTTCTGGAGAGGACAGAACAAATACCTGGCATCCTTAAAAGCTTAGCATAGTCTGGAGTGAATTTGATATATATTGTGGAAAGGGCTTTGGGCTTGGCAATAGTTTCTATGCCTGGTCTAATCTCAGGGTAGTTTAAATTCTGATATCATGGAAAGGAAAGAAGTGCTGGCACTTGGTAATGACTTCTCAGATGTGGTGCAATAGAGAAGCGAGTTGAAAGTATAAGGGCTAATCTTTGTTGGCAAAACAAATATCAACAATAGATTCATATTTGTATTAGACTGGGGCTAATTTTGCCAGTGACAGGCTGTAGGTATGCTAGGGTACAATGGAGCATTCATAGGCATGGTCTTATTGTCTAGCTTAAATAAAGACACCCACAGACAGTACTTAAAGTTAAATGTGTCCTAAAAAGCCTGAGCTCCTTGGCTTATTTTGGTAAACTAGAATATAGAACATGCTGAAATTCACCTGGTTATTTCTTAGGCAAAGGTAAATAATTTACTTTGATTTTGGCTTTTATTTGAGGATAAAAGTAACAATTTTCATCTGTTTATTCCATTAGATTATATGATTTATTTTTAATCTGTTTCTTTTAATCGTAAAAATATTGAGATATACTTTTAATTTTTAGTGAAGAAATTAGTGGAAAAGAGGTTATCACTGTAGGTCTTATAGGTGGTGAATATCAGCCAGGGGTATCCATATAAGAAGCATGCAATTTTAAAGGTTTTTCTCTATCAATCACACTAGACTGTATTCTTCAGTTAAGGGCAGCTAAAATCTACCACATGATTTCCTTTAGTAATTTATTTTCACTTAGTAAAGTAGCAGGTTGAAGAGTTTGCTAATATTGATTTGATTCACCCAGGAAATTCCAGTCTGAAGAACTCAATATATGTTCAAAACTGTTTCTTGTTGCGCTCTCTCTAAAGCCAAAATATCAGAATTAAAAGTGAAAATGCAATCACAATCCATCATCTCCAGATATTCTGTGTCATGTAGCTACTGACTTTGACAACTAGCAGATCCACTCCTTGGATGGGTTCCTATTCTAATTATATATACAAAGCCAAGAGCTGATATAAATCCTTCACTGCTTCCTATAGAAGCTTCCATTCTGTAGTGATTTATCACACATCAATTTTAATTTTTGTTGAACTAAAACTTGTCATGCACACTTTCTATTTTGTAACACTTTTTGGTGAAAGAAAAATGCTTCTAAACACCTTTATTTAATTTAATTTTTTTTTTTAGCTGTAAACACAAGAAGATGGATGTTGCTGATTTCAGGGCTAAGAGTAAAGGCCTATTAAGCTCCATATGGAATCAGTAAACTGTCTCTTCAATGATACATGAATTGTTATGGTTTTGAGCTGACATCTTGCTAAATCTGAATGAACTATAACACTATGTGCACTGTCACTATTAAAATCATTTTATATGTATGATCACATACAATATCCATAATGAATAAAAATGGTCTTATAAAAATAACATAATAAACATTTGATTGCAAAAAAAGATATAAAGGGCAAGCCTGAGGAATATGCAGCATATTTAATTCAATTAATTATTTTTCTCCACTGTCAAACATGGTTTGCACTATATTTAAATAATAAAGTTAAAAACCAGATAGGACCATATACTTGCTTAATCTATTTTGAGAAAAAAAATTTGTGAAAAATAAATAGACATTTAAAAAGCTGATCCAAATTATAGTGAGTTGCATATTCAAATATTAATTTTACTTTAAATTAGACCTGGTCAGGAATAATTGCAGTTGTCTTCTTAACTAAGTCAAGATTCTTTTAGAGATTATGACTGCACCCAATTCATGGCTTTTTGTTTCTCTAGAGTGTTTGATAAATGATTGGTCAAATATAAAAATGCCTATTTCCATAGTTTTGTAAACTGGAAAATAACATTTATGTATACTCTACATTAGAGGTCTAAATTTCACTCAATAGATTAGATAAGCAAATAGTTTAAAATATTTTGTCCAATATCATAATGATTAAAGATACCACAAAATACTTATTTGAAATTCTATACTCTTTTTACAAGCAAAATTATTTCATTAGCTGTATGTCTGTATTTATTACTTAGAATCATACTCCTAGTAAATTCTTTAGTTAATTTCATAAATACGAGCATAGAAAATTTTATTCTTTGATGACAAATTATCAATTAAGAACATATAAGCCTTAAATAGAACAAAAAGCATATCAAAGTAATTTTACATACATACTTTTTATAACAAAATTAAAAATGTATTTATTGATCACATCTATAATTAAAACTTCCTGAGTTTTAGCCACTAACTCTTTTACATTTTTCTTTTATTTTATGTTACATAGACAGTAAGTACTTATTATGTTAAAGACCATTAAAATCTAGGGTTAATTAATATAAATATGAATATGCTAATAGCTATCAATAAAGTATATTTTATTTGATTATAATGATAATGAAAAATATCACATTATTCTCTAAAGAGACTGTAAGAAGCTGAATGACTAACAATAAAAATTTTGAATAGTTTATTATTAATAATAGTTATTAATACTATTATTAATAATAAATTTTCATCAAATTTAAAGTCATAAAATAAATATCTTTAATTATTTTTTATTCTTCAGAATATCATAAATATTAATTCCCAATATAAAGATTTTCTTCTACTTTTCACAAGAATAATATATCTCCAGCCAGCAGTCTTTTACACTCTTTTGCCATTTTTGTGTCATCAAAATTTTTGCATATTCATTTCATTAAGGCAAATAAATGAAGTATCACACATAGAATGTTAATATACCTCATTCTATACTATAGCTAATATCATAAATTTAAATATCATATATTTTCTTCCTGATTATTAGTACAACTAGTTTTACGTCAGTAAACATTAAGTGTTAGCATTAAAATAGAATTCCAAGCATATATATGTTTTATATATAAATACATAAAACTTGTGTCTTTTGTGTTATTTTTTGTTTGTTTGAGAAACACCTATTCAGGAGTTCAATATCCAGGAGTCCATGATGTGCTGGGGATCAAATATTTGCAAAGACATACATTCTATTCCTTTGAGTTCTCCTCATAATTATATTTGAAATATATTTTTGAGAGATACCTTAGTTATAATTTCTTATAAAGTTACTGAAGTGACTTGAAAGAAATGTTTGCATTAGGTTTAGCCTCTTGTGTATTCTAACATTTGCTACAGAATAGACAATGGAAAAATATTTACATCATTGTTCATGTTTATGAAAATTTTCAATCATTTGGTACTTTAAGTTCTTACGGTGATTTATTTGAAGTGGCAATTTATTTAACAATGGTTCTTTGTGCTTTTTGGATCACAACCAAAACTGTTCAGTTTCTATTCTGTCTTGGTGCTTGGGGCTCATTTCTCCCACTGTTTAAAGGTAACTGTGGTCTGGAGTCAGGACTTATGTTCAAATATTTTGAGTCACTTCCCTGACCAACAATTTTTCATAAAAGAATTTAATCCAATGGAAAAGACTTAAATATTTAGATATGGAATCTAGGCTAATATTCAATTAATTTTTGATGAAGGAGTAGCAATACAGTGTGGAGCATGGAAAGCTTCTAAAAAATGATGCTGGGAAAACTGGTTAACTACATGCAAAAAAAAAATAAACTCAGACCTCTATTTAATGCCTTGCACAAAAGTCAAATCAAAATAAAGACTTTGGTATTGGAGCTGAAACCATAAGATATATAGGAGAAAATGTAAGCAGAACACTTTATGACATTGAAGCTAAAGGCATCTTCAGGATGAAAAACCACTGGCCAAGGAAGTGGAAGCAAAGACAAACAAATGGGACTACATTGAACTGAGGAGCTTCTGTATTGCACTGCATTATTTAAAATGAAACATGACTAGGATATATCTACCCATAAAATAGGCAGAACTATTCATCCAACACCCATCAGATAAGGAGTTAGTATATAAAATATATGAGGCATTGATAGAATTTAGGAAGAAAAACATCCCACTTTATTCAAAATTGAAGAGAAGAAATGCATTGATATTTTCTCTAAGAAGATATAGAAATGCCCAAAGACACATGGAAAAATGCTCCACCTCTGTAATCATCAAGAAAATGCAAGACTAAACAACAATGATATATTATCTCACAGGACAGAGACTGGCACACATCACCAAAATACAAGAACAAGCAGTGCTGGAGTGGATGCAGGGAGAAAGGGATTCTCACTGCTGATGGGAATGCAGACTTGTCCAGCCTTTTTGGAAAACAATATGGATATATCTCAAAACATAGAAATCAAACTTACATTTTATTCAGCAATACCACTGCTAGTGAAATACCACTACTAGGAAACCAAAAACAGTATGTTGAAAAGCCCTCCATATTCCTAGGTTTGTTGCAGCACTATTTACAATAGCCGTAATTTAGAAACAACCCAAATGCCCAAGAACAGATGAGTAGCTAAAGATACTGTGGTACATCTACACAATAGAATATTATGCAGATATTAGCAAAAAATGAAGTAATGAAATTTGTTTATGCTTGAATAGTTATGTAGATTATGCTAAGTTAAATCAGAGGTAGGGAATAGACAAAGAATAATCTCACTCATTTGTTGGATATAAGGGGAAAATACAGTATATAATATTTCTAAAAATAGAGATGAGGGCCAGAAGGACTAGTCCATGGTAGGAAGCTTGTCACAAATAGAGGAGCAGTGCAGATAGGCTAGAGAAGGGACCAATATTACAATGATAGTTGGAACTGATCACTTAGGACAGAAATGGGGTTCTGTAAGGGGATGAAGTGATATGTGTGAGATATATATATATATCTGTGTGTATATATATACATATATACACACCATTTATTAACAATAGTGAAAACCACAGTGTCATAAAGAAGAAAATAAAAAGAGAGTGATGGATGAGGGAGCAAGAGAAATAGAGAAGTAAATATCTGCCAAGAGGCATTGTGTGTGTGTGTGTGTGTGTGTGTGTGTGTGTGTGTGTGTGTGTGTGTGTGTGTGTGTGTGTGTAGGAGGTAGATGGGAACTGGGAACATCGATGACAGGAAATTTGCATCGGTGAAGAGTGGCGTGCACTGTATGACCAAAACTCAATCATGAGCAATTTTGTATCCATGGTGCTTAAACAAAGAAAAAATAGTTATCTATTTCCATATAGTTAGTAAGGACTGCAAGATCTGTCTGTAAATATAATAATTTTTGAATGCTTTAACTAAGAATTTATTCTTCTTAGTATTTTGCTCTCAAACTTATTGTCTTGTATATTTTTCATAATAACTACAGTATCTGTACAATTGCAAAAGGCATGAGCAACTAGAAAGCTGTGTTTGACTCTTGGAAAGCAGAAGATGTATTATGACAAGTGTGTTAAGGAAATGGGATTGCCACAATATTAAAGAAAATCTTGATTACAGATAATTGCTTGCTCTGTTTATGCTGCTTCTGTAGAACTGGGATAAGCAATTTAAGTTACAAAGATTTATAACAGTTTTCATGAAGATGTATGAAATCCCAAACTTGCAAGCTTTTTTAATCCAACTATAAATCATTTTATACATTTAATTTCTCCATGTTTAAATTTTATGGGACTATACACAAGCAGAAAGTATAAATTGCTATATGTTTTCAGAGGAGGAAATATCTCTTGTATTGTTCCCCTCCTCACATGTTTCCTATCTAATACATGATATAAATTCTGAAAGTTCAGCTGTTAGTGAGCAAATACTATTTATTGCTCTAAATTACATATGTAGGACTATGAAATATTGTACAGAGTCTATTTTGAAATATACTTTCAAAATTGTTTATCTACACTACATAAAAATTATAATATTTTATATACAACAAATCTCAAGAAAAACACACCATAATTCTGTAGCATCGTGTACATCGTGATTGTGTGAATCCTAAAAGTGGAACATGATTGACTTTGAACATTTTTGAAGCTTAAATTCAAAACACAATTATATCTACAGGTTAGTACCTAACTGTGCAGAGTTTGATGTGATAAATGATGTTTGGAAATTACAAGAAACTTTTAGACAGTACCCGTATCTTGGCATACAACAGGTAAGTTCTTAAATTCTAGGATATTGTGAGAGGTTATAACTGAATTCAAGGAGAAATATTCTCAATCAGATTTAAAACTGTTAACCTAATATTTGAAATTGGGTTAGACTGCAGGGAAGTTGTATTATTATTTCACTACTGGATATTCTAGCAGAATTTAAATTAATTCTATGGAACTAGATGGCTATTTCTATCTTCCAGTATCTTATTTGATGTAAAATAGGCATGTTAAGCAAAAAAACAGTAGACTTTATCTTTATTGATTTGTTTATCAGTGGTTTTACTGGAATATGTGGTGGTGAGGTAGTGGTGACAAGCTTGATTAAGTACAAAGCATTCATATTTGACAATTTTCAAGCAGATATTTCAAGTCCCTCTTTCACCATACATATTAATAATCAGAATAAGACTGAAAATCAAATTTGAACTCCTGTAGAAACCCAATGGATTTGACTCATCTTCCAAGGTAATGAATCTAATGCATGTGGTTTTGTTCAGATGGGCTCATTGAAATGGGACTTTGATTTATTTAGCCACTGTCTTGTGCTTTCCCCAACAACAAGACCTTCTTTGGAAAATGCAATTTCCTTTTGGCACAAATTCAACTCTTTATAGGGGATCTGTCTTCATTCATTTATTCTACCTTTTCTTTAGGGAAACAAAGCTTTTATACCGTGAACACTTTAATTTCTAAAGAATAGCATGTCTATTCATGCAGATAAACAAATTAAGAAAGTACTAAATTATATCTAACTACACTAAAATAATTATCTTGTGAATATATTTAAAAAGCTATTGCAATTTTTAAGCCCCTTTAAAATGATCAAACTAATGTAAATGTTCTTGTTGTAAATAAGCTAAATAAAATGTGTATTATATTTAAAGCACATGATTTATAACAGAAGATATTTTTGCTATCCTTGCTTCAGCTGTATTCCTTTATATAAATAATTCTATAAATTTGATTGATGTTACAAATGATTAAGCTTATGGCATATCTATCTATAGCTCGCAATATTAAGACCAATTAGGTCTATTTGTTTAAATATCAAGTGGCATTGATATGTTTCACAAAGCAGTGTTGAATTCTCTTGAAAGGTCACTACACATTTTATGAAACATTTTAGAAAGTTATTACTAAAATAATATTATGCCCACATATGCCTTCACTTATAGCAGCAGGTATTTTTATATTTAGATTCCCTAGTAGTATAAGTTTGTATATAGATAAGGAGTTTACAAATTAAATTAGCTAAGTAGATGCCTTGTGCAAATAATTTAATTATTCTTGTATAAAAAAGTTAAAAACAGAGTTAACTCTTTACTTTTATATAGGCTAATTATTGCAATGTACCTATGTACTTTCGAGTAACATTTCCCCAATTTTAATGAGTATTACTGTTATCAAGAAGATAATACTGCATGGGTCATAGGTTCTAATCCAAAATTTAGTAATTTTAGAGTTATGTCTGTAAATATGAATCTCTAACATTTTTCTAGATAATGATTTGGAAATGGGGACTATTATTTTAAACCAACAGTTCGAAAAGAACCTGTTACAATATTGGTCTCAACAGACAACTATTTCACACTTGTGAAATTATGCGGGGTAAAATTATATGATTTTGATTTTTAATTAAAGTTCACAAGAATGAGCACATTCATGAACTTGATATCCACAAAATCATTACTTTCTAAAAATAATCTATGCACTGGGAAAATTATATAGCAATTAGGGCACTTGCATTACACACAGCTGATTCAGTTTTGGTCTCTGGTTCTCCAAGTCGTTTCATGGTGCCTGAGAATAAAAAGTAAGCCATGAGCACAGCTAGTTTTGACCCTAAAGCAAGAAAGAAAAATAAAGAAAAGAAAAGGAAAAAGGCAGGAAGGAAGGCAGAAAGAAAGGAAGGCAGGAAGGAAGGGAGGGAGGAAGGAAGGAAGGAAGGAAGGAAAGAAGGAAGGAAGGAAGGAAGGAAGGAAGGAAGGAAGGAAGGAGGGAGGGAGGGAGGGAGGGAGGGAGGGGAGGGAGGGAGGGAGGGAGGGAGGGAGGGAGAAAGGAAGAGAGAAAGAAAGAAAGAAAGAAAGAAAGAAAGAAAGAAAGAAAGAAAGAAAGAAAGAAAGAAAGAAAGAAAGAAAGAAAGAAAGAAAGAAAGAAAGAAAGAGAGAGAGAGAGAGAGAAAGAAAGAAAGAAGAAAGAAAGAAAGAAAGAAAGAAAGAAAGAAAGAAAGAAAGAAAGAAAGAAAGAAAGAAAGAAAGAAAGAAAGAAAGAAAGAAAAAGAAAGAAGGAAAATCTAAACCTAATTGCATAATTGAGGAATTACATATATATGTGTGTATATATATATATATATTCTATTGATGTCTATATTTGCTATAGTTTTTCCATCTTAATAACGATACATTCATTTATCATTTATATTTATCTTGTAAGTATATCTAGTAATATTGCAAACAATGCTGCAATAGAAGATGCATATCTGGAACCAGAGAGATAGCACAGCGGTAGGGCATTTGACTTAGAAGCAGAAGGACTGGACCCGGAGATATAGCACAGTGGTGTTTGCCTTGCAAGCAGCCGATCCAGGACCTAAGGTAGTTGTTTCAAATCCCGGTGTCCCATATGGTCCCCCGTGCCTGCCAGGAGCTATTTCTGAGCAGACAGCCAGGAGTAACCCCTGAGCACTGCAGGGCGTGGCCCAAAAACAAAACAACAACAACAAAAAAAACAAAATAAAACAAAAAAAGAAGCAGAAGGACAGTGGTTCAAATTCCGGCATCCCATTTGGTCCCCCTAGTCTGCCAGGAGCGATTTCTGAGTGTAGAGCCAGGAGTAACCCCAGAGAGCTGCCGGATGTGACCCCAAACCAAACCAAACCAAACCAAACCAAACCAAACCAAACCAAACCAAACCAAACCAAACCAAACAAGAAGATGCTTATTTGGGGCCGGAGTGGTGGCGCGGATCCAGTAAGGGTCTGCCCTGCAGACGCTAGCCTAGGACAGACTGCGGTTCGATTCCCCCGGCATACCATATGGTCCCCAAGCCAGGAGCGATTTCTGAGCAGGTAGGCAGGAGTAAACCCTGAGCGTCACCAGGTGTGGCCTAAAAAATCAAAAACAAAATCTAGAGGTAAGGTGTCTGCCTTGCAACTGCCAACTCCCTCGGAGTCTCATATGGTCCCCCCAAGTCAGGAGCGATTTCTGAGCATAGCCAAGAATAACCCCTGAGCATCAACGGGTGTGTCCAAAAACAAACAAAAAAAAGCAAAACAAAAAATAAATATCTCCATATTATTTCCCACGGAACTAAGAACAATTTGCATTTCTCCAACAGTGACTGATTATTTTTTTATGATGCCCTTCTGCAGTGTTATTGCTTCTGATCTGATATATCTGTTATGGTATGAAGCAATGTATCATTGTTCTTTTGATTAATATTTCTCTGATAATAAGTATCAACTTAAGGTTTTGTTTCTTGATTGTTTTGGGTTACATCTAGCAATGCTTAACTCTAAGATCTGTGCTCAGGGGATCATGTTGTACTGGAGATTGAATTGGAGTCATGTCTTTTAATAGAGAAATAAATAAGAGAACCTCTATTTGATGACTTAATATAATAATAACCAAGTAATACTATTATTTGAAAATACTAGAAAAATTAACGAGTTAATGGCCTCTTTACTACTTGAAAATAAGTTGCTTATTGAGTTATTCAAACACAAGTAATTAGTTACTAGTACTAAAATGTACTATAATTGGCTATCAGATTTCATTTTAAAGCAATAAGTTAATAAAATTTAATTGATAATTTTCAATAAAATATTCAAGACTTAATATTTTATTTATTTTATGATTTTATTGTTGTTGACATTGTCTGGTGTTGTCCACATGCAAGGCAAATATCTTACCTCTGTGCTATCGCTTCTGTCCATGTTGTTGACATTATTGTGGCTTGAATATTTATTCTTGTCCTTTTTTAAAAAATACCTTTATTTAAGCATCATAATTACAACCACGTTTATAGGGGGGTTTTAGTTATAAAAGAAGAACACATAGAATGCCTGTCTTGAATACAGGCAAGGATTTGGGGAGGAGAGAGATGGAGAGCACTGGTGGTGGGAATGTTGCATTGGTGAAGGGGATGTTCTTTTTTATAAGACTTAATATTTTAAAATGTATTTATCCACCATTGCTGCAGTTTTGTTGTTTAACTTTGTAGGTTTTTTTTTTGTATTTTACTTGGTAAATATGGTAAACTAAATTTAATTAGTTTAGCAGAAACAAAATCTAATATTTTCCTGAAAAGATAATCAATAAAGCCAGTATAACCATTACTGTCACCACCAACAAGGCATTTCATAATTATATGCTAATATATTACTAGAAGAAATGGCAATAATCATCAAAATATAAGATGTATTCTGAATAGAATAGTAAAATAGTTTAAACTACTCAGTGGACAAGACTGTAATTCCAAAAACAAATCTGAATTCTAAAATAATGAGGACTGATTTTTAAAATTTATAACACTTCTGCTTGATAATCTTTTTATTTCAATTAATAAAACGTTTACTGAGCATATACATTTTTCTGGCTTTTGAAAATATAGCTAATTCTAGTATCCTGAAATGAAACTATTATAAATATGTAATAATGCACCTTTATGAGATATTTAGATGGGACTATTTTCAGAAACATCTTTATGCTCTGCTTAGAACACTTATGATACATGATATGGATTTCAAAGCAGGTCACTTTGAAGCAGACAATTGAGAAAGATAACAATGCATAGATTAAATGAATGGAGATGGACCTGGGAGTCAGTTAAAAACAATGTTTGTAGTCCTGAAGTATTAGTCCAAAAATTGAGAAACAAAAGATGAAAGGTAAATGAGAACCCAAAGAAGTGAGCAGACTGAGAGAAGATAGCCTTATCCTGACTCTAATCAGAATAAATTCTAGGTATGTGGGATCCTATACATCATGCACAGAGTTAGAACTTAGAACTTGAACGAAGAATTAAATGTAGTTTGTGTGTGTGTGTGTTTGTTTATTTGTTTATTTAAAAGAATGATTACCTACACCTGGCTATGATCAGGCTTGTCCTTGGCTTTCCAACTCAGAGATCACCTAAGATCACCACTAGCAGGACTTTGGGGGATCATAAATAGTGTAGGAAATAGAACACTGGTCCACTGCAAGCAAGGCAAGTTGTCTTCCCAGCTACAAGTTTTATCGTGGAAGAATTTTAAATTGACAGCCCACTACCACTACAAAATTGTTTTCACTTTGCCTTTCATTTAATAAGTGAGGCATGAATACTGATATGTTATTGTCTCCAAGAAGTTTAGAAAATAGAAGTAGCTGAGTTAGAAAGTGAGTTAGCATATTTTCTTTTTCTTTCTTTTTGTTTTGTTTCAGAGACATATCTGGTGGTGCTCAGGTGGTGCTCCTCTTTTTACACTAAGGAATCACAGGTAGAATTTGGGCAACCATAGAATCCCAGGTTGGTGTTGTGTAGGAAGTGTCCTACCCGACTAGCCACTGTACTATCACTCTGGCCACAAAACAGTATATGCTTTATTTTATTGGAGAAGAAAATATACTATATAAGGTCAATCAAGAAAAATATAGAGAGAAGCAGAAGTTAATATGCTAGTTTGTTACTCTTTTATAAAAATCTTCAGTGTCATACTAGAGTGCCCCATTTATATTTTTTCTCTATTACTCATTGATCGTGTTAAATACTCAAGTCCAGCAAAAAGAAATTATGTCACACCCACTTTCTTCCTAGGTTATGAAAATGCAGCAGACTACATTGTGCTCTTTAACTAAAATAATCCTGCTGAGAAAGGCATTTCCCAGACAGCGATTTCATCTTTCGGCAGACCTCAGACACGCTGTATAAATAATGCATACATTACTCCTGACTGGATAGGGCGATCTTTCACCTGTAAGGCTGCCTCTCAGGGAAGCCATTGTGGCTTCACTTGTAGTCACGCTCTTCTAATTTTTGAAAAGGTTAGCACAGTTTTATCTTAAAAGCCACTTGATCATTGTAGAGATTAACAAGTCATGTTGGAAACATTAGTCAAGCCAGTCGTGGAATTCACTCTAAGGTCTTAAAGCCCCCCCAGACTGTGCAGCAGCACACTGATGAGTGTTTTCATGCTGCTATCTCTAAATTACATGTGGGAATTGAAAGAGTATGTTTATTAGACATGGCTCCATTGGTTTTTAATCAAATTTAAGGAGATGTGAACAGAACTGCTCACCAATCTTTAGCTTCTGCTGATGACAATGAATTTTTCATTCTCCCCATGAAACTTCTTCAGAAAGTCATACCATTTTCTCTCAGATCCCCCGAAGTTTCTGGAACACTCTAGGGTACTTATCATAATGAGGGCAGAGATACTGAACTAATGTTTATTAATAAGTTAAGCATCAAACTGGAATATTGGTGATATAAAATGGATATTTTAGACATCTTTTTAAATAGTTGGTTTGCAATAAATAAAATGTTCTTGCAGATATATCAATTTGCACCACTGAGATGCATCACTCTCTTTCAAGTTTCTCACACTAATGATGCTTCAGGATAATTCTCAGTTCTGTTATTTGAAACAAGCCTTATAGGCAATTGTGTGACCAGATGTGAGGACAGAAATTCTACTGAATAAAAGCATGCAAGAAAGATGTATTAATTTCTAGTCTATATTTCTGGCCCCCAAGAGTTTATTCGAGGTTCGTCCTAGGTCAGCCCTGTGCAAGGCAAATGCCCTACTGCTGCACTATTGCTCTGGCCTGAGTTTATTCTTAAAAGTAAACATATTGCCAACATTTTAAAATAATTGATACAGATTTTAAATATGTATTTTCACTTATTTTTAACCAAGCATATTCCAGGCAATTTAAATTTCACTTGATTATTTAAACTTTCTTAACACAGTCTGGTATAGAGTCGAATATTTCTAGTGATATTGTAGAGTATACAGATGTAATGAGCATTAACAATCAGGTACTTGCCTTAAAAAAAAGAAATAATATATTTTGACATTAGCTAGGGTTCTGCTTACCTGGTTCTTTACACTAAAGGTAAAATGAAGGACACGGTTCCTGGTTCCTTTGTGAGGCTGAATTTCTGCAAACCTGAATTTTATAATGAAAGATTGAAATAGACTTTTCCCTTGTGACTTTCTCTCCCTTCAGAAAGTCATTATTATCATCACTATTTCTGTTCTCAACCTCAGATTTGTCATTGGCATCCAAAACCTTGCCTATAAGTTCTACATCACTGGAACAATGAAGATAAGGTACCTCCTTGTCAGCTTGTCCCTATTTGCTATTTTCACAAGTTAGTAGACAGACATTTCCATCATCATGAATAAAAGTGATAGTACATTTTTGTGGTGACTAAACATTAGGAACTTCTTATAATTTGATGCAATGGGGTGTTTTAATGCAAAAATATGACTTTTTTCTGAGAACTCTTCAGGAACAATAATAATTAATGTAAAATATGCAACAATGAGCCACTCATATCATTTGTGTATTTTTGACAATACCAAACAGTGTCTTTTATAAATTAAATTGTATTTATAAAATAAGTCAAATAACTTTAAAAATTGGCAAGAAAAAAATAATAAAAATCCTTTTAATCATTAATCTTATTTTCAGATTTATGAGTCTGGTAAATTGATTGATAATTATATTTTATTTAAGAACAAAGTTTAAATTTTACATACCTCATATGTCTACTGTGAGAAGAATCAACTAGTAATTTTGCCTCATTTTTACATTTTATTATTTCTGTGTAATAAATTACAAGTACCATTTTGAGACCGGAGTTAGAATATCACAGGGCAAGTTAGAGTTATCTCTTAAAATTAGGTAATTTTTAAATGATATGATAAAAACTATATTTTATGTGATTCTGAAGAAAAATTACCAAACATAACTTCTAAAATTTAAGAAACATGAATGGGGCCGGAGTGGTGGTGCAGTGGTAGGGAGTTTGCCTTGCACACGGCTGACCTAGGACAGAACGCGTTTCCATCACCCCAGTGTCCCATATGGTCCCCAAGCCAGGAGTGATTTCTGAGCACATAAACAGGAGTAACCTCTGAGCATCACTGGGTGTGGCCAAAAAACAAAACAGAAATAAGAAAAGAACCATGAGTGATACATTTTCACTATATACATTGAGAAAACCCATCTTAATTTAATTTACTAATATTAGAAACCACTTAGATCAATCATACAAAAATTTCTTATAACATCCATATTAATTAATAAAATAATTCAGATGTATAAATGTATAAATGTCTATTTTAAATTATTATCTCAATTTTTTTTGGCTTTTGGGCTATACCCTGTGATGTCACGGGTTACTCCTGGCTATTGGCTCAGAAATCATTCTTGGCTAGGGAACAACATGGGACACCAGGGGATCAAACTGCAATCTGTCCTAGGTCTGCCTTGTGTAAGGCAAATGCCCTACCGCTGTGCAACTGCTCTGGCTCCTAATATCTCAATTTTTAATTTGAAAAAATTGGTACATGAAAATTAAGAATTCCCAAGACAATGAGGCATACAAAGTGTCTATAATATAGGCACAAAAATAAAAGTGAATCAAAATATGTCAATAAAAGATGTCAACTAAACACAGGAATTAATGGAATGAATAAAGGATAAGAATAAAGATATATTATTTCAAAAAGCACAGATTTCTTCCTCGGGTGCACAGGGGCCATGTAGTCTGAGGAATTAAGCTTGAATTTTTTGCACACATAGCCTCTATTCAGTACAGTGCATTATAGTTTAGATTTGCTAAGCTAATAGATCTTTCTTTGACTTAAAATAATGTAATTGTACAGGTATGGTTATGGATGCAAAGTAAATTTACTGTGGTGATAAATTTTTAGTATATGTGCATAACACATTTTTATATTATATACCTAAAACAAAAGTAATGATATATATATATAAATTATACCTAATTATAAAAACCAGAAAATACATATAACTTATAATGATATTTAATCAACATTCAAAAATTTTGAGGCATCAGCATCAAATATATACCCAGATGACTTCAAGAGTAAATTACAGGGGCCAGAGAGACAGCACAGTGTTTGCCTTGAATGTGGCTAACCCTAGACGCACTGGAGTCTGTCAGGAGCAATTTATGAGCACAGAGCCAGGAGTAAGAGAGCCCTAAGTGCTGCCAGGTATGGCCCCAAAAGAAACAAAACAAAACAAACAAAAAAAACATAAAAAGTAAATTATACCAAATTTTTAGATGATTAGTACCAATCTTTCACAATTTCTTCCAAAAAATTAGAGAAGGCCTGTTTTAAACTCTGAAGTCACCTATGTCTCAACACCAAAGTCAAATTAGCACCAAAGTCAATGTCACCTTTATTTATAGATTAGTCAACTAAATATTACTAGGATGATAATTAATAATAACCTGAAAGAACTTTGTAATCCTTATATAAAATTCTTTTGACATTTTTTGCTTAAATATAAGATCACGTCCACAAAAATTTTGTTTGGAAGTTTAATACCTAATAAAACAAACAGCCTTGTAAAAGACACCAAGTGTGAGGAACCACAATTTCTAATTTCAAAATTACTAAAATACCTTTTTATAAAGACAATGTGATATTGCTTATTTTTCCAAATTAATAATAACAGTATGTGATATTGACATATAAAGGGCACAACTTAATAAAATAAAGAGTCCCCCAAATAAAGTAATCTCTGGTAGTGTAGAAAATGTAGTATTTTCAAAATTGGTGCTAAAATATGCACATATATATGTAATTAACATTTATTAAATTATATTACTTACCAAAGCCAATTAAAAGTTAACCAAGTTTTAAAAAATTTAGAGACCTAAAATAAAGCATAAGAAACTAAAACTGCAGTTGGAGATGATTTACTAAAGTTTAGGCAGAGAACTAAATCAAGAGCTACAAAAATAGCATAATAGTAGGGTATTTGCCTTGCACATGGCCAACCCAGGACGAATCTAGGTTCGATTCCCAGCATTCTTTATGGGCCCCAAAGCCTGTCACGAGCAATTTTTGAGGGTAGATACATGAATAACCCCTGAGAGCTGCCAGGTATGGCTCAAAATACAAACAAACAAACAAAAAAGAATTATCTTTATCAAAATATTTTTTCGACAAAAAATATTTAAAGTAATGAACATGCCAGCAAGAGAATGAAAATATTTGCAAGTAATATTTATCATAAGACAAAGATATTGACTTAGATACAGACCCAAGAAACTAAGAGTTTGCAGTATCAGGCATTAGCTTGAATAATGAATTTAGAGATAATGCTGAGAATATTTAAGAAGTTCAAAGAAATAGTGGATCATCTGGCTAATAAAACACAAAAAAATGTTGAGGGCAGAAATTAAAAAAAAAAAACACCTAAAAGCAGAAATGATAGTATGAAAGATTTTGGCACGTGAAATATAAAATTCACTGGAAGATCTCAGCAGCAGAGTAGCTGAAGACAAAATTAGTGTGCACTAAGGGAAGATGCATAAAACATCTAAACAATTGCAGCAAACAAAAAACAGTCTCAGAATAAATGAACAGCAGGCAAGAGAATTCAATAATGAATTCAAAAGGGAAAGCATAAGACTAACTGGAGTCTCAGATGACCAAGTAAAAATTTTTGATGTAGAAGCAATTAAAATATTATTGAGGGTTCCAGAGCTGAAGAGTGCATGCACCTGGATTTGAGAGGCCTGAAATGTACTGGGTAAAAAAAAAAAAAAAAAAAAAAAAAAAAAAAAAAAAAACACCAAGACACAACCAAATCAGAATGAGGAAAGCCATAGTGATAAATACTTAAATCAACAAGATCAATAATAGCAACAACAACAACAACAGCAAAATCATATTTAAAGAGTGCCCTTAAGATTTACATCTACTTGTCACTCTGCATGCCCAAAGACAATGGTGGTTATATTAAAAACAGCAATAAAATAAAACCTCATCGGGAGATAATCAGTGTCCTTAATTTCTTTGTGTTGGATTGTTCACACAGCTGCTAAGTTAAGACCTAAACAAATTGCTGATGAGTGAAGACATAGAGAAAAGATCTACCAGAGTAGGGTATACGTTTCATACACATATTTGAGAACCAAGAAGCATACAAAATTTTTATTTTTGTATTTTTTGAGCCATACCTGGCAGTGTACAGGACTTATTTCTGACTCTGTCCTCACTGATGGGGCACAGAGACCTCTGTGTACACCTTAGTCAGGTGTCCACAGGCAAGCATCCTAGCCACTGTATTATCTCCCTAGCCTCAGAATAAAAATGTTTTAGAAGATCTATCAAATCTTAAAATTCTTTTTTTTTGTTTTTTGTTTTTTTGTTTTTTTGAAGTGAGGAAACATTGAAATCTCTTTAATGTTTTCTATGAACATTTATCAGGACATTCATCTCAACTTGTCTTAACACTAGTGAAAACGTTAACTCTTTAGCAGCTTAGAAGCAAATTTCCTCTTATAATGGATGCATAGATCAAATGTAAGTTAGAAATTGTCCATAATGTCTACCCTTTCCATTTTTGTGACATAAAAATCGCCGCATTTCTCTTACATTCATTTGCTCTCCAAAGCATTAGAGTGGTCATTTATTTCAAAATTTCTGAACAAATCACTTAGTGACTTGCTGTGGTATCTTTGTTGAAGTAATGGGTGAAATGTGGCTCTCGGTTGTTATATTTTGGCTTCATTTTGGGCAGTACTGAAGGTGGCTTGTACAATAGACCTTCTTAGAATGATTGTTTTGACTCTTACCTAGAAATCTTTGTAATCCTTAATCCAGAATGGCTTTGCTGATGAATTGATTGGGAGATTCAGTCATTTATTTATTCATACCCTGCTAATTTAAGTACTAAGGGCCAGGTGTTGAACAAGGAAATGGTGAAAGAAGATAACAGACTATTTTCTTGAAATGTAAGCATGTATGGTGTCCTTGTGAGAGAGAGAATTGGTTCTGAGAGGTCTCTGGCATGCGCTCTGGTGTCAAAGGATACTTCTAACTGTGCGGGAAAGGAGATTTTAAAGGTGGAATATAATGACAACGAGATTAAACCTTGAAAACATTATGCTACATGAAGTAGCCAGACAGAGAAGAACCATTATTAGATGATTTCTTCCTCTTTCAGAGAGACATTAAGAATTGTGATTGCAGGGGGATGGGGTTGAGCATGGAGAAAGGGTGGTAAGGAGAGTTACTAAATCATGGTATCAGGTCTCCCTGTGAGTGGAAAAAATTTCTGGAGATGCCACAATATCATTTATGTGCTGTCTCTTAATTAAACACCTAAAATAGTTAACATGAGTCTTTTGACGTAGTTCAGTATTAAAACTCCTGCTGTGCAGATGTGAGGCCCTGAATTCTATCCTCAGCACCTCCCCACATCTCTGAGGGCGATTCCCCAGCACTAATGGATGTAATCCCTGATGCTACAGCAATTTTGTGACCCCAATATTGAAAAACAAGAACAAAATAACAACTACAGATGTGTGTGTGTGTGTGTGTGTGTGTGTGTGTGGTTTTAATATAACTGAAGTCAAAGACAAAGTAAGGCATCCCTAATTCTTTGTTTTTGAAGAGAATCAATTTTGGAAAGGAGGTTTTTGTAACATGTTCCTCTGTCTTTTCTTTTCTTTTCTTTTTTTTAATTTTATTTATATTTTTATTCTTTTTTTATCTTTATTTAAACACCATGATTACAAACATGATTATAGCTGTATGATTACAGTCATGTAAAGAACACCCCCCTTCACCGGTGCAACATTCCCACCACCAATTTCCCAGATCTCCCTCCTCCCCACCCCCCTACACCTGTACTCGAGACAGGCTTTCTACTTCCCTCATTCATTCACATTGTTATGATAGTTTTCAGTGTAGTCATCTCTGCAACTGCTGGGGACAGAATTATAATACAGTGGATAGGATCCTTTCCTTGTATGAAGCTGACCTTATGTGGTCCTCAGAGTTCTGCTAAGAGTAATAATGGGGTGAAGAATAAGGAGTAAGTCTAAGCACTGCTATGTGTGGCCAAAATATTAATTATGTAGAAATTACACATTTTAAAATCTTTCCTGAAATTTTACATAAACAGAAAAGAAGATATAATTGAATTTGTATTTGCTATGACCAAAAGCTAATCCCTCTATCATGTAGTTGTGTTGATCGTTATATATATTTACATTTATGAAACACTTAAAAGTTAAGTATATTGCAAATCAAAATAGAATACTATTCATTGCCCCTAAAATGTTTAAATATTTTTTAATACATGGAATATGTGATTTCTTTGAAAAAAATAAACATGTAGACTTTTACTAGGGAGAACTACTTATATACATAAAATAGAATAATAAAATAAAGGTTTGGAAAAGATGGAGAGTTAAATATTCCTATATGATACTGGAATAAAAATAGGTGTGACCCTTAAAGAACACAGTACTCGAATTCTTTTAATAATTAAACATGGCCCTAGGGGATGATGGTTGAGTGCAAAAATAACAATTGAGTTGCAAATTGAAGCTTTAAGTTTGAGTGCCAGTCTCTTCCACAAGCTTCCTGCTCATTCCCCATGGTACTGCTGTCTGGAATCTCTGACACTGGTATAGTGTGCAATCTTTTGGGTATAATTAGGTATGAGCAAACATAAAGCATGTGAACACAGTGAAAACTGCAACTTAAAAAATGTGGGTACCTGGCCTTTATGATACTTTATAAAGGTATATTATTGAATAAAATTGTATTAAACTATTATGCTATAATTCCACATATCAATAGACACTTATACATATAAGTATATAATATATGATGTAGTTCATCTTAAGAATACAAATTAATGGAGCCAAAGAGAGAGCACAGTGGCAGGGCTTGTGCCTTGCACGCAGCTAATCCAGGACAGATGGTGGTTTGAATCCCAGCATCCCATATGGTCCACTGTGCCTCCCAGGGGCTATTTCTGAGCACAAAGTCAGGAGTAACTCCTGAGCAATGCCAGGTGTGATCCCCCCCCAAAATAAAACAAAAAGAGAATACAAATTAAAACTTGTTTGCTAATTATTTTAGTAAAATATGATGTACTTCAATATTATGTTAGAAACAAGTAATGAATGGTGGTTTGAAAGATAGTATGTGGGTTGGGATCATGGATTTGTATTTAGTGGGCCCCTGGTAGCCCAAATAATATCTCAGTAACACTGCAGATGATCTCTGAGCACAGATAGGTGTAAGTTTTGAGTACTTCTTAGTTAAACCACATCCCCAAACCTCAATAGTAATCAATCTTGAAGTAAAGGCAAAAAATATAATTCAATCACTGTATTTTTGTGCTTTACATATAATAAAAAAAAATCTTGCTTAGTAAGAAAACCCATTAGTTTGTACTCTAAATGCATTGGCATTAAAAGATTCTGAGGTTATTGTTACTAAAATCAAAAAACTTTGTACCATATTCAAAATAATTTTAACAAGATTCAAGGATTTTAACAATACATGTATTTTGTTTTGTTTTGGGGCCACACCTGGTGATGCTCAAGGGTTACTCCTAACTATGTGCTCAGAAATTACTCCTGGCTTGGGAGGCCATATGGGATGCCGGGGCGTGGTGGGGGGAATCGAACCTTGGTCAGTCCTAGGTTAGCAGTGTGCAAGGCAAATGCAATACTACTTGTGCCATCACTCTGGCCCCAAGACACATGTATTTTTTAGCAAAATAAAACTGAGGATTCCAAGATAAAAAGGAAATTTGAGGTTTAGAAAGGTTAAAACAGTCTAACATTTTTATTCTAAAATTCTTTTTAAGTCCTGAATGTACATGGGCATTTTCTTTATATATAAAGCAGAGAGTGATTTCCAGTTACAGAGTTTTCTTACTTTCCTATTTCTTTCTCACATCTCTTTCCAACTTCTCTTTTATTTTCTAATTACGTATGTAAAACCTGAATACCTCATGTTTTCTTCAATATACTGAAAGCTTCTGCAGAAGTAATTATATATTTGATTATACATCTTTATCATAGTTCAAAAAGACTTCCCTTTGCATACTGTTGATTTTCTGAAATACTTAACTGGATGAGTAACCAAAACAAAGTTTTTTATTAAATAACAGGCCCAATTTTCTAATTAAAATTATAATTATGCTTTTTTCATATTTTCACAGTAACACTAGGATTATAATGAAATTAAGAAATTAACTATTTCTCATTGTAATCCATCTGTTTACTACAATATTTATCTAAATATATATATTTTACCAATGTATTAATACCCATACAACTTATACCTATATATATATAAAAATATATAAATGAAATAATTTTTCTTTTGAGTACACTACTTTGATTTATAGATGAGCTTTAATACCAAGAAACTTGAACAATTTTTTTTACTGCACTTTTAGCTTTGGAAAAGTAATGCATGTCGTTTCAAAGTTCATTCAAAGTGGTATTTATTTCTGCTAAAGAGCTTTTATAACTCTTTATAAATGGTGGCAAACTATAACGGTCACTAAATATTCAGAAAAAAGTTTTACAGAAATTATGGAAAATTGAAATACATTTTTTTAAAAGCCCAAAATGTTAATAAGACAGTCTTAAAATTCTGCTCAGGCAGTGATCAGAGTCAAAGCAATGTTAAGTACTCAGAGCTTTATCTATGCAAATATCTGTCCTTTTAAAATAAATGAAAATCATAAAGGAGGAATAAGCAGTTGTAACTCTATTCATATTCAGTATTAATAATGTAATGTGTTATTGTCTTAGAATTCATCTCTTAATGGTAGATATTTAGCAACTCATACTTACACTTTCAATTACACTTTTCTATCCATTGCAATTGCTTCAGGATTCAGTGCCTTCTTCAAAAATAACTCTTCCGAAGAGTCACAATGAGTCTAAGGTAATTGTACCTAATGGCTTCACAATGATCTGAATTATATCTCCAAGGCAATTTTGTTCTTTGATGCCAGCTTTCAATAACATTTTCTTGGATTCTAACTGCTGTAGTTTTTAAGAACTTGTAATTTCCTGTAAGATTTAGTGACCTCTGCGTCTACTTATTTCAAAAAAGAAAGAATATTCCCAACTTTTGTTTAACTGCTTAGAACCATGTAAAAGATACTTGAGAGAAAAAAGAAACTAATGATAAGGGACATGATAAGATATAGAAGAAAAATTTTGGTTTTTATTTCTGATATAATCTTTGTCATTTTTAGAGGTGTTAAAAATGAAATATTAAAGCATATTTTAGCCTTCTGGATCCAATGATTTTTTTGTTCGTATATCTCTTCTGTCAGTGTACTTTTTTGTTCATTGCTTCTCTTGTGAACATTAATCACTAGCCTATATGAATAAATTATTTTTGTCACATTTACTATGAACTTTAGGTTATTATAAGAAGGAATAATAAGTCAATTATCTTTAAGGTAAATAAATTTTAAATGATAATTGCCCATTAAATTTTGTATAGAAATATAAAGATAATATTGTGATTCACATCATGTCTTTGAAAGGCTAAATTAGATGTTCTTCCTAGACTGTGTAAATCATTATTCTAAATAAGTATTTTTCAAAATTTTGTGTCTGGTTTAAATGCATAACAAATGTATTCTCCAAAGCTTGAACCACTATGCACATTAGAAACTGGCAAAAATGAATGCACATTTTTGGAAACTGAACTTATATAAGCATGAAGCCCTTTAAAGTAAAATGATAAAGAAATAAATTATAATTACATCCCAATATAAATGCTATTTAGAATAGTTAAGAAGTATTTTTTGTTTGTTTGTTTCTTTTTTGTTCACACCCAGTGGTACTCAGATGTTACTCCTGGCTCTGTGCTCAGAAGTCACTCCTGGCAGGCTTGGGGGGACCAAATGGGATTCCAAGAATTGAACTAGAGTCGTCCAGGACTGGCCCTCTAACATGTATTTTTAAAAACAAACTTCAAAAATAATTGAATTTATGGCCTGGAGCGGTGATTCGGCGGGGTAAGGCAGATATCTGCCTTGCCAGCACTAAGGTAGGACTGAACGAGTTCAATCACCCTGCTTCCCATATGGTCCCCCTTGCCAAGAGCAATTTAGGAGCGCATAACCAGGAATAACTTCTGAGTGTCACTGGGTGTGCCCCCCCCAAGAAATTGAATTTATTGTGTCTTAAGATACATATTTTTGTTATTTGTGTCTGCCAAATTTTTTAAGATTTATTTTTCTATGATGTTTTTCATTACCATAGGTTCATAATGATGTAGTTTTAAAGATTCAGCTCATAAAGGAACGAAGAAGAGAATGTGCAAGAAGTTAAATTGCAAAGGCCGTATCCAGGCCACTGACAACATGAGTGAATTTATTATTAGGGAGGCACAAAAATCGGGAATAGCATAGAAGAGGTATGTTAGGAGGGAATGTTCATGACCATGTATTCAGTTCTTTAGACCTTTTAGTTTTAGTATTGTTGTCCTGTCAGGGAGCTTGAGGGCAATGCATCATACTTCAAATCTCACTGTTTGGCACTCCTTAACCACCCATCTGTTTACATATGTAGGAAGATAAGACAAAGCAAAAGGTGAGCCAAGGTGTCAGCCTGAAGGCTTGTCCTTCTTTGAGCCATGAAAAAAAAAAGTTTTTTGTTGGCAAGATCTGCCTGGTTCCAGGCCTCATATCCCACATTCCCTTCAAAGAGGACAATGATTGTGTACATCATATAGTATAAGCCAACACTGAACCAGGCATTAAGATGTGGCAGTTAGAGGTGGTAGCAGGGCCCCTGATACAATGACTAATAGGTCCCTGGCACTTGAAGTTCAGAAGAAATTGACTTAGGGGTAGGTAGAAATAAGTGTAGAAAGGAGATAGTGCAGCAGGTATGGTACTTTGCCTTTATCTTACCAGATTATGTTCAAAGAATAACCCTCAGGGAACCCTGAGCATGGGACCAGTAGTAAAACCTGAACACAGCCACTGTGTCCCAAATTGATGAAAAAAAAAGAAATAGAAGAAGTAAAAGATTAAAAATAATAAGATGATTATGATGATGATATAGAAGATAGAAAATTATGAAGATGATGATGAAAAGATGATGGACGACAAAAAAAGGTGAAGAAGAAGATTAAAAGTGCAGTGGTAAGGTGTTTGCCTTGCACACAGCTGACACAGGATGACCTGGTATCCCATATGGTCCCCAAAGCCTGGAGCAACTTCTGAGCATATAAACAAATGTAACCCGAGTGTCACTGGGTGTGCCCTCCCCCAAAGAATGTGAAGATGATGAAGAAAAGCAATAGCAGAACAAGAAGGAGGAGTTGAAGAAGTTATAATAGGAGGTGGAGGAGAATGAAGAAAAAGGAGGAGGAGGAGAAGAGGAAGAAGGAAGAGGAGAAAATGGAGAATAAGAACAAGGAGGATGAACAGAAGTAACAAGAGGATAAAGATGAGTAAAAAGAGAAGTAAAAGGAGAATGAGGAAGGAAAAGAGAAGGACTAAAAGGGAAGAAAACTAACTGAATTCTCTATGTTGCCTACTATTGTTTATACTTTTCTTCCTGATGTTTTAGTTTACCTGTTTTTCTTTTATTTTATAGTCTGTACCTCATTTCTGAGCAGTATCTCCTTCCCTGATAGGTTAGCAATTTGTTACTTTATAATACCCTCTCTAAATATTAGAGTATAAAGATAAGATGCATATAGGAACAAATAAATGTTAAGAAATATCAACATTTGGGCCCGGAGAGATAGCACAGAGGCTTTTGCCTTGCAAGCAGCAGATCCAGGACCAAAGGTGGTTGGTTCGAATCCCGGTGTCCCATATGGTCCCCCGTGCCTGCCAGGAGCTATTTCTGAGCAGACAGCCAGGAGTAACCCCTGAGCACCGCTGGGTGTGACCCAAAAACCAAAAAAAAAAAAAAAAAGAAAAGAAAAGAAATATCAACATTTAAATAAATGTTAACAAATAAATGTTAACGAACATTGTTGAGAAACAAATAAATGTTAAGAAATATAAAGGAGGGGAAAGCAAGGGCAAAACATTTCACAGCAATTTTGTTTTTTGAGCAGGGAAAATCTGGTGGACTTCAGTAACTGGTTAGCCATTGAAACAAGAAGATAGGTATTAGCAGTACGTTAGTACACTATTCTTTCTTTTTTGGGAGGGGAAGTGATTCACACTCATTTGATGTTCAGGGGTTACTCCTGGCTATTCGCTCAGAAATTGTCCCTGTCCTGGGGGACTATATGGGATACCAGGGGATCGAACGTGGTCCATCCTAGGCTAGCACTTGCAAGGCAGGCGCCTTACTTCTAGTACCACCTCTCTGGCCCCATACACTAGTCTTTCTTAAGTTTAAATCCATCTAACATCTACAATTTTATAACAGATCTCAGCTTCCAAAGAGACACTGAGAGTATTTCCAAAGTGGTGGGTTAGAAAAGCTGAGCCCAGAGCAACACTGAGATGTGGGAAGAAGTGATATAAATGGACATTGATAGGAGGAGACCATGTTCAGGGATCCAAAGAAGCATGGAAGCAGCCTCTGCTCAGACATCACAGGACTCAGTTGTACTCCCTGAGGGTGTTCCATGGGGTACAGGTTAAATAGTCTGTGTACTGAATGATGAATCTGAGCGTTCACATCATTACTTGTCATGTCTACTTTAGAGGCAGATGGTGGTCTAATATCTCATTCACAAAGGCCTAAAAAGGTCTTGGAACCTCAAATAGAAGAATTTAAAGCAACCATAATGCTCTAGCTCAGGTTTCAGCATGAAGCTTTTCTTTGTTTCACTGACTACAAACATTTAGCACATAGTGTGGTCATAAGGTTTCATCCTCTATGGAATTAAGGATCACCTGCATTTTGGGGTGATATCTGACTTCACCATATTGATCATGGATATTGGGTATCTTATTCCCTTTATTCTCTGCTTAATTTTTGTTTTGTTTTGTTTTGGGGGGGCCACACCCGGTGATCGCAGGGGTTACTCCTGGTTCTGCACTCATAAATCGCTCCTGGCTTCGGGGACCATATGGGACGCGGAGGATTGAACTGCAGTCTGTCCTAGGCTAAGGCAGGCAAGGCAGACACCTTACCACTTGCGCCACCGCTCCAGCCCCTCCTCTACCAATATTTCAATGAATAAAGGAGAGGGTGACAATCATTTAATGAATACCATATATTCATATGTATATGATTTAAAAAAGAAGTAATACATGATTTATTTTTTGGAATAGATGTGAAAAGAACTTTGCAATTTAATGAGTGAAGGACATGCACTCTACTTTCCTTTTCTGTTCTGTAAAGCAAACTCTTTATTTAAAAATAATTTTGTTTCTTTTTTCTTTTTCTTTTTATCCCTCTACTCTCCTCCACTAATCTATCTTTTTTTATTTTCTGTGCAGATCAAACTCTT
The DNA here is from genome assembly GCF_024139225.1 of Suncus etruscus. Taxonomy (NCBI): domain Eukaryota; kingdom Metazoa; phylum Chordata; class Mammalia; order Eulipotyphla; family Soricidae; genus Suncus; species Suncus etruscus. The sequence continues at coordinate 36,307,782 of NC_064852.1, forward strand.
CTCACATGTGAGAATGGGCTCTATTGTTGAGCTTTAAGTAATCCAATCAAAGTATTTTTGATTAGGGTATTTTCTTGATTATTAAAAACACTTAGCATTTTTAAATTCAGTGTTTTGTTGACAGATGTATAGCTTGGTCCCTAGGTAGATGTAGTAATAAGTTAAAACAACAAGAATTTTTACAGCATAGAACAATCTGTCTTTTTTCTTCAATCATACCAATCTGCTTAGCATTTAACATTACAGCTAGCCATAAATATACATTGAGAAAATAACTAGAAAAATCTTATATGATTTTTCTGGATTTTTCCATAGTATACAATGATTCCAGAAAGAATGATAATTTCTTTACTATCTTACTATCATATACTATAATTCTATCAGGATCCTACTATTTCATGCTTAGTTAATAGGTCCCTATTTAATATGCTTAATATACACAAGAATGATCATAGTGAAGGAATTTAAAAAAGAACAACTTTAGTGAAAAATTAGTTGAGCCATTTAATCTCATAGATTTTTATATCACCTGTCTTACATAAAAAATAGATATAGTTTCAACATTGTTACAAACAAATCTCTCTTACAACACATTCTTTAGTAAATATACTGTACCAATAAGCACATGGGGTTCAAATTTCTATATCACATTGCCAAATAAAAGAATTTCATAAAATTCCCACAGTTGGTTTTTGAAAAAGAAACCTACATTGTCACATTTAATTTACAAGAGTAAACCCTAAGCATGGACTAGAATTGAACAACATTCTTTTGGCACCAACTTTAGTAATAAATGTAAAGGCACACAGCATGCATACACACACATTTGGAAAGAACAGGAACACCTGCTCTCCACCTGCAAACAGATCACATGAAACCCATATCAAATACCTAGAATGTGGTTTATAACTGACTGCATCAATTTAATGCAATTTTTATATAGTATAGAAAACGATTTTTTTTTTTTTGTTTTTTGGTTTTTGGATCACACCCGACAGTGCTCAGAGGTCAATCCTGGCTCCACGCTCAGAAATTGCTCCTGGCAGGCTCGGGGACCATATGGGATGCTGGGATTCAAACCAATGCCCTTCTAGATGCAAGGCCTTACCTCCATGCTATCTCTCCTGTTTGATAGAAAATAAGTTAACACAGTAAAAATAAGAATTTTTTAGTGTCTTTATAAATGTCACAGTAAATGTCTCTATCAGTATCAGAAAGTATAAAATTAATCAAATTAATAAAATCAATAAATATATTTAGTTTTTATGATTATTATTTTAATTGAAATAGAACACTAACTGAGACTGTGGTAATGGCATACCAAAATAACATTTTTTATGATAAGAAATATTTTGAGTTGAAGACATTTGAGTTCCTAAAATTTCTTTTCTGCTTAAAACCTTTCTTGCCATAAATTATGTCCCCAGAAATTCTCTTTCAGGAGACAAGTCAGCATTACATATAAACTTACATTGTCACAAAGCTAAGATAGATCCTATCTATTTTCCTCAGGGCTCATATATCTTTTAAAATGATTTGTGCTTTCATATGCTCTTACATCATTCTCCTAGGAATGCATTTATTTGAACAGATATGATCCTTATTCTCTCTCTTTCTCTAGGTAGAATCCCTATAAGCTCTCAAGTCTTTCCAATTCTTTGAGAATTCATGCTTTTTTAATAATATGCCTCACCAAGATGTTTACTACAAACCTTCTCATGCCATTTAGGTATTGTGACAATTTTGATCCAAAATCAGTGGAGATATTGCATACCTGTGAGGATATTACAAAAGAATGACTTTGACAACTGCGACTGAGCAGAATTTTTCCTGGACCAATAAGAAAGATCGTAACCTAGGCTTCGAACTAAGATTTATACAAAAACCAAGATCTCTAATTCCAGAGGTCTGACTTTGACAAATGGGGCTGAACAGAAATTCTGGAACCACAAGGAAAGATAATACCCTAGGCTTCATCCTGAGATCTGTGCAAAAACCAAGATCACTAATTACAGAAGACTAACTATAACAACCATGATGGAATAGAACACCTAGAACCATAAAAAAAGACTAGATCTTAGACTTCATCCTACTAAATGTGCAAATACCAACTTCTCTAATTACAGAGGACTGATTTTGTCAGCCATAGCTGAGGAGAACATTTCATGGCATCAGAAAAGGACCTTAGGGTTTGTCAACTAGTTGTCCAGAGCATATAGTTGCTCCCATGAAAATATACTTAAAGAGTGGAGAAACCCCTTATCTCTTAGGCCAAGGGAATTTCCTTTCTAATTTCCAAAATACTTACTGTGCTTATGGAGGAAAAAAAGACACAAAAACTTACCACACCCACTTCCTCCCCTCCCCCCCCTTTTTTCCTTTCTCGCATTATAGCCATTTTAGCCAGCATTTATTTTTGCTGTCATGTTTCTTGTAGGTGCCTGATTATTGTTGGGTTTTTTCCTTCTTTTCTTTACCTTTCTTTTATTTTTATTTATTTTTTCTTTTTCTCTTTTTCCCCCTTTATCCTTTTAAATTTATACTGATAGCTCCTAGACAAACCCAGCACAGCATCCTTTTCTTTTTCTTCTTTCCTTTTTTTTCCCAACAGAACCACAGTGCTTGAATCATCTTACTTTGCCTCATAAATGGAGGAAGAAGAAAAGAAAAGTGGATGGTACCACAAGCAAACCCAAAGTCATCAACAAAATCAAGATATCCTATTTACATAAAGATAAATAAAAAGGGATGAGCTACACTAGCAGTCTAGGGAGCAAAGGGAGAAGACATGGGATGAATTCTGGGAACAGAGGTGGAGGGAGGTCAACACTGGTGGTGGGAATGACCCTAATTCACTGTCATTTTGTACCCTAAATATAACTGTGCAAAACATGTAATTCACATTGGTCACTATAAATTAAAAAAATAAAATAATAAAATAAACTGTAAAAAAAGAAAGACTGATATTCATGTCCTATCAGCTATCATGAGGCAGCTATCAAGCTGCACCTGAATTGCACTTGTGGTGAAGGAAATGATTTTTATAATAGATGAGGTTCTGTTAAAATGTCTTTTTCTCATTCTCAAATAGCTAAAGCAATCCTTGGGAAAAGGAATATGGGAGACATTACTTTCCCCAATTTTAGACTGTATGACAAAGCAATAGTTATCAAAACAGCATAGTATTAGAATAAAGACAGACCCTCAATCAGTGGAATAGGCTTGAGTACTCAGAGAATGTTCCCCACATATACAATCACTTAATTTTTGATAAAGGGGCAAGAAATCTTAAATGGGTCAAGGAAAGCCTCTTCAACAAGTGGTGTTGCACAACTGGTTATCCATTTGCAAATAGTCAAATCAGACCCCCCAGCTAATACCATGTACAAAGGTAAAATCCAAATGGATTTAAGACCTTGACATCAGACCTAAAACCATAAGGTATATAGAACAACACATAGGTAAAATACTCCATGACATTGAGACTAAAAGCATCTTCAAGCAGGAAACAGCACTCTCCAAATGAGTGGAAGCAAAAATAAACAGATGGGAAAATATGAAGCTGAGAAGATTATGCACCTCAAAGAAAATAGTGCCTAGGATGCAAGAGCCACCCATTGAATGGGAGAAATTATTTACCCAATTCCCACAGATAAGGGGCTAATATCCAAAATATACAAGGCACTGACAGAACTTCACAAGAAGAAAACATCTAATCCCATTAAAAAATGGGGAGAAGTGAACAAAATTTTTAAAGAAGAAATACAAATGGCCAAAAGACAAATGAAAAAATTCTCCTCATCACTAATCATCAAGGAGATGCAAATCAAAACAACAATGAGGTATCATCTCACACCACAGAAACTGGCACATATCACAAAGAACAAGAACAATAGGTGCTGGTGGTGATGTGGAGAGAAAGGAACTCTCATTCACTGCTGGTGGGAATGCCATCTAGTCCAGCCTTTATGGAAAACAATATGGAGATTCCTCAAAAAACTGGAAATTGAGCTCCCATATTATCCAGCTATACCACTCCTAGGGATATACCCTAGGAACACAGAAATACAATACAAAATCCCTTCCTCACACCAATATTCATTGCAGCACTATTTACAATAGCCAGACTCTGGAAACAATCAAGATGCCCTTCAACAGATGAGTGGCTAAAGAAACAGTGATACATATACACAATGGAATATTATGCAGTCGTCAAGAGAGATGAAGTCATGAAACTTTCCTATACATGGATGTACATGGAATCTATTATGCTGAGTGAAATAAGTCAGAAGGAGAGAGATCGACACAGAATAGTCTCCCTCGTCTATGGGTTTTAAGAAAAATAAAAGACTTTTTTAATTAAAATTCTCAGAGACAATAGAGGTGAGGGCTAGAAGGTCCAGCTCATATTAAAAAGATCATCACAAAGTGGGTGGGTGCAGTTAGAGAAATAACTATACTGACAACTAATATAACAATGTGAATGAATGAGGGAAGTTGAAAACCTGTTTCAAATACAGGTGGGGTGAAGTAGGGAGTAAAGCATCAGTGATGGGAATGATGCACTTGTGAAAGAGGGTGTTCTTTTTATGACCAAAACCCAACTACAACAACCATGTTTGTAATCAAATTGTATAAATAAAGATGTTTTTTTAAATAATAAGGTGTTTTTCTAAAGTGTGTGTGTCTGTATTTTGGTTTTGGTTTTTTGGGTCACACCTGGCAGCGCTCAGGGGTTACTCCTGGCTCTACACTCAGAAATCGCTCCTGGCAGGCTCGGAGGACCATATGGGATGCTGAGGTTTGAACCACCATCCTTCTGCATGCAAGGCAAACACTTTACCTCCATGCTATTTCTTCTGTCTCTAAAGTGTATTCTTTTTTTTTTTTTTTTGGTTTTTGGTTTTTGGGCCACACCCGGTGACGCTCAGGGGTTACTCCTGGCTATGCGCTCAGAAGTCGCTCCTGGCTTGGGGGACCATATGGGACGCCGGGGGATCGAACCGCGGTCCGTCTCCTAGGCTAGCGCAGGTAAGGCTTACCTTACCTCCAGCGCCACCGCCCGGCCCCCCTAAAGTGTATTCTTTTAAACTGTGTTTTAATGTAGTTTTTAGTGTTTTAAGCAGTTTTATAGTTTTAGTAAGTAATAGTAATTTCATAATTTTATTACATAATAGATGTAATTTAAATAGTATTAACCATGCTAGTAACCTTTGTTTTTGCTTGCTTTCAAGGATTCTTGCATTGACTCTTAGTTGACATAAGCTCTACCATTACAGGTTGCAATTATAAGATAAAAAGACCATGCTTGAAGAGGCAGTTAATTCCTGGAACCAGACATTAGGGGCAGTCATGTCCCCTCTCTTAGCTAAACCTCAAGATAACCATAAAGAGCATTCCAGCACAAGATATCTTAGAAGGTCACAAGAGGGAAGGAGGGACCAAAATGACATAGTGACATATCGCAGATGGTCCTTGAAGGTTAGAAAGGAATGAGTACATGTGTTTACCCTGAAATAGTAACTATATAAAGTTAAGCATTGGAGAATAATACGGGTACTGTGGGAATTAATAACCTAAAGCACATAGAGCAGAGCAATAGGTATAGAATAATGGTAAGATGAATATTAATGCTATTTCTTGCTTCTGTTACTGGCTTGCCCTGATCTTTAGTATAAGAGAAAGAAACCAGGTTCTCTTCCCCTAACTGCATTACCGTGGCCCTCCACCGTGCTAGTATGGGCCTTCTACCCAGCTAGATCAGGACCCACCCAGAAATCACCTGAAGGGTCCTATCCATATCTTTTTTTTTTTTTTTTTTTTTTGGTTTTTCGGGCCACACCCGTTAGATGCTCAGGGGTTACTCCTGGCTACGCGCTCAGAAATTGCCCCTGGCTTGGGGGGACCATATGGGACGCCAGGGGATCGAACCGTGGTCCTTTCCTTGGCTAGCGCTTGCAAGGCAGACACCTTACCTCTAGCGCCACCTCGCCGGCCCCAATGAAGGGTCCTATCCATATCTTTACATATCATCAGGGCTAGGTGATGAGGGCTAGGGTGGCTGATGTCAAAGGGGGTCTGGAATAGTTATGCGATTGCGCCTTTTTTAGCTTGCATTCTTGGTTGTTTTGAACTTAACACGAGTGAACTTATGAATGTTTAAAGTTTGTAACCTCATTATCATATGAATTCCCATAAAAATCTAGAGATTCCAAAGCTCGGGGTTCAACTGAGAACCTGCTACATCAGAAGACGATGGACCCTAGAGCTCTGGACCAATAAACCTTGTGTTGCTGGTTGCATCTCTGAAGGTTTGTTTAGAGTTCTTTATTTGAGGTGGTGAGCTTTTCCCAAACCCTGGGCTTTCCCGGACCTTGGGTTTTCCCTGGGCCCTGGGTTTCCTGGTGCCTTTTACAGCTCAAGCTATGGAATTAGGAAGGAGTGAGGAATTCTTCTTTGAAGGAATAAAAAGTCTGTCCTAATCTTAACCAGGCCTTATGGATTTGTCACCATTTCCTCATAGAGAGTAATTTCAGGAGAAAATGAAGTGTAACAAGGTTATTGGGGAAATGAAACAGTATTAAATGTGTTTGTATCTCCAAGAGGACAAGCTATGGTGTTGGAAAAGAAATTGAGCAAACTAGTAAAGAGAAGGTCTCACTAGTGTAGGGATTGGTGTTTGAGTACTTAATGTATGGAACTACTATATCATGAACATAGTGGCAAATCATCACAGTTTTATAATAATTTTTTTAAGTGGGATAAAGAGAGATAAGTTTAGATATGTGCCCCATAAAATGAGAGCTTCTCTAGAGTGGAAAAAAATTATATGCATCCTAATATTCAAACTATGAATTTCACATTTTAAGAAGGGAAATGCTGGCAGCATGTGGACAAGCAACATGTGTGTGGGCACTGAAGTGCTGGCTACACATGCAAGTTTTTCCTTGATCCTAGTTAATTAATATATGTTTTCACCAATCTTCCCCCCACCATCTGCTGTTGCTAGGGAGATTTTGGAGCTTTAGAGGATCTTTGATATTTGCATAGTCTTTGTTCCAGGTGGAGCCTCTCCTTCCAGATCATCTAGATACCTCTACTCTCAAGAAGCTTCCTTGTACTAGATCTAAAATTCTTCGTTTTCAATGGCTTTTCAGGATCCTGCTATGAGTACTTTGTTTCAAGGACCTCCATGCCTTGGAGCTGGTTAAGATTTCAGATGCTATTTTTTCCGAAATGCATTACCAAAGCCCTACTGCCTACAATGTTAAGTACTGAGAAAAGGACACAGTGCTATAATACCTTAATTCTTTAATTAAAAAGCAATCTAACATTATTCATCATTGACATTAAAAAATGTTACTTACATTATTGTATATATGATGAACCATTTTTAGATAAGCATTCTCTAGAGTTTACTAAGAAATACATTACGATTTTCTTAAAAAATTGTAATTTTTGAGGCAGCTAAAAAACAAGCTAAAAAACACTGTTAAGTCTGAGCAGATTTTTTTTTATTTTGCAAGGAATAAACTATTGCTGCTACCTTAGTTTAATAGTGATGAAAATACAATATTTATTTCCCTAAGATGTGCTATTTTATCAAACTGATTATATTGGATTGAGGTTGATAAAGGTCCTTCAGGTATATAAGAACATTTTACCACACTGTTAAAAGCATTTTCCAACATTTTAAAACCTAAGAACCACCATGTCCTGCATACCAGTCCAGGAAAAGGCAGTTATATCCAAGGTGGTATTTTTCAAACTTTCTATACTTGCAGACTGGGGCTTGACCATGGATCTCAGCAGCTAAATATCACTGAATAGCACAGGAATGCAAATTAAGAAGGGTGTGGATTGCCTGGAATTAAGATTATTATAAGAAATTGACTTACTGTATATATAATCAATAAATATGGACACATCTAAGTACAGAGTTTCTGCTATTTATTCTGTCAACGACCTCTGTGAATGACCTTTAAATGATATCAATTATTTTCATCTCTCTTCAAAGCCCTGTGCTGCTATACTACTTCTTATTTTAGAGTATTTACATATTTCAGCTGACCCAGGTTCTATCCCAGCACAGTTCCCTGCACACTGACAGAGTGGACCCTGAGCAAAATGCCGGAAGTAAGCCCTGAGCACCAGGGATGTGGTTAAAAATAAATTAATTAATAAAATGGAAGCACCCCCATATTGCCCTGTATTCTTCTCTCATGTTTATATGGTCCTTCTGAGACATATCTGATGTTAATTTAATTATTTAAAAATGAACAAAAATATAGATAATAAACAGAATCTTCTCACTATTACAATAATAATTAGTTTTTTTTTTTATTTTAGACTTTGACCTTTCAGTGAGAAACTATATTAGTTATTTTTGGCTTTTTTGTTTATTTGTCTTGGTTTTTGGGTTACTCCTGGCTTTATGCTCAGAAATTGCTCCTGGCAGGCTCAGGGGACCATATGGGATGCTGGGATTTGAACCAGCAGCCTACTGCAAGCAAGACAAACGCCCTACCTCTATGCTATCTCTCCTCCGGCCCTGAAACTATAATAGTTTTGATGCCTACTTACCCTCTTCATTTTCTAACATAGTTTAGCAAGGCTAAAAAGGAAAAGTTAGACAGTTTCTAGCATCTAGCTTAGAAAGACTAAATTAGAGAAAAGAGTTTTATTTCCTGAGAAGAGACAGTAAGTTATGGGAACAAAGAATATTTACATATTCTTTATATATGTATATATATGTATAGGTGGTTTAGTTATTATACATACTGTGATTATGTGCCATTTTCATTGATATATTGTTTACTTTATTCTGTTTTCCTGAGCCCTCTTCAAGGCAAACAGAAACATCTGTATGCAAAGTTTGTCGGGGAAAAGCGGTTCCTACCCCCACCAGGAGTAGGACCCCTTAGATCTGAGGACATTGGAGGTGAGCACATACCATAAATCACAAGGCCTGACTTCAGGGGAATAAAAAGTTTTGCCCATACTCTTAAGTGACAGGAACAGCCACAAAAACCTACTTGTAGGAACTTTTTAAGCTAATTTAGGAAATCTTGCATTCCTTTTTTGCTAACTCCCTAATCCCCAGTGGTGAGCTATATAATCCTACTATAGTGTTTGGTTTGGTCTCCCAGTTCAACCCAAGAACCAGAGCAATATATTGGGAGTCACAAACCAGCATGCTGGGGTCAACCAAGAGCAGTTGGCAACTCTGGCCTGCATTCTTGCTTTTATACTCTGTTTAGAAAATTTTCAAATGGGCTAGGTGACCATTATGGGGGATTGGCTAAATATTGCATCATTGCTTATCGGGTGAAGGTGATTGGTCAGTGGAAAGCTATATCTAATATGGACTTTATGGACTTTATGAAAGCAGGATGTAAACAAGATTTTGGCTTGGGGTAGTATGGCAAGATTGTAGTGCATGTGGTATTCCAGGAACTTGCTGTTTCATTTTCAGAAAGAGGCTTACTGCAGCTTCTAAAGCCTGTCATGGTTGTGGTCTGGTCCTCTTAATAAACTACAGGCAGATGTAGCTCAAGCAACTTCTGGGGAGACTGTCAAACTTCCTCTGGGAGCACCCCCCCCAATTAATAGTCCAGTAGATCAAATCTATTTCTGCCTGTAACTTTTCTATTCAACAAACTTTCAGCCACTTTTCAATGTATGGAAATAACATGTTTTATACATTTCAATTAATAATTTACATTTTAATTTGACTTTAAACAAAAGGAAAAAATTATGTTTTATATCTAGAATTTTTTCTTTATCTGCTATTCCTAAGTTGAATTCTGCTCAAAAAATTCTTATCTCTATTAATGATAAATGTTAGTTTTAACTTTTTTATTTTTTTGTTTTCGAGCTACATCTAGCAGTGCTCAGTTCTTACTTCTGGTTCTATGTTCAGGACTGTGGTAAATTGTGGATATGGGTCTATATGGGGTGCTGGAAATTAAACCAAGGTTGGCCACATCTACGGCAAGTGTCCTGCTCACTCTGCTATCTCTCCATTCCCATAAGAAATAGTTTTAGTGAAATAGTCTTACCCCCTCAATACTTTGTCAAAGACTTATAGCAAACACATCATGGCAGAGAGATTTCACATCTAATGATATACTTTTTAATTAAGCATACTCTACTCAAATTTACATAATAATCTGATACATATCCTAATACACATTCTCTTTATCAACTTTCATAAATTTAAGGTATCAATTGCAAAATAGTTCTTCCAAATATCTATGAATTAGCTTAACTATCAAGTCAAATGTTCCCTTGTTAAGCTTCCTGGTAGCAATTTCCTTATTTAGTTTGGACATAAATCTGCTGACATTCAAAGTTAAAATCAATTAAAATGTTGAATGAGTCTCCTTTCAAATGATCACTGAAATGATATCTAAAGCACATATTCCTCCATATATTTCACCTTGTTATGTAGAATCTAAAGTGAATTGAAATTAGATAGGCCTATGAAGAAAATGTTATTAGAACCATAAAACATGCAGGGTATCTAAATTTATACCTCTATGTGCACAAATCTTGCCTAAATTTCAGCAAAATTGCTCCTTTTTAACCATAGAAATGTAATAAGTCAGAATGAACCTACCTATTGAAATTTGTGTCATTCCCTTAGTACATGACGTGTCCACCTCCTATCTGTAAGTTCAGTACATAGATGGATTCTCCACTTTACATTAGAATTTATAAATCTGTGGACTTCCCTTACATAACTATATTACAACCTGTCTTTTTCTTTTACTAATCTGGGCGATGTTCATTTGTTTGCTAATCCAACCTCCGAAGAAACCAGAGTGAACTGGGTTGTTGCACAAGTTTTAAGGTTCATGTGCTGCTTATGTGAGGTTCTAGATTTCAGTTCTAATAAAACCTTTGATTTTATATGATGTGCCTCTATTAAAAAATTTTAAAAACAAGACAAAATATCCAACAATTGTATCTCTTCCCAGGACATTTAAAGTAGGGAAATTGGGAAACTTCACAACAATGCTATCTTTTTACCTCTTTATGGGACTGCACATTCTGGGTTTGGGTCTTAGTTGCTTTGTGTTTCAGAAAATTAAAATCAAGTTGAATAAAATGTGTCTTCTATCAGACATCTTTAGAATGATATAAAGATGAAGAATAAAGTAATGGTACTAAGCATTTAAACATTGTTCAATCTTTCCCCATTAATTTATAGACTACCCTCTTGGACATCTTAGAAGAACCACTTAGAACCCATTAACGTTAAATCATAAAGGTTTTAAAGAAAACATTGGAGGAGGAATCTCAAATTGCATATTCTAATGTTTTACCATTAATTAACTTCTTTCCATAATATTGGTACCTCAATATTAATTTGGGATTAATTTTTTTCTTTTGGTTTTTGGGCCATACTTGTTTGACACTCAGGGGTTACTCCTAGCTATGCACTCAGAAATCGCTCCTGGCTTGGGGGGACCCATATGGGATGCCGGGGGATCGAACCACGGTCCGTCCTACACTAGTACTTGCAAGGCAGACACCTTACCTCTAGTGCCACCTTCCCGGTCCCAATTTGGGATTAATTTGAGAATTTTCACTTGGCTCAATGCTGATACTAAATATTAATTATTATTTTTCAAAACTAGTTATGAGATATATAAGTAAATAAAATTAATTGACTTATATTTAAACTGAAATAATGTCAGCAATTTACAACTTTAAGTGATATAATAGATAAATAATGTGACATGATGAAACTATACATACCATGAAAAAAATTCAACTTAACCACAGTTTACCCATAACATTTTAATTCAATTACATAGGCTATTGGTAGTACACTTTCATCATGATGTAGTACTTTATTAGCATATTTTAGTAAGTTAACATTATCAAACTTCATTTCTTCCATAAAAATCTCAAAACCAAAGAATAGTAAAATATTTTAGAATCTATTTTCAATTACTCTAATTTTATTATGACTCAAAGCTTTAGAATTTGTTGAAATAGTTTAGCTTTCAGTAAAGGTTATTTAAAGTAATTCTAAAGTTGAATATTTCAAAGAACCAGTTGAGTAATGTATTAAAATCTGGAATCACAAATAAAATTTGGAAATGAGTGATTGATTTATAGGATACTTAGTAACAAACATTTTACTCATGTATTCTGACTTATAATAAAAAAACACATTATTCTAGGACTTTAGAATAGATTTGCTAAAAACAACTTTGGCTATGGTATTATCATGTGAACACTATTCTTGGTTTTAAATTGAATCTGAATTAATAACATATATCAATTGTATTTAATTTTCTTGTATTGAGGTTGCTGAGATAGTCCAGTGTTTAGGGTGTTTGCCCTGTGTTAGCTGATACAATTAGATCCCCAAAACCACTTAAAGTCCATTAGGACATGATATATTCTCTGAATATAACATTGAGTTTAAGCCTTGAACACAGCTGTGTGTGGACCAAAAAGCAAAGAAAAGCATTCAAAAGAGATAAATTTCTAGTGTAAGGATTTCCTAAATAACTGTCTTCATTTAAGTATTTTTTTTCACAATTTCAATAACAAAACATGTTTTGGGATAAATCATAATAGCAATTCATTTAGGGAGACAAGAATGGACATTTGTAGCAAATATAAGATATTGTAATTTTTCTCAAAGAAATTTGAACATCCAATAGCAAAAAATCAATTGTCAATAGAGATATATTGTTTCGCAAAGAACTCATACATATAGAAGATAAGATTATGGAGAGAGAATAAAGGAGATAAAAATAAGAATTATAAAAACAGGTACAGGTGTTTCTGACATTTTTATTTCTAGCAAATAGTATATGGTGAGAACCACATTAACTAATAACTTCCCTAATTTATAATGAAAGTATTTGATCACTCTATTTATAAATAATACTGTGCAGCATTTTCTAATAGATCTCTAAATAATAATATGTTGCGTATAAAGCAGACAAGGTAGAAAAGGTAGAAATGGATGTATATAAAAGTCTCATTTATAAAAGACCTAGCCTCTCACACTGAACATTGCTGTCAAAACAACTACTCATATGCAATAAATATTTTGCATCTGATGAGCATTCAACAAATGAAATGAGTAAATATTTTACTCAAATGTTTACTATACTGTCAGAAACAAACTAACAATTGATCATGTATACAATATTTTTAGTGTAGTTTCTATATAAATATCTCATAGAACAGATTGTTTCCTTAATAAATTTTACTATTTAAAATACCATAACAATGAAGTGGAATTTTATAAATTACTCAAATAAACTACATGTGAATATTTGTTAATGTTCGAAGAACACATTGTTTCTCTATCAAATCTGGAACATTTTAAGGTTTTTTTTGTTGTTTGTTTTTGTTTTGGGGCCACACCCTGTGATGCACATGGGTTACTCCTGGCTATGTGCTCAGAAATCGCTGCTGGCTTGGGGGACCATATAAGTAACCAGGAGATTGAACCACGGTCCGTCTTAGGTCAATGTGTGCAAAGCAAATGCCATACCACTTATGACACCACTCTGGCCCCAATTTTTTTTTTTTTAGGTATTTGGGTCACACCCAGCAGAGCTCAGGGGTTACTCCTGACTCCATGCTCAGAAATCACTCCTGGCAGACTTTGGGGACCACCTGGGTTGCTGGAATTCGAACCAATGACCTTCTCCATAAAAGGCAAACACCTTACCTCCATGCTATCTCCCATTGGCTCCACATTTTAAGTTATTAACTAAGTCATGCATATTGAAGAACTGACTTCTCATGAATTAATGATACACTTGATTGCCTTAGTAAACATCTATATCCCTGTAGTCTTTTTTAAAATAAATTTATTGTGAAAAAGGTGAAGTACAAATCTTTCACAGTAATATTTTAGGTACATAGTGACATTGAATCAGGGACACTCCCACCACCAATGTTGTCCTCCCTCCACCCCTGCTCCCAGCATGCATTCCACATCTCCCTCCCTTGCCCTGGGGCTGCTTGTATAATTGATCCCCTCTGTGTCTAGCTTGAGGAGTCCATCTAGAGATTATAAATATCAATTTAAGAGAAGGGGAAAAAAAAGAAAAACATAACAAATGGACAAAATGTTAAAAACAAACAAACAAGCAAAAAACAAAACCAGACAAACAAGAAAAAAATCTAAAGTAAAACTACAATGACAAAAAAAATCAAACAAAAAAACCTGAAAAGCGAAATAGAGGGAAGGGGAAATTGACCCAGGCCTGACCAGCGGTGCTTGCCATTACTGGGGCTGGGACTGGCATGCTGGGAGGTGAATCACACTGTCGGACAGACCAAGGCCTGGACCTCCACGACACCTTCTGACAGGTAAAGGGAGAAGGGAAATCTTGCTGTGGTTGGGCAAGGTGGAGGGGACTTATGCCTTCTGGCAGGTAAAGTAAGGAGGAGACTTGAGGGCTAGGCCAAACCTCAGTGACCATAGCTGTAGAGTATTTTTGTATTTATTTTACGTATTGTATTTATTTTGTATTTAGAAATAAAGGAGCTTGGAGGGGAGGCCAAAGGAGACGGTTGGGCAGAGGCAGCTGGACAGAAGCAGTTGGAGAGAAGGAGAAGAGAGACACAGAGAGGGACAGGAGACACAGAGAGAGGGACACACAGAGAGAGACAGAGAGACACAAAGAGACAGAGACAGAGAAAAAGACAGAGAGGAGAGACAGGAGAAGAGAGGAGAGAGATGGAACCAGGGAGGGTTAGGCACTTTTGGCCAAACCTTTTGTCCTCCAAAATCTCTTTGTTTGGATCATTTATTGTGGATGATTATTGCCAAGGTCTCCCCGAACATGGGAATTGGTCTCTCAATTTGGGCGATATTTGGGGACCCTGGGTATATCAGCAGTGGACTCAATTTCATGCCACAACAACCATCATACCATCTAGAGCCACACTCCAAAGAAGGGACTCAGCCTCACGCCACAGGAGACAAAGGAGGGCTTAAATCTGAAGGCAGTACACTCCAAGCCAAACCACCAAATGCAAAAAATTTGAGTAAACTAAGGAAGACACTAACAACTGAGAATATGGAGAGAAATCCTAGCAAGTTTCCAAGTCCACCAAAATGCACAGGCCCAATAGATGAGGACCTAAAGGTGGCAATGAAGCCATGGCATAATAAATCAAGGAATCACTAGCCAGTGAGTTCAAGATGTCCATAGATAAACACATCAACCAACTCAAAGAAGAACTTTTACAGAAGATGAGAGGATCCATATAAATGAAATTAAAGGAAATAAAAAATGCCTTAGCAAGCCATAGTAGCAGAATTACACAGCTGAAGAAAAACTACAAAACAAAAATGACAAAGAAGCCAATATAAAAATAAAAGGTAAAGCATTAGAAGAAAAAGTTAGGTATTTAATGAACAAAGACAAAAGAAATAATCTATGGATTGTAGGAGTACCAGAAGGGGAGGAAACAGGGATAGGGGAAGAACAAGTGATCAGGGAAATAATAGCAAAATACTTTCCCACACTCTGGAAAGAGACTCTGGTGCAAATCCAGGAGGTGAAAAGTGTCCCTATTAAAATAGACCCTAATAAACCAACACCAAGATAAATGGCAAAAAAAAAAAAAAAAGAGAGAGAGAGAGAGAGAAAGATGAACTCCTTAAAGTAATACGGGAAAAAATAAACTCAAGTACAAAGGAAGGAACATAAGAATTAAACCAGATTTCCAATCTGAAGTAATTTAAGCAAGAAGTGGAATGACATATTTAAATGACTGAATGAAAGAAATTTCCATCCTAGAGTCCACTCCCCAGCTAAACTCTCATTCATATGGGAAGGAGAACTAAAAAACTTTCTCAGACAAAACAAACTCGTATTATTTGCTCAAACAAAACTGATTCTAA
This sequence comes from Suncus etruscus, assembly GCF_024139225.1. Taxonomy (NCBI): domain Eukaryota; kingdom Metazoa; phylum Chordata; class Mammalia; order Eulipotyphla; family Soricidae; genus Suncus; species Suncus etruscus. The sequence continues at coordinate 36,323,683 of NC_064852.1, forward strand.
ATGATCTACTCTGAGATGAATTACAGAATTCAAACCCCTGCATTAACAAGAATCACCCTACACAATACAACTGCAGAACAGTCCTCTCTGTCAATAATCTCCTTAAATGTCAATAGACTAAACTCTCCCATTAAACACATAGTCGAGAGTTGTATTAGAAAACAAAAGCCGGATTTCTACTGCCTGCACGAAACACACCTACAAGTACAGGATAAACACCAGCTTAGAATAAAAGGATGGAAATTAATTATTCAAGCCAATGGAAAATAGAAAAGCTGGGACAGCCATTCTTATATCAGACCAAATTGCATTCAATCTCAAAAAAGTGCTCAGAGACAAAGGGGACCACTACTTACTGATCAGAGGAATACTAGAGCAAGAAGTACTAACTCTGTCAATATTTATCCATCAAATGCAGAGCAAGCAAAATATGTAAGGCATTTGCTCACAATCCTGGAGACATATATGGAAGGAAATGTGATAGTAGTAGGAGATTTCAACACCTTAATAGAACATTAATGTATGTCTTTATGTGGGCTTGAGTACATAGAGGGAGGACTCCTTGATGAGAGCCAAGCCTAAATTGTAAACATACCATGTCTATAGTGTATATAGCAGCTCCTATATACTATCCCTTCTCCCCAACCTTCAGAAAACCTACTATCCATTAACCCCCCAATCCTAATCCAATATCCAACCTTATTAACTCTCTTTTACCCTCAGTTCCTAACCCATTTGATATCAGGTTCAACCTCCTGCCCCAATAAGCCATCACCCAGCTCCCAAGCCAAAGGACACCCTTTCAGCCCAATATCTCATCCCCCGGAAAGAAACTACAAACAACACTCCTGCTGACTCATGCTCTGTGGCCCTCCTTCTTACCCCACAAAAATGAACTGTTGCTTGATACTAGATTCAGCTCCAGAAGGACCCCCAGTGCAAGATCTTTACCAGAGACCTTTCTGCCCCAAATCATTTCTCAAACTCAACAAGACCAGCGTGTGTGATGAAAACTTGCCCTAGATTCCACACCCCACAAGACTATCTCAAAATATCATTGTCAAAGGACAATGGGGAAGCCTATATTTCCTTTATAAGCTTAAGACCTCTATAAACTACCTCCTTATCTGTTTATCCTGAAATGTAAGGTAGTCTCCTGCATTATTTTGTTCTCTTAATTACTTTTTAAAAACTCATTTTTTCCTTTATATACATATGTGTGTAAATATACATATATATATTTGTCTTGTTTTTGTTTTCTTCTCTTCCTTAACTTCACCTGTTTTGGTTCTGCTTGGTAAAAAAGAAACCTACAAGAAAAGTCTTGCCTGGGATAAAAGCTCAGGTCAAAACCAGGGCACAGAGATGATGGAGCCTGACACTCTCACTCCCAAATGTACCAGCAAAATAATATAGCAACATTCCTTTTTGCAAAGGCATACTAAAAAGGGGGAAATTTTACATAAAGAAACAAGATCTATTCTACTAGGATAAGAACTCATACATTTTAAAATACAGGGTGCCTCCTACCGTGAACATATGTCACATGGCCCCAACTTAGACTTTATGTGATTAGAAAGTGACCACTCAACCCTGAACCCTAGATCTCAGACATTGAACTGACACAGTTCTCCACAACAGCTCCAGGAACCAAACTACCTCTGGGACATTCTTAATACTGTACTGACACCAACAAGCACCAGTGTTGATATGACATTCTGACAATGAGGAGATGGCAACAACTTGATTTAACAGTAGGTTGTCTTATCTCACCACCTAATGATAAGATGAAATCAGAAGACACGTCATCCTTTGATCCGTGCAAAAGCCAAGATTGCTAACTACAGAAGACTGACTGTGACAACTATGGCTGGGACAAATAAGAAAAGACAAATAAGACAAATAATAATAATAATAATAATAAATAATATAAAATAGGACAAATGCGAAAGACCCTTATACAAATAAGAAAGTCTAGGCTCTGGCCTATCATCTGTACCACTAAGATCTCTAATTCCAGAAGTTGGACTGAAACAACTGCACTGATAAGAACTACTGGAAACATAATGAAAGACTGTATCCTATGCTTCATCCTAGGATGAAGCCAATTACAGAAGACTGATTAAAATAACAGTGATGGAACAGAACTTCTAGAACCATAAAGAAAGACTCCATCCTAAGCTCCATCTTATGACCTATGCAAATTCCAAGAACTCTAGTTACAGAGGCCTGATTGTATCATCCGCGACTGAGCAGAAAGTTTCCAGACTCCACAAAAGGACTTAGGGAAGAGTAAAGAGCATGTATGGTGCCTGTAGGTATTCCCATGACAGTATACTTAGTGGGTGGAGAAACCCTGTTTCTCTTAGACCAAGGGAATTCACTTTCTAATCTCCCCAATATTTACTGTGTCTAGGCAAAAAAAAAGAAGTATAAATTAAATTATTTTTGTTATTGTTTTGGTTATTGATGTTGCTGTTTGTATTTTTTCCTTTTTTCTTATTTTGGGTTCGTGGTTATTGTTTTGTTGTTGTCTTTATTGCTGTGGTGCTTTTCAGGTTTTGTTTTGTAATGTTGATATGTTTTATTCCTTTTCCCCTTTCTTCTCATAAATTGGTATTTATAGCCTCTAGAAGGACTCCTCTCATTTTTTTCTTATTTGATTTTTGCCCCCCCTTTTTTTCTTTCCTTCAAGCAGAACCACATAACTTGATTCATCTTGTTCTGCCTCATAAATTGAGGGGAAAATAATGGATTGTAGCAAGACCAAACAGACTTATGAACATTGAGTAAAAATAAAAAATGATCAGACTTAAGCACCAAATCTAAAGCCAACAACAACAAAATCGATACCCAAACTACAACAAGCTAGACACAGAGGGGACCACTTTTCCTAGCAGCCCTGGGGGCAAAGGAGGGGGATATGCGAGACATGTTGGTAACAGGGGTGAAGGGAGGACAACATTGGAAGTGGTAATACCCCTTATTCAATGTCTCCATGTATCTAAAATATTACTGTGAAAGATTTGTAAACCACTTTGGTCAAAATAAAAATTATTTTAAAAAATGGAAAAGCTCCACATCAATAAAGACAACATCAAACAATAATCACGATTCCAAAATAAGAAGAAAAAAATTGTTCTTTTATTTTTTTCATAGACACAGTAAATATTGGGAGGATTAGAAAGGAAATTCTCTTGGCCTAAGAGACACAGGGTTTCTCCACATTTGAAACATACTGTCACGGGAATAACTACAGGCTCCATGCATGCTCTTTTTCACTCCCCTAGATCTTTTGATGAAGCCAGGAAACTTTCTGCTCAGTCACGGATGATAAAATCAGGTCTCTGTAACTAGAGATCTTGATATTTGCACAAGTCATAGGATGAAGCCTAGGATAGAGTCTTTCTTTACAGTTCTAGAAGTTTTGCTCCATCACTGTTGTTTTAGTCAATCTTCTGTAGTTGGTAGTCTTAGCTTTTGCACCTATCCTAGGATGAAGCCTAGGATACAGTCTTTCATTGTTTCCAGAAGTTTTGCTCAGTTGCAGTTGTCTGTCAGACCTCTGGAATTTGAGATTTGGTTATTGTACAGATCTTAGGCCAAAGCCTTAGGCTAGCGTCTTTCTTTTTTGTCCCAGGATAAGTCCTGCCCAGTCATGGTTGTCATAGTCAGTCTTCTGTAGTTAGTGATCTTTGTTTTGCACAGATCAAAGGATGATGTGTCTTCTGATTTCATCTTATCATTAGGTCTTGAGATAAGAAGACCTGCTGTTAGATCAAGTTGTTGCCATTTCCTCATTGTTAGGATGTCCTTTCAACACTGGCACATGTTGGTGTCAGAGCAGCATTAAAAATGTCCCAGAGGAAGTTTGGTTCCTGGAGCTGTAGTGGAGATCTGTGTCAGTTCTATGTTTGAGATCGAGGGTTCAGGATTTGATGGACACTGAATAATCACATGAAATCTAAGTTTTGTCCACATAACATATGTTCAGGGTGGGAGGCTCCCCTGTATTGTAAAATGAATTCTTATTCTTAGTAGATAAGAGCTTGTTTCTACACATAAAATTTCCCCCTTTTTAGTATGCCTTTGCAAAAAAAAAAAAAAAGAATGTTGTTATTTTATATTGCTGGTGTATTTGGGGGTGAGAATGTCAGGCAATGTCATCTCTGTGCCTTGGTTTTGACCTGAGTTTTTATCCCAAACAAAACTTTTTCTTCTAGGTTTTTGTACAAAGCATAACCAAAACAGTTGATGTTAAGGAAGAGAAAAAAAGTATCTATTTATATTATATATAAGATATAATATATGCACACATACATATAAAACAGAAGAAATAAATAATAAAAAGTAATTAAGGAAAAAAAGTGATGTTGGAGACTACCTTACATTTGGGATAAATAGGTTAAAAAGTAGTATTATAGAGGTATTAAACTTATAAAGAAAATAAAGGCTTCCCAGTTGTCTTTTCTTTTCTTTCTTTTTTGTTTTTGTTTTTGGGTCACACACTTCAGTGCTCAGGAGGGGTCATTCCTGGATCTACACTCAGAATTCGTTCCTTGGCAGGCTTGGGGGACCATATGGGATGCCAGTATTTGAACCTCTGTTCTTCTGCATGCAAGGCAAATACTCTCTCTCATGCTATCTCTCTGGTTCCCCAGTTGTCTTTTGAGATATTCTTTTGTGTTTGGGGGTGGAATCCAGGGCACATTTTCATCACACACACTGGTCTTGTTGAGTTTGAGAAATAATTTGTGGCAGAAAGGGGTCGGTAGAGTTCTTGCACTGGGGGTCCTTCTGGAGCTGAATCTGATATTAAGCAACAGTATACACTTTTGGGAGGGTGAGAGGGAAAGCCAAGAGCATGAGTCAGCAGAAGTGTTGGTTGTGGTTTCTTACCGGTGGATGAGATGTGAGGTTGAGTGGGTGTCCTTTCTGTTGGGAGCTGGATGATAGCTTATTGGAGCAGGAGGTTGGTCTCAGTACCTAATGAGTTAAGAACTAACGGTAAAATGCATTCAATAAGGAGGGATATTGGATAAGGTTTGTTGGTGAAGGGATAGTAGGATTTTTGAAGGGGGAAGGAGTTATACTACATAGGAGAGGCTATATACACTTTAGGCATGGATTGTTTACAATATATGTTTGGCACTCAGAAAGGAGTCCTCTGTCTATGTACTCATGCCCACATAAGTCATATATTAGTGATCTATTCTTAAGTTGATGTTAGACCTATAGGATCTAATAGGACCTATATACATAATAGAATCGGTCTGAGTTCTTAAGGAATGGTTGAATTAAGATAAATAATTAGCTGGTGTATAGCTTAGGAAAGCGAGGAAGGGAGAACAAAAGATGAGAGAATAAAAGAAAAATTAAGTAAGTAAAATAAAAAAAGAGATTGAGCAAGTGCGTAGGAATTGGGAGGTTTTCCTAATTTCTAGACACTTCATCATTAATATGGTTTGGGCTTTACTAAATGAGGATTTCAGGGTCAGATAATGGCTGGAGCACTTTGTGATATACAGAGTTTTTACTTCTTGAGTACTACCTATGTAGGTGGCTACCCTATGTATTATTGTCTGCTGCATCTTAGCTATTGAAGTTCCTAAAGAGAAACTAACACTGTGGGTTTTATTTGACATAGATTGAATTGATGATGATGAAAAAAAAGAGAAATAAAAAAGGGAGAGGAAAGAAGTAGGGAAGAGAGAGAGAGACAGAGTAAGAGAGAGGAAATGTTAATTTGCCAAAACATGCTCGATGAGCAGATCCTGTAACATAAGTATGGGGTTCAGTTGACTGTTTCAGTGGTCTGAATGATCATATGCTTCAGGTCTTAATAAAGGACATAAACTAAAGGAAAAGGGTATATTGGAGTGTTATATCAAGATATCACAAAACAAAATGTATATGTTATCTAGTATGACTGAGCACCAATATGTAAAATTAGGGTGTACACTTTTTATATCCATGAACCACTGTCAGACAGTGTGATTCACCTCTGGAAGGGCCTTTCCCAGCAGCTGTAATGGCAGAGCGCTGCCAGTCTGGGCCTGGATCAGATTTCCTCTCTGTTGTCTTTTAAGCTTAACATCAACAAAATCTATGATGCAGAGATGGACTTACTACAGTTGCAAATTTATTGAGAGATTGAGAGATTTAAGAGGTATCTAGTGTATTCAAATTGCCTTATATCTATTTAACACACTTGCTGTAATTAAAAATTGAGAACTTATTTGATTTTAAGTCTTTCCATGTAGAAGATGGTGCAGTTTAAACTCAAAATTTTCCAATCAAATGACAGATCAGTTCAAAACTTAAAATATAACGTTCATATTGAAAGTTGCTGTCACTGTATTTATAATTGATATAAAATGAGAATTTATAGACCAAATTTTGATTTTATGTATATTTATTTCCCAATTGTACCTTGCAGAAAATCTTTATGGGAAGTTAAAAATCTAATGAGTTTTCAATAATTTTTAATTGAAGGGAAAATGGCACTTTGTCAGTATACTCAACTTACTTGTAAAGTCAACTGAAACTGGAATGTTGGTATATTGCTTTATCTTATTATATTGTTATTATTATTTCTGTTAGTATTGTTGTTTTGCAGTGAGGGGTCATGCCTGATTGTGCTTCTTCTTGACTCTGTGCTCAAGAATCACTCCAGGTTTTACTCAGGGTGATGATGCTAAAGGCAAATCTGCTATACTCCCTCTTCAGTTGCCTACTGTTTTATTTTGAATTACATTTACTTTTATAATTTGAAAAATTTGAAAAATTTCCAGTCAGTGTACTTCTGTTGCCTCGCAAAGAGCAAACTATTTTTCATCATATTACTTTTACTGCTAAAAATTCAAATGTTCAAGAGTTTTCAACTTAAAATGTTCAACTTAAAGATAGCATTTACTCAATAATATCAAAAGTGTAACCAGATCAAATTGTTAGTCAAAGAGCTAATGATTAAAGCAAAGATATAATGATTTTGTCTCATGACTGAAGGATTGTTCCATTACTATATTCTTTTATTGATGTTCTCAATGAATTCTGGGATCATTGTCTATTAAAGACAGTAACCAAAAAATGAATAAAAATCATTCCTGAAAAGGTTAATAAGTTCACTTAATTATTTTGAAACATGCCATTGTTTCCATAATTAATAATAATTAATAAAGGTGAATTAAGAATTCTGAACTTCCAATTAAGCTTCCCTATAATTCAGCTATACTACTCCTCTGAATATACCCTGAATACTACTTGTCTGAATAGGAACCCCAAATGAAAAAAAGACATATAAATCCTATGTTTAAGCTCGAATATGGAAACAACCCAAGTGATCAAGAACAGATAAGTGGATATAGAAACTGTGGTACATTTTTACAATGGAATACTATGCAGCTGTTAGGAAAACTGGTCATGTTTGTTTGTTTGTTTGTTTGTTTTTGGGCCACACCCGGTGACACTCAGGGGTTACTCCTGGCTATGTGCTCAGAAATCGTTCCTGGCTTGGGGTACCATATGGGACACCAGGGGATCAAACCGAGGTCCATCCTAGGCTAGCATGGGCAAGGCAGATGCCTTACCGCTTGCGCCATTACTCCAGCCCGACTTCAGTAATTTTTTTGTGTGTGGGAACCACATCTGGCAATTCTTAGGGGACACTTCTGGCCCTATGCTCAGGAACCATTCCTGGTGATGCTCAAAGATCATATGAGATGCTGGTTGACCACATGCAAGGCAAGTGCCCTACCTGTTGCACTAACTTAATGATCCCAGTAATGTTTTTTTATTTCTTGTTTAATCCTTATTTCTTATTTAGTTCTTTCAAAGCTCTGAGAAAGTTATGGCTGACAGCGTCATCACAATCCTTCTGAATGTGCGCATGGTGGTTTTCATTGTGTAGTACAAACATTATGATGATTTTGTTTGTATGTATGTATGTTTCGGGCTAACCTCTAGAAAAAAAAAAGAGAGAAGAAACTGTGGTACATTTTTACAATGGAATACTATGCAGCTGTTAGAAAAACTGGTCATGAAATTTGCTTATAAATGGATGTATATGGAGAGGATTATACTGAGTGAAATGAGTCAGTGGGTGAGGGGTAGACATAGCATTATGACATTAATTTGTGAAATATTAAAAATAATAAGTTATGATTATCCAGACAGTAGAGATGAGGACTAGGAAAACTAGTCCATGGTAGGATCCTTGCCACATAGAGCAGTGGAATGTAATGTAAAGACTATAATAATGAATTATTCTGTCAAGAATTGAATGGTAAAAAAAAAAGAAAAAGTGATGTGCATGTTGCTCCTTCAGTAACATCAATGCATACTTCATTGTCTAATGGAAAACATAGCAGAGAAGGAAAAAAAGGGGAGGAGGAGGAAGAAGAAGGATAAAAAGAAGAAGGAAGAGGAAAAAGAAGATGATGAAGAAAATTGTCAAGAGCAGGCAGGGAAGTGGGTAGGAGAGAATGCTACCCTCTTTATCAGTCCCCTCTTTGTTAGTGGGACATTAAGGGATGTCTTGGAAATTGAATAATTGAAACTAAATCCTAAACAAGTATGTAGCGTTATCTCATGGTTATTCGATTAAAGATTGCATTTATTAATAACATAATATTAATTAATTAAAGAAAAATAATTCTGGACATAAAATTTGATGACAATAAAAATAATCAAAGTAACAGAATACCAACCTATAAGTACCAGTCTGTTATAGGACTCTTAAAGAGGTGAATAGAGATCATAGTAGCATGCAGAATTGCTGCATGATTTTTCTAGACATAATTTTTTTTTCTACTGCAACACTTTTTTATTTTAGTCCACAACATTAGATAAAAGCTGCAACGGAGCAGTGAAAACAGTTTGAATTAAAGTCTTGGCAGGCCCACTGTATGTCCTTAGTTGCACTTGAGGGTTAGTCCTTCAAAGACTTGCTCACCCCACTCATTCTGGTGACTTCTCAGTCTACTTACACCAAGAGAGCATATCCAACATGTTGATTTTGTATTGAAGCTGACCACAAAGAGTGGTGAACATTGTTAGGGAAATAACTACACTAACAACTAGCATGACAATGTTAAAGAATGAGAGAGGTAGAATGCCTGTCGTGAAACAAGGCAGAGGTACGGGAGGAGGGCAGGCATTAGTGGTGAGAATGTTGCACTGTTGAAGGGGGTTATTCTGTTTGTTTATGACTGAAATCCAACTACAAACATGCTTGTAATCATGGTGCTTAAATAAATATATTATATACACACATATATATAATAAAAAGAATTAAGAAGTTGGCTATTTAAGTCCTTATATGATTTCATTCAGTAAGTAATCAATTTAAAATTTGATTTTAAAATTAAATTTTAAAAATCTTTGTTTCCAAGTTTTATTTGTGAGGAAATACTTGACATCCAAATTTGAAACAGTAGCCATCATTTATCAATTATTTCAAACATTCCAAATCAGGGAAAATATTGAGTTTTCAGGCTCTGTATTCCAAATAGTAGCAATTTTGTAGCACTTTGCATACAATATTTGTTTCTACACAAACAGGTCTACCAAGTGTAGTTCTATGCATTAAATAATTTATTTGTATCATAGTTTTAATAAATAATTTATTTGTATTATGGTTTAATTTTATTGCTATTTTATGCACAAAACAGACATTTTTAAATGGCTATTATATTATATTCCTTGACATAAATGTTCAGACATGGACATAGTTACATTTTGATAAAAACCATTGACTTTCCAAATTTAATTTTGAAACCAATGTAACAACAAAGCATGGCTCTAAATTATTTCCCAAAAATGTGTTTGTACCTCTAGAGTATTTACCTATACATGAATTTGTTGATTAACTTGCTTTTTGCTAAGTGACAAATTTTCGTGTCAATTTTTAGCCTATCAAAGATTGATTTCTGGTTCTTCAAATTATTTTTTACTACTTAATTTCAGCCATTTTTTCCTGATGGTTATTTCAAGAATATTTTTTAAATTTAATTTAATTTTAAAACCATTATAATTTACAAAGTTCTTCACATTGGGTTTCAAACTTACAATGTATCAGAGCCAATCCCAGCACCAGTGTTGACCTCACTCAACCACTAATCCCCAAATACATCTCATACAGCACCCCCATCCTGTCTGCTAGTATAACAGGTCCCATTTAAGTTTAGATTGTTCTCCCTTGAGTCTCTTGATCCCATTGTTGTTGCCTTTGGCTTTGACTTTAAGTTATATCCTTTAAAAAAATTTTTTTTTGAAACCAATGTGAATTATAAGTCTTTCACAGTTGTTTTTCAGTTACATACTGACAGTGAGCTAGGGTCATTTCCATCACCAGTGTTGACCTCCTTCCAACATAGTTCCCAGCATGCATCCCATAGCCCCCTGGACTTCTAGTGTAACATGTCCATTTGTGTATAACATGTTATAGTTTGGGTCTCTTGATTCTATTGTCATTGACTGTGGGTTGGGGATTTAAGTCAAATTATTTTTTTTATTTCCACTCAATGCTCCTGAAACTGATTGGGCCCTGGGTCTCAACCACTTATTTTTCTTTTCTCAGTTTGTAGGAGGACATAAATATATGAGGTAGAACAGATGGTTCATGTTCTATAGTTCTGTAAAAGAAAAATAAAAAGGTGGGATCACCCATCAAGAAGCTACAAATAAAAGTAAAGGAAGAAAAACAAAAAAAAAAAGGAAAAAATGTCTGTGAGCAGACAGTGCTTCCCCCCACCAAAGGTGCAGTAAATTTGGGAAAATCATAAAGGAAATCCCCCTAGCCTAAGAGATACAAGGTGTGTCTACAATTAAAGATTTGAAGCTTACTGTCATAAGATTGATTACAGCCTCCAGGCATGTTAGTTGTCAACTAACATGGTTGTGATTGTCAAAGTCAGTCTTCTATAATTAGAAATCTTGGTTTCTGTAAAGATATTAGAGTGTAGCCTAAGACAAAATCTTGGTTTCTGTAAAGATATTAGAGTGTAGCCTAAGACAAAATCTTTGTTTATGTTCCCAGGAAAAGTTCTGTTCAATGGCAGTTGTTGTAGTCAGTCTATTCAGAGATCTTTGTTTATGCATAGATCCTAGGATGAAGTGTCTTCTGATATTATCTCACCAGTAGCTGGTGAAGTAGAGTAACCTGCCTTCAAATACAATTGCTGCTATTTCCTCTTCATTAGGATGTCATCTGAACCTACTCTGGAGCACTTTGTTGCCAGAGCAGTATTAGGGCCTCCACTGAAGGAGTTTGATTCCTGGTGCTGGGCAGGGAACTGTGCCAGTTCTATGGTTGGGATCCAGGGTTCAGGGTTGGACGGTCGATGTCCGATTAGTTGAGGTCTAAGTCAAATCCCCATGACAAATATTCAGGGTGTAAGCATTATAAAACTTATGGGTTCTTATCCCTATTAGATAAAAACTTCTTTTATACATAACATTTCCCCATCTTAGTGTGCCTATGCAAAAACATATGATGTCCTTTTTTTAACTTTACCAATGCACCTGAGATGGCTTGGTCCCATTCATATTTGTGTCCCTTTGCCTCTACTCAGTTTCTTTCCTTTTCCTTGCTATACTATATTCCTTGATATACTCTTCTATCTCTTTCTCCTTGCTGTACTCTGGGGCCAATGCGTTTCAAGACAACTCCCATTTAAACAAATACCAGGGATATACAAATCAAAACACCAATAAGGTACCATCTCATTCCACAGAGACTGGCACACATCACAAAGATTAAGAACAATCTGTACTGGAGGGGATGTGGAGAAAAAGAAACTCTTTTTCTGCTGGTGGGAGTGCTTTCTAGTGCAGTTGTTATAGGAAATAACATGAAGATCCCTCAAAAAATTGGAAATTGTGCTCCCATATAATCCAGCAATGCTACTACTAGGGATATAACCTAGGAACATAAAAACAATACAAAAATACCTTCTGCATGCCTATGTTCATTGCATTTATTTTATATTTACAATAACCAGAATCTGGAAACAACCCAGATGTGTGACAACAGATGAGTGGCTTAAGAAACTGAAGTATATCCCGAGCTGCCATTTTTCTGTTTGGTGGATCTGCCCAGTGGTTATAGTGGAGTATTGAGGTCCCCTACTATTATCACATTTCCTTTTGGAATGACCCCAATATTTACTGTGCCAAGGCAGGAGGGAAAGAAACAAAACACAAAATATTATTTATCTTTTTATATATATTATTTTTTATCTTCATTTATTATCATTATTATTATATTTACCTATCTATTTTTAGTTGATTTATTTCTTTTGGTGTGGTTATTGAAGCAGTTGCCCCCATTTACACTTTTTTTCTTTTCTTTTCTTTTCTTTTCTTTTCTTTTCTTTTTTCTTTTCTTTTTTTTTTTCTTTTCTTTCTTTTTCTTTCTTATATGCTCTTCATCTTTTCTTTTTTTCTTTTCTTTTCTTTCATTATATGCTCTTCCATGTTTCTTATCTCAAGACCGTGGCGGTTTTCTTTTTTTTTTTGTGGTGCTTAGCGTTATTGTTGGAGTCCTCACTGGATACTTGACACTTCTTTTTGTACTGGTGGAGTGTTTCACCTTTTTCTCCTTCGTCTCTCTGAGGAGGAGACCCTCTAGAAGAATTCCACTTATTTTCTGCGTATTAGACCTTTACCCCAGTTTAGTACTATTCCCTTCTTCAAACAAAACCACGTAAATTGAACTAGCTAGTCCTGCCCCCTAGTTAGAAAGGGAAATAAGGGAGGCACCAGGAGCAAACAGGTGCAAGACTACTAAGTATTAGGCTAGATACAGAGGGAACAACATATTCTGGCAGCCCTAGGGGTGAGGGAAGAGCATGTGGGAGGCAGGACAAAAATGGAGGTATAGGGAGGACAAATTGGTGATGGAAATCCCCCCTGATTTTATGTAAATATGTACCTAAAATATTATTGTCAACAATATGTAAACCACTATGATCAAAATAAAAATTAAATTAAAAAAAAGAAACTGTAGTATATATACACACAGTGAAAACTATGTGCCTTTCAAGAAAATTAAATCATAAAATTTGCCTCTATATGGATGGACCTGATATTATACTAAGTGATATGAATTAGAGGGAGAGAGATAGGCACAAAATAGTCTCACTCATCTGCGGGATTTAAGGAAAAATATCATATGGTAATATAATACAATAGAGATAGATAGACAATAGGGATAAAGTTTGAAAGGACTAGCCCATGATATGAAGCTTACCACAAATGTTAGTAAGTGCAGTTAGAAAAATAACTACTACACCAACAATTATCATGATAATGGTAGTGAGTGTGAGAAATTGAATGCCTGTCTCAAATACAGAAAACAGGTGTGTGATGAAGGATATGGAGGGCATTAGTGGTGGGAAGGTTGCACTGGTGAAGGGAGGACTACATTTTTATGACTGAAACTCAACTACCAACATGTTTGTAATCATGGTGATTAAATAAATATATTAATAAAAATGTTTTCTTTAATAGTCATAAACTAGTGGTAGGAAACATACAGTAAATGAATAAAAGTGTGAATCTTAAATATGTCAATTCCAATGGAAAAAATAAATTATTACATTTTCTCATACAGTAATTTTAAATAACATGTGATATTATATATTTATATTTTTCTTCTGAATTACTTAATTTAACATAATATCTTCCAGATCTATCCATGTTGCAGCAGATTACATGCCTATATCATTCCTTACTGCTATGTAGTATTCCACTGTATATATACAATGGGTGTATTTTGGGGGATTGGGCCACATCCATTGACCTTCAGTAGTTACTCCTGGCTATGTGTTCAGAAATTGCTCCTGACTTGGGAGATCATCTGGGATGCTGGAAAATAGAACCACGGTCCTTACTAGGTCAGCGGCATGCAAGGCAAATGCACTACTGCCGTGCCACCACTCTGGCCCCCATGATGGGTATATTTCAATCCACAACCTTAGACAGAAGCTGCAGTGGAGGAGTGAAAGGGACTTTTCAGGCCCATTGTATGTCCAAAGACTTATAACTTGCACTTGAGGGTTAGGCTTTTAAAGAGTTGCTCATCCCACTCATCCTGGTAGTATATCTTCATTATCTAATCATTTGTGGTTGGGTATCTAGTTATGGGGAATGGTTTAGAGGATTCTCAGTAAACTCAAAATTGAGCTGCCATATGACTTAGAAATTCCACTTTTGGGTATCTATACCCAGGACAGAAAAACAATCATCCAAAAAAAATGTGTAGACACCACTATTTATTGTAGTACTCAGTATAATAGCGAAGATTTGAATTCAACCAATTTTCTTATTTTATATAATTTAAACTAAATATTATGGGGTTTCCAAGCTTTATTTGATGGGTTATTTAATGGGTTATTTACTGCTCATTTGATGAGTTAAAAAAATATAAGTTATGTGAATTTGAGAATTGAATGTGAATTAAACTTTGTTTTAAAAAGTTTACATTATATGATAAATACATGTGTTTCATTTACTATTAATTTGTTCTCATTTTTATTATATGTTTTTATATATCTATATATATTATATAATGTTTCTATATATTCTTTTTCCAATATTTATGTTTTATTAATTTTATCTATAGAGTTAGCTTGTATTCAACCTAAACACTGGTTTGGGGAACAGAAATATAACTCACAGGTAAGAAGGCATGCTTTGGGCCTGGAGAGATAGCATAGCGGCATTTGCCTTGCGAGCAGCTGATCCAGGACCAAAGGTGGTTGGTTTGAATCCCTGCATCCCATATGGTCCCCCGTGCCTGCCAGGAGCTATTTCTGAGCAGACAGCCAGGAGTAACCCCTGAGCACTGCCAGGTGTGGCACAAAAACCAAAAAAAAAAAAAAGAAGGCATGATTTACATGCAGGAGGATTCCAGTCTGACCTTCAATGTTGCAGGATACCATAGGCACCTTAAGATGTAGACCTAATGATCCATGATATCCCAGAGTCTCCTAGAATTCATAGGTTGTCCAAGTTAGGCTCAAGCAATGATTTCCTTGTTGAATAATACATCTTTGATGACTAAGATAGAATAATCTGGAATAGCTTTTTTGATATTACCAGGAATAAAACTTGGTGTTTGTCTACTAATTATTTGGAGGCTTTCTAATAATAGTTGTGATACCTTTAAATTATTATGGTAGCAATTGAATATGTATTGTATTTCAGATGGTAGTACAAAACTTAATTTTTGTTTTAAAGTTTAAATATATTGATCACAATTAAATTTGATAGTTATACTCATCCTGTATGGAATATCATCAAAATTTAATTTTAGTTTTATAGGAAGTATCATTAATTCCAGCACCATTAATTGATATCATCTTATTTATATTTCAAATGTCTTCTTTTTGTGTGATACATCTTCATATTTATTGCTTTGCTTCTTAATGGGCTATAATTCAGTTACCTATTGTTAAATTGCCATGGTAATAGCACATTGTCAAAATTATAATAGCTCAACTTTACATTTTTACAATTTATAGGGACATAATTAACTTTGCCCTTTTCTCATGAAGTGCCCCATTTCCTTTGCGTAAACATTACCAACATAAAGTGTAACTTTACAAATTTTATTCAGGCTTTTGCAAAAGACTGTATTGTCAATAAAATTTTTCTTATTTTACAATGTTTCTAACTTTGCTGCTATTGTTATTGAGTTTTCACAGTTACAGTCAACTTTCTATTTCTTTTTATATACTTTCTTACTAAGATTGAAATACTTTAAGATTACTCTTAAAATATAGTGAAATTTAAATATATTTTATTAAATCCTCAAAATAATGTTTTAGATATTGAGTTCACTAATTTACTACCAACTACAAATATCCAACCTTTTAGTGACACAACTGCTCTTTAGTTGCCAAATAATTTATTCATTGGTATATTTACCCCAGTTGAACTTAACCTGTTGCTGAGAGGGCAGAATACACATTATATAGTGGTATGCAACCTGACTGAGTGAAATAAAAGGAGAAATCTTCATCTTCAGAGTTGAAGAAAATCTTCCTCTAGACCACATAGATTATTTATTCCATGACTGTCTTATTTTCTTTCCCTCTGCCCTTCCTTCACTTCTTTTTCCCCCCAATATCTTTTATTCTTTATTTAAACATCTTGATTACAAATGATTGTGATTAGGTTTCAGTCATGTAAAGAACACCCTCCTTCACCAGTGCAACATTCCCACCACCAATGTCCCAAATCTCCCTCCATCCCACCCCACCCCCACCTGTATGCTAGACAGGTTTTCCAGTTCCCTCATTCATTCCCATGTTATGGTAGTTCTCAGTGTAGTTATTTCTATAACTGCACTCACCACTCTTTGTGGTGAGCTTCATGAAGTGAGCTGGAAGTTCCAGCCCTCCTCTCATTGTCTCTAAGGATTGTTGCAAAAATGACTTTTATTTTTCTTAAAACCAATAGATGAGTGAGACTATTCCATGAAGTGAGCTGGAAGTTCCAGCCCTCCTCTCATTGTCTCTAAGGATTGTTGCAAAAATGACTTTTATTTTTCTTAAAACCAATAGATGAGTGAGACTATTCTGTGTCTCTCTCTCTCCCTCTGACTTATTTCACTCAGCGTGATAGACTCCATGTACATCCATGTATAGGAAAATTTCATGACTTCATCTCTCCTGATGGCTGCATAATATTCCATTGTGTATATGTACCACAGTTTCTTTAGCTATTTGTCTGTTGAAGGGCATCTTGGTTATTTCCAGAGCCTGGCTATTGTGAATAGTGCTGCAATAAATATAGGCATGAGGAAGGGGTTTTGGTATTGTATTCTTGTGTCCCTAGGGTATATCCTTAGGATTGGAATAGCTGGGTCGAACGGGAGCTCAATTTCCACTTTTTTGCTTTGTAATAATTAAGACTAAATCACATTCACATGAAAACTCTCTTAAATATTTGCTCCTAAAGAACTGAAACTAACACAGGAAATTAAGATGTTAAATTAATTAAAACATGGGGCTGGAGCGGTAGGGCATTTGCCTTGCATATGATTACCTAGGACAGACTATGGTTCGATCCCCCGATGTCCCATATGGTCCCCCAAGCCAGGAGCGATTTCTGAGCTCATAGCCAGAAATAACCCCTGAGCATCACTGAGTGAGGCCCCCAAACCAAAAAAAAAAAAGTTAATTAAAACATAACATAACAAAGCCTGAAAATCAGAAAACTTGCAGAGCATTCATGCCACAAAGAAAGTAATATGCAGAATCTTGCTGTAAACGTTCATAAAATGGTTCATTAATTCAAGATATTTGGTAGTGGCCATATCCTAGATATATTAACTCTTTAATAGGAGGAGAAACTAGCAGTAAAAACTTATGGGTGTGTCAATCTTGAAGCTGATCACACTGGGACCTTTCAGGAGAGGGGCAAAGCAAGTCCCCACCATGCTAAAGCACTAGCCTAGATGACAACTTTTCCATAATTCTCTGTAGAAACTCACAGCTGCCCAAAACTCTAAGCCTGGCAATTTGGTGGTTGACATTTTAGGAACTATTGAGGGCCACTTATCCTACTGTCTCTACCTCTGAGCTTCCAGAAGTTTTGGCATCCATTCTCATGAATCAGTGATGTTACTATATAAGCTGCTTGATTCAGCTCCACATATCCTCCTAAACATGAAATGTCAGGGCTGCTTACATGGCTGTGCAATAACCTCTTAGTTTATTACTGACTTCCAAGTAGAAATACAGCAAATTACACAAGAAACTATCATAGAAGCCATATAAGCTCAAAAACACAACCAAAAAAAATAAATTGCTCAACTATCAATAAACAGTTTAGTAAACCTTCAGACAATGACATAACAACTCCTTTGTGAGCTCTGAAAAATTTTATATATAACTCTTAGTGAAATTTTTTGATAATCCCATTAATACTTAGTTGTACCAATCAATATTAAGTAAATTATTCATACCTGCCAAAGGGTAGGCTTCTGGGCAACAGTAGAGGAAATGTTATACTGGTTGTGGGATTAGTTTTAGAATATTAAATTCCAGACGTAATTATGCTATTATAACTATATAAACTATGGTAAATAAAATAAATAACTTTAAGTAAGAAGAAAATATATTTGGGACTGGAAAGATAGCACAATGGTAGGGTGTTTATTTTGCAAGTAGCTGACCCAGGATCTATGGTGGTTCGAATCCTGGTATCCCATGTATCTCCCATGCCTGCCAGGAGTGATTTCTGAGCACAGAGCCAGGGGTAACCTTTGAGATCTGCTCGGTGTGAGCCAAAAGCTGAATAAAAAAGAATGAATGAGGAGAAAGAAAGAAAGAAAGAAAGAAAGAAAGAAAGAAAGAAAGAAAGAAAGAAAGAAAGAAAGAAAGAAAGAAAGAAAGAAAGAAAGAAAGAAAGAAAGCAAGAAAGAAAGAAAGAAAGAAAGAAAGAAAGAAGAGAGAAAAAGAGAGAGAGAAAGAGAGAGAGAGAGAGAAAGAAAGAAAGAGAGAAAGAAAGAGAGAAAGAGAAAGAAAGAAAGAAAGAGAGAAAGAGAGAAAAGAGAAAGAAAGAAAGAAAGAAAGAAAGAAAGAAAGAAAGAAAGAAAGAAAGAAAGAAAGAAAGAAAGAAAGAAAGAAAGAAAGAAAGAAAGAAAGAAAGAAAGAAAGAAGAGAGAAAAAGAGAGAGAGAAAGAGAGAGAGAGAAAGAAAGAAAGAGAGAAAGAAAGAGAAAGAAAGAAAGAAAGAAAGAAAGAAAGAAAGAAAGAAAGAAAGAAAGAAAGAAAGAAAGAAAGAAAGAAAGAAAGAAAGAAAGAAAGAAAGAAAGAAAGAAAGAAAGAAAGAAAGAAAGAAAGAAAGAAAGAAAGAAAGAAAGAAAGAAAGAAAGAAAGAAAGAAAGAAAGAAAGAAAGAAAGAAAGAAAGAAAGAAAGAAAGACAGAGAAAGAGAGAAGAAAGAAAGAAAGAAAGAAAGAAAGAAAGAAAGAAAGAAAGAAAGAAAGAAAGAAAGAAAGAAAGAAAGAAAGAAAGAAAGAAAGAAAGAAAGAAAAAGAAATAAATAAAGAAAGAAAATATATTTGTTTGTAATTTACTTTTGTCTTAAGTTTTCCTGGATCTCACAACAGTGTTCTTGGAGAAGATCTTAAACAATCTCAGACTACTAGAGGCATTCTTGCCAGTGACTGCTGCTACCATCCTTTGTGGGTATAAATCTTTAGATTAAAAGGACAAAAGAAATATAAGTTAGAAGTGAATGAATTGAGCTATTTTAGCTGATTAGTCTCATAATCAGCTTTTCTTGGACTCCTTACTGTTATATGTCTCATTTAGAGTTAATCAGAAGAATGATTTGCATAAAATTTGGAAGACAGGAGTGAATCAATATTCATTTTTAGGTGATCTTGTATGCAATTGGGTCTTAAATTTTATATATATTTTACTTTTTTTCCATTTGTCTTTCCCTTCTCACAGAGGCCCCAGCCTTTCATACTCCAGGGAGCTGAAGTCCAGAACAGTTATGACAATTCCAATCCCAGATTAAAATTCTAGCTTGTCATTCCACTTTGGCACCTAAAAGTGTTTGACAATGTAAATTTTGCTGAAAATTAAGGCTTATACATTTGTTTTTCAGAAATTTGGGCTAATTACACTTTCTTTCATTTCCAATTCAGGCATATATCTTTTAATTCATGGCTTCCTTCATTTAAGGTAATTATCTTTCTTCCCTTAAAAGTTAATTCATTGGGGACTGGAGAGATAGCACAGTGTGTTGGATGTTTTCCTTGCATGCTGCTCACCAGGTTCCATTCTTGGAATCTCAGATGTCTGCCAGGAGTAATTTTTGAGCGCAGATCCAGGAATATCCTCTAAACACCACTGGATATGGCTCACAAACATAAAACAACAACAACAGCAACAAAGAGTTAATCCCTTTATACTTAGTGCTCTTCCTTAATGAACTCTGATATATACAGATGTGTCAAATCTATAAAATGATAGTTAATTAAGATTTTTCTCCACAAATAAATGTAATAAATTTTTGAGTAAAATCCTTTATAAAGGCAACTGACACATGTACTTTAGATTCTAATGAACATTTTAGAAGTATTTCTTTGTTTCTTTTTTAAGTAAACATAGGTTTTATTTAGAAATTCAGAGAAAAGTGTGAGAGAGAAATAGAATGAGAGTGAGTAATGGGCTCAAGAGAGAATGTGTTCTCCAAAAATGAGGAGCACACCTTTACATATCCCAAAGTTGAAGTATGAAACAAAGGAAAGTACACATTTCAAGAGGAAAGATGTCGCCAACATGTGCATATAGGCACCAAATGCACTGGCCAGCAGCACACATGTGCACAGAACCAACACACGAACCCAGGAAGCACGAGTGCACATTTCCTTTGTTCAAAGTTTGTTGTTTTATGATTTCTCCCAAACTGCTCCAGCACTACTTTCTTCCATTGATAGTATGGTTTACAAGGGGAAGTTTTGGGATCAGATAATCTTCTTTGACCTTCCTTTCATGGTTTTTGTTCCTGTCAGAGCTTCTCTTGTCAGTCCTTAATTCCAGTATCCACAAGGTGTGTCTTGTTAGCCTTATTAAAATTTCATTTCCTTGTTTAATTGAGTCCAAGAACTTTCTTTTCATTCTAGAAATTGAATGCCCTAGGGGTGGAAGGGCTTCTCTATCAACCTGCCTGATTTAACCCTCCCCACTCCTTAGAGATTTCATCATCTTTAAATATTTTAAGGGAAACTTGGGCTAAATTAGTCTGAACAGGGTAAAATGTCATGCTACCTTAGTTGTAATGGGACCCAGGCAATGGTTTATTGATTTTCAGAATTTTCAGTTGGAAAGACTGAATGTAGAGAACATGACTGAAACTGTAGGAATAAAATGCTTTATCTCTGTCCTTAGGAGGGCCGATATAATTTAGCTCTTATATAAAACACTCTGGGATGGTAACAAAAAATTAAAGCAACAAAAATCCTGAATCAGTATTTCTTATGGATATATATATATATATATATGAATGATATATATATACATGAATGATAATGGAGATGCTTAAGGAAATAAAAAATTCTATGAGAGCTGATCAATCTGTTCATTAAATGAAGACACCCCACCAGGGCCACTCCAAGTTATCAGTTAGGGGCCTATGCCAACCCTTCCAGCATGCACTTTAATTTCTTTCTCTTGCATAATGGTGGGCCCACAGCAGAAATGCAATATGTCTTGTTATGTTGACTGCATATGTTTAATAATTAGAAGCCATCTTAGAAAAAGTGATATAATACTAAGCTGTTAGATGAGGGTATTCCTTACTTTTTCTTAAAACAACATTTGAATCCTCTATGAGTTCACAGGAGTCAGGTGGCTAGTTTTCTGTCAGTGTTTTCTCACTGTTCGGCATGGATGGAACTGATTTTATCCTTGATCATTTAGATATCTGTAAAATCAAGATGCCAGTCCTCCCCTTCATATGTAACTTAATGCAAGACAGCTGGTGCCAAGAGAGGAGTTCTAGGATTTCTACTTATTTGTTAATTAGCCTCAAAAAACATAGCTCAGTGTTACTGAATATGCCATGTCCGACTATGAAAGCACACCTACAAACCAGTGTAGATTTTATTTTTCAGCTGAAGTTCTCCCTCATAAAGATGTGGTTTTTCACTATCTTGGTCAGAATAGAGGAGCATGTGCAGCTTTGAATCTTCTTATTAGCCAGGCATCTATAATCTGTTTTCTTGGTTTCATCTGGAGTATCCAGAGGTACATCCTTTAAAGCCAGCCTATTCTTCACTTCTATAGAAACAGAATAAAATTTTTATAAAGGCAAGTTACAAATACATAGTTTTTCTCTCCACCTTCATTTTAATTTTGCAAGATGTCTTAATAAACCAAGTGTATTCTTTTGCATTAAAAAGCAAGACTAGAGAATGCTCCATTTGGGGTACCCTGTTATTTACTCAGAGCTACTAGGGAATGGCAAAGGACAAAGCAGAAAATCATATTAATAAAAGACATTAATATTTTACCTCTCCCATCAGGGTTACCTCGGTTTGGCTTGAATGAAGTTCCAAACATAAGAGCAGAAAGATGAGCTGGTGGAAAATAAGTCAGCATGATAAGCTGGAGGTGGCTTTGGGGCTCTTGTGTTATTTTAGAAGTATTTTTTCGGGGCTGGAGAGATAGCATGGAGGTAAAGCGTTTGCCTTTCATGCAAGAGGTCATCGGTTCGAATCCCAGCATCCCATATGGTCCCCCGTGCCTGCCAGGAGCGATTTCTGAGCATGGAGCCAGGAGTAACCCCTGAGCACTGCCGGGTGGTACCCAAAAAAAACAAAAAAAAAAAAAAGAATAAAAAAAAAAAGAAGTATTTTTTCTTAAATATGAAAAGTCTTTTCTCAGCAAGGAAGTTGTTCTTGCAGTATTTTAATGTCTACTACAGCATATTTCAAGCATTTTCCTGCATTACTTAAGAAAATTCCATTGCTATTATTTTATTTAATATCTGACACTATGGAAAAGATGATTAAGCCTATATCCAAAGTATGCAAATAACCAAATAAAAAACTTCTGTATATATTGATAAGTAAATTTTTCTTTATTCATTATACATCTATTTCCATAGTTTAATAATTACTTAACTTCTGACGTTTAATTTTAGAATGAAAAGAACCTCAGATTTCAAATGGATAAGGTTAATTTGAATGCTTTAAGGGAGATAAAGAATAAATTATAACACATTTTCTTTACAGTTAGCATTACTAAAATGATGTTCAAAGTTCAGTTCCTAATATTAAAAAATAAAGGCTATCAATTGACCTTAATAAAAGTTTATCAGTTTACCTTATTTTTAAAAAGAAAGTGGGCCTGAGAGATACATAGCACAACAAGTAGGGTATTTGCTTTGCATGCAAATACCAGCATCCCATATGGTCCCCTTAGTTTGCCAGGAGCAGAGGCAGGAATAACCCCTGAGCATCACCAGGTATGCCCCCCCCCTCGCTAAAACCAAACAAACTAGTATATAATATATTATATTATGAGCTGAGGAAAATTTTTATAGAGAGGCAGAATTTTGAGATTTGTACTGATAAATATTTATAAAAATATAGAATCTCAAATAATTAGAATCAGCTGATATTAGTAGAACAAAAAGAGATAGGGAAATCACAGAGATAGTACAGCAGGTAAGGTTCCTGCCTCATATGTAGTTGACCAGGGTTCTATTCCTAATACCATATATGGACCCTGGAGAACTACAAGGAGTTCTCCCTGAGCATGGAACTAGGAGTAAACTTTAGGCACTGACTAATGTGTTTACTCCTAGGTAAAAAATGGAAATAAAAATAAAGGAAACAGTTAAGGGATATAGTAGGGTCTCAGGGATGATTATAGTATAAATTGGAAAAGTCAATTAAGTGGACCCATGTATAGGATGAATTGTTTCTCAAGTTAGGAGAAAATTTAACTGATGGTATTTTTTTTTACTTTCCTCCATTAAACATTAAGTCCAGTAAAAAAATCACTAATGGGGTCAGAGAGACAGTGTAGCATTTAAGGCATACAGTTGATCCAGGTTTCAATCCTGGTACAATACTTAGAGCATTTCCTGAAGTGACCCTTTAGTGTAAGGCCAGTACTAACTCTGAGCATTTCTTGGCCAGAACCTCTCAATCCTCACTCCCAAAAGAAAGGGTCATCACAGTTTAATCAAAATATTTGCAAGGACCTTCTAGAAGAAGTACAGGAATTAATTCTGAGAAAATGTCGATAGTTATAAAAATTTATAGTGGGAAAAGTTGGGTTTGGAAGGTTGATGATATATTCTGGACTGGTTGTAATAGGAGAAGTTGATTGTGATAATGAGAAATTTATCTTTATGGGTTAGGTTTGGAGGTACATATAATAATAGTAAGGAGATTGTTGGGGCATTGAGTTAATGAGAAAAGGATAAAAGTTTAAGTTAACAATAATCATGGTCAAACATTCATGTTGACAGATTATGTTCTTACTAAGAAGATGCTATATGTCTCATTCTTTGTTTTTTTTAGGATTCACATACCTCTATTTTCCCCATCTTTTATAAAAACAAATCAGTGAGAAAATGTGTAAATTTATTTGTCAGTCAGAGATATATGAACATAAACTATAACAGGAAATCATCTGTTTAAAGACAGAGAAAGTTCAAGACACATTCTCCTACTACCTTCACCCAAATGAATTAAAGTAAGCAATAATTTATCTAGGTGATGACATATTTATTTGAGCCTGACCTCATCAAAGTATTGTGGGAACCATTACCAATTGTTAGAAGTTATCTGCTTCTAGAATTCAGCAGTAGAAATGTTTACCGATGTAAGTGATTAGCTTTAGAAAATGTAGCACCTGATATCAGTAATGTATGAAAAGTTCTGAGAGAGCATGGTAGATGAGAGACTGAATATTCATATATTGAATGACATAAGAATAAAACCCAAAACACAATTCAAATATAAACATTTTTATTCTTATAGAAAAAAAACTTGAGAACAAGAGAGGGGCTATTCTTGAAAATATAATGAGAACCAGGAAGATTAATATTATGAGAACAGTACAAAAAATGACAGCCAAGTGAAAAATACTTGGTTAAAAGATTAAGAAACAATTCCAACTGTAAAACATTTTCCTGTGTTGTTTAATGCTAGAATTTTGGAATCTAAATTATCCCCATGTAAAGAACAAACTAATGCCAGTTATGCGGCAGGGCTGAGTTTTCAGGAAGGTGACACTAGTTGACAGTGAAAGAGGATTTTTTATTTTCATTTTGTTTTTGTTTGGGGACCACCCCCTGCATTGCTCAGGTGTTACTCCTGGCTCTCACTCAGGAATACTCCTGGCAGGCTCAGAAGACCATGGGGATGCCTGGTATTGAAGGACTGAACACTGGTATGCTGGGAACATAGCTGTGCTATCATAGCTCTGGCCCCAGTGAAAGAATCTTAAAAATATCTCTACTTAATGTGTCTAAACACTAATTGTAGAATTGCCAATATGTCTAGCTACATTTTAAAAAGTTTATAAAAATGGAATTAAGTATTACTATTTGATTTATTTTAAATGATAGATTATATCATGAATTATTTGAATAAAAATAAAGCAATTATATCCTAAAAAGTAAAAGAGACAGATACAATGGTATTAGACTGATATGATGTGAGGCCCATCCAGTTATAGTTTTGAAGACAGTGTGAAATATTTTTAAATAATATAGGTCTATAGAAGCTTTAAATCTAACAACAAATAGCCAATCAACCAACCAGCCATAAACCAGAAGAAAACCAATTCTTCCTTAAATTTTAGAAAGAAATATAATATATATATAGCATCTTGATTTTAACTTAGTGAGATTTATTTCAGACTTTTGAAAAGCAGAAGTCTAAAATACTTTATATTTCTTTAATTTACTAAATCTGTATAAATTTAATATCACAGTAATAAAATACTAAAACTATCAAATATAAATTATAATCAGTCCAAAATGATATCATATTTTCACCTGCTTCTTCATACATACACTCTTGGTTATCAAATTATTCAGGAAATATTGATAGAATTCAAGTCTACAAAGTAAAATAAAAATCAAAACCCAAGAACAGATTAATCTACATCCTACATGTATTACATTTTTCATTTTTAAAAAACTAGGAATTACTTTACATAAGAATAATTTTGGTTGATGAGAACAAAATGAATAATTCCAATGAGCAGCCTCAAAGAGGCAAGAGTAGTAAGCAGGAATTTGAATATGCAGATGGTGGTGAGAACACACAGATTTAGAGAAAGGCACTTGCCAAGAATGATAATATTGATAATTATTATGTACTATATAAGAGATAATTTTCTTTTCTTTTTCAAGTTGAAATTCCATTCCATGCTAGACAACACTTACATGTCAGAAAGAAGTGGTAAATAAAACAAAAGATATCCTGGGACATATATTACATAATAAAATGTATTATTTTGGAAATACTTCTGTTGATTAATTTCTATCATCCTATTGATCTCCACAACACTGTTAAGATGAGAAGAATTGGGAAATTCTCACTACATGGTCTTATCACAGGAATGGTAAAATCAAACAAGGCTATGCAAATCAGAGGTAGATTAAGTGAATCATACAGAACACTTTGATTTCTTAAATGTTTTCATTTTAAAAGCATATTACAAATATTAATTAGAACTGGCAATTATAAGAGGTTATTTAGGCTTTTAAATTGGGTTGTGCCACTTGTATAGGCTTCAAAGAAATCTTGAATGGTAGTATCATCTCATTTGAACAAAAGCAGAAACTAAAGTTCAGAGATCTTGAGTGATTATCTACACTCGTTTAGCAAAGATCTAATTGGAATCAAAGTGAAAAGCAGCTTTTTTTCCCCACAAACTCCCAAACTAATGTTCGGCAATGAAAGATTATTTTATAAAATTATAATAACCAGATATACATTTATATTTCATCATTGCTCAATGCTGTTCACATAAATATGCTATGAGTATGTATAGAATACTCAAATTCCCCCTTATACATGTGAGCTCTATCAGAAGTGCATGAAAGTGAAAAGTATAGAGGTAGTTGAAAAATATCTGAGAGGAGAACATAAAATGAAAGATTATATACTGGAGCAATCTAGGCTAGTGAATACTGTTGAGACGTGGTTTCTGAATGAGAAGGGATACCATTTTGAAAAGGCCACATGGCAGACCTCTTTTAGGTTCTGAACAAAGAGAGATGCTATTTTTTTATATTTTATTTAAACACCTTGATTACATACATGATTGTGTTTGGGTTTCAGTCATGTAAAGAACACCACCCATCACCACTGCAATGTTCCCATCACCAATGTCCCAAATCTCCCTCCTCCCCACCCGACCCCCGCCTGTACGCTAGACAGGCTTTCAATTTCCCTCATACATTCTCATTATTAGGACAGTTCAAAATGTAGTTATTTCTCTAACTAAACTCATCACTCTTTGTGGTGAGCTTCATGAGGTGAGCTGTAACTTCCAGCTCTTTTCTCTTTTGTGTCTAAAAATTATTATTGCAAGAATGTCTATCATTTTTCTTAAAACCCATAGATGAGTGAGACCAGAGAGATGCCATTTTGTAAGGACCACTTGCTAGATCCCCCAAACCTATTTCTGTTTACACCACCCCAAGCTACCTGGTCATATCAGGTAACATATCTGGTAGGGATATAAGGCAACAATAGGAAGGAAGATACCTCTAGACAACAGCCAATCATTTTAAAGACTATCATAAAGCTATTACCTCTCATATCCCTACCTTATATTATCCCTTTCATGACCATGAGCGGGTTTCTTCTCTTGGGGGAGACAACCCTGGTCTAGTCAGTTAAGAGCTGTTGGCGGGCGGAATAAAGTTTAAGCTTTACTCTAATTTGTGTGGTTCTGTCCTTCAATTCCAGACCCTTGCACATACCTAAGAACAAATAGTCAGAACTCTTTGACACTTGTCTTCTTTAAAGACAAATGCTGTTGCTGTCTTCTGTTCCAAAACAGCGATCTGGAAAATAAAAATCCAAACATAATTAACATTTACTTTAGAATTTTGTAAATTTAAAACTAATTCTGCAGATGAAAGCTCTACAGGATTGTGATAAGACATTAAATGTGATTTCTACTTGGAAAATTTTTAAATGTATATTGAATACTGTGAGCAAATATTTTTTACCTCAGTACAGAAAACAAAGACTTTATAAAACGTTTCTCAATGGTATAGCTGTACATACGGAGCTCAGGTTCACCAACACTGTAAACTTAAAATCTAAGCTACAACAACATAATTTTGTAATATGCATGCCAAGGGGGAAAGCAGGGGTAAGGAATGGAGAGGATGATGGAGTATAAGAATACTGGTGATGGGAGTTGACACTGCTAGTGGAATTGATTGGTATTTAAATATTATATGCCTAAAGCTCAACTATCAATGCTTTTGTAAACTAGCTTCTTTAATTAAAAAAATAAGGATTTAAGAAAAGTTTAATAAAAATAAATTTATACTGCTGTCTTTATGATTATCTTAATTTATATTTAACTCCTTGTGGTCCTTATTCTTAATTTCCATCATTAATGATAAATGTGCAAGTTATAAATGTAGAATGAGAAAAGCCATTGAGAATATCAGCATTTTTCATAGCTCCTTGCCTACTTCTGTTTTGTTATGCCATACCATCAGAACAATCAGAAGGTTACTCTGTATAAATTTGATTGATGTATGTTTTATTCAGTTTTTTCCTCTTTCTTCAATAAAATAGAATTTAAGAGAAAGAAAACATTTATATTACACTGCCCTCCAGTTTCTTAACTCAGTGATATATTTTCCTTGGGGCACATAATGCCAAACTATGTGCTTTTAAGAAAGCCAATATTGTAGACTTGGAGAATATTAGAGTGAAAATTGAATGTATTACATGAATAACACATTTTTAATATATGTTGTAGGTAGTCATCACAGAAAGTTATATACTTAAATAGAAAAGTTTAAGGAACAAGTACTAATAGAAAACTGGTGTATAGCACAAATTCCAAGCATGCTCACACAGCTCATAATATAAAGAAAATCACACAGTAGTTAGCATGCTTTGTTTTCTGGTAGAATTCTTATCTTTTTGACCAAAAAAGGGTTTCCTCTAGAATTGCATTATTGAATTATTTCATAAACAATTAATCAAATTGTCTGCTCATCATTCTGCTCATCATTATGTTCATTCATTTTTTGGCTATATCCATAATAATCAGGGCTTACCTCTAGATCTGTGAATAAGGATAGCCCCTGGCATCTCCTCAGGGACTAGGCACTATATACAGTATTATACCAGGTATTTAACAAGGTTGAATGAATGCAAGACAACTATCTTTCTAGCTCTGTGATCATCTATTTATTTTAAATTACTTTTTCACTTAGTCCCTGGCAGAATATGGTGTGGCTGAATAGAAAGTGGAAGCTGGCTTATCTATATATCCAAAATTAGTTTGGTATTGGAAATTTGAATTTGGTATTGGAAAGTTTTCATTTTATTTTACTCATATTTGTTTGCAATTAGAAATATGAGACTAACTTCCATTAAGAGTTGCTATTAATATATAGATTACAATTAAAATAAATTGTGAAATTTCAGTACAGATTCAGAGTTCTGAATGACTTAAACTGTTGTAAAATGAAATTTGCAGTGTCACACACATCTAAAAAAAAAAGTCCATTAAAGATACCTGATTTCCAAATATCATGTAAAGAAAAGGGAGATGGAGATAAAACAAAATAATTCAAAGAAGTCTAGTTGCATTAATCATGGATGATATACCTATTAGCAGAATAATAAAACAAGAAAAGAAGGCAGTTAATGAACTGCATATAGAGGAAAACTATTAAAATAGTCTTTTATAATAAACAACACAATGTGATTCATTGATTTAGGTTTGTTTTTAAATTGCTCATATAATAATAAATTATCTTCCTTTTATAAACTGTTCCAAATAAAATAATATAAGATGAGTTGATATTTTCAAGAGAAGTTAAAAAAATTAAAGCAATGCTACATACAGTACTAATTCTAAGAAAAGTATTGCTCTAAAAATACATTTTGAAAATCCTGAAGAAATAAAGTCATACTGACTTTCATCTTCCTCCCTTCTACCATGTATAGAGAATTAGCAAAATTCATTATGTCAAGCCATGAAACACTGCTGACATCTTGACCCTAGTCATTTTGAGTCTATTTTTAATATTTTGAATTAATTTCATCAATTATATTTATTATCACATGAGAACTCTGATCTTGCCTGGTGAAAAAAATAAAATATTTTCCTAAGGAGTATATGTAATTATATGGATTTTGGAGATACAAAAAATAAAATACAAAATATTTTTGTCTAGTTTCTAAAACTTAAAATCATATTCAACATATGTGTATTGAAAAACCTGCAAACTTATTTCACATGTGAATTAAAATAATTCACAAATGTTTTGTAAAGATAATGAAATTATTTTCATCTTGGAAAATTAATTAGGATGTAACTAGACTACACCTTTTCTAAAGGATTTAAACATATATACACAATTTTAGTATATTTCAATGTTCCTTTAGTTAAGTGACACTATAATCTGTTTGCTTTTTATTAAGAGAAATATTGTGAAAAATAAACATCTGTATGAAAATTCTCCCATATGGTTAAAAGGTAACCAAGGTTAAGAACCGTTAAATTACTTGTCTGAGCTCCCAGTAACTTAGTGAAGGGACTCCAATGTGAATTCTGCTCCCAGACATTGCTTTGTACTAATTTTTCAATCATTTTTTAAAACATTGCATTTAAATTATATTAAATAATATAAAGTCTTGGCTATTGATTTTACCATAGGTAACTTTTAATTTGGCATATGTCAACGACTATATGGACATAATAATTTGAATAGGTGTTTGTTAACCATTGACTATTTTAAGGGAAAAAACGGAAGTTCTCAGTATTTATGTCAAATTAATGGCTGCCATTTCTTTTTACTTAAGAAGTAGACTGCCTTGTTCTAGACATGACCTTATTTATGTTTTTATTTTATTTTATTGAGTCAATTACTCTAACTAATAAATCAAAACTAATCTTAGGTAAGCAATAATTTATTATGCATTCTACTTAAGCAGTAATTTTTGAAGTTAAAAATAAAAACTACAGAAATAATTACTCAATTTTTAAAACATTGTATTTTTGTGGGACTGGGGGTTACTTGCTGAGATACCATGACACTGAAATAGATAGTTCAATGTGATGTTATTGGGCCCAAGTACTGGTAAGAACCACTAGGGCTAATTTGGCATTACATCTGAGTTATTATATGTATACTAACATAATCTGTTGACTTCCAGGTGCTCAAGAGATTATACAGTGCTAGAAATATAATGACTATTCATTAAGCTCACAAAGAATGCTACTTCAAGCTATTATAATACCTCCACAAACCAAGTTGTGTTGCTCTCTTGGGATTAGGGCTCCACAGGCAATGATCAGAGCTTAATCCTGCCTCTACACTCAGGCTAACTCCTGGCAGACTCAGGGTAACGATATGAGGTGCTGAGGATCTAAGCCAAGACATTTGTGTACAGGACACGGTGGCTCTATATAAGAATTTTTAAAACATTAATATAACCATTAAGCCATTTTACATCCCACAGAATCTTTGATAATTTGAAATATACTTATTACTCTGCCTTTGACTCATTATTTTTAAAGGTAATTTCAAAAGAATACTAAATGGTAGTAGTTGGTAGCTAAATCTTCTTTATCTCTAAATGTTCATAAAGATATAGGAGATGAGGAGACAGAGTGGTCTGTGGCGCAGGTGGTAGAACATTTGCCTTGTACGTGCTAACCTAGGATGGACCGCCTCCCTATCCCCCAGTGTCCCATATGGTCTCCCAAGCCAGGATTAATTTCTGAGCGCATAGCCAGGAGTAACCCCTGAGCATCACCAGGTGTGGCCCCAAAGCCAAAAGCAAAAAAAAAAAAAAAAAAGATGTAGAAGTTGAAAAATCACAATACTCTTTTGCAATGTAATTCTATGATTACATTTCTTTTAGATATATTTTTGGTCTTCAGAGGTAGGTGAGTGATAGAGCATATGAATTGTATGTATCAACTACTGAGTTTAATCCTTGGCAAATTAAACATATATTTTTACATCAAAGCAAAGTCTCTGGAGGAAAAAAAATCTAATCCAAATTAACACATTTTTAAACATTTGAAATTAAACGTATTTTATAATTAATACTTAACTCAGAATACATGGCAAAATAAATCTAATTCACTACAAAATTCATATATTTATGAATGCCTATATTTCTCAGGATTTAATTGAAATGTGTGACTATCTTACTTGCATATTTGAATGACTTATAAGCAATAAACAAACATAACATGGCATATAAACACTGAAACAAGATTACTCATGTCATTTTATAAACTTTAAAAATTAATTAAAATTAATTCCAGAGACAAGAAATGATTCAAGGAATTCTCTTATAATAATAATGGAAAGTACTGTTTTAAAGCACTTAAATTATTAAAATAGGGGTGTAATCCATTGGACAGCTGGGCCTAAGTTTTAATAAGTTGTATATATCATGCTGCTGATACTATTGATAGTTTACAAATTAAAAAAAGTCTCATATTTCAAGCCAAACATTTATTTAAGGACCTATAGAAAAGATTGCATTTAAGTCTTGTTTAGGGAAAACCTTACATTTTCATGTACTTTCTCTACTATAAAAACACTGCATATCAAATAATTGTTTCTTTCTTTGTATTGGCTCCAGTAAGGCAAAGAAATTATCAATAGTAGTGGTTGTCACAGTGAAAATTTTGTGACTTAATATAAACTTTGATCTTAATTTTTCCCATTTCACTTTTACTTGATTTTGCAATTATATATTTATTTTCTTTTTAATTAAGGGGATTATTTTCAGGACTGTATTATTTAAGGGTATATTTTTACACTTCTTAAAACATGCTTCCACATGGTTCCCCAAGCCAGGAGTGATTTAAATTATCAATATCTAAATTACCCACTATTAAATTAACAATATTTCCCTACCAAAATCCATTGGTTTACCTCCCCCACCAGAATAATTCCATGCCCCTTGCATACTCCTTTAGCAGTTTCACCTTGAACCACTTTATATTCCCACCTTCCATTATATGAAGTCATTTTTATCCCTTTCAAAATTTTTATTTAAGGCATCCTGATTTATAATACTGTTAAAAATTTCATGCATAAAATGCTCTAGTACTATAACCTACCTCAAAGTGTCTGCAACATTCTTATCATTTACTCAAGTTCCCCTTAGAATTTGCCCATATTTTTGTTATGGGAGGTTTAGTTTTGTAAAAAAAAATAATTTCTGTTGCCTTTGGCTACTTTTGAATTCCATACAATGCTTCTTTATACCCTGAATATGAGAGAAGTCATTATGTATCTAATGCTCTCACTTTAACTAACCTTATTTAGCATCAAATACTCTCCAGATTGATACCTATAGTGCATAATTTTGTCTTAACAATGATGTAATAGTATTAAATTGTTTGTATATACCATATAGTTTTTTTGTCCAGACATTATTCATTGACACAGGTATTACATAGGCTGTTATTAGTAGTGATACAATTAATCCTAATATGCATTTTCATTCCAGATCAGTGCTTCTTGCAAAAAGAAAAAACACCAGAATAAGGGCAAGGGTCTTCCAGCCACCCTAGATGAGCTCTCTGGCAACATCTCACAAAACTTGAGAATGATACTTGAGATGATACTCGTATCATCAAGTATCAAGATGATATTTGAGTAGAAATAGAACTCTTCAAACAGAAATGACAGAACTGAAATACTTGGTAGGCAAAATGAAAACTCACTGGAAGTCCTTACTAGTAGAGTAACAGCTTCTGAGGATAGAGTCAGCAAGCTAGAAGATGAGCTTCCTAACAACTCTATATAATAGTAGAAGATGGAAGAGTGTTAAATAAATCAAGGGAAGATGGAAAATATCCTCAAAATAAAGAAACAGATGACAATAGCACTTTTAGATAAATTCAACATAAATAACATAAGAATCAATGGAGTCCCAAAGAAAGAGAAAAAAAATGTTGTGAAAAAAACAAGGGTCAAAGGAATCATTGCCAATGTTCCTAGCACTGAAAATACTTGTACCCACATCCTGGGTGCTAAAACAGTATGCTGTAAAAGAGACCAAATAAAAACACACCATGGCAATACTCATCACAATTATGAAATCCATAGATAGTGATAGAATACTGAAATCAGTATATCAAAACAAAAGAAAATATATAAAAAGGAGCATCCTTAAAATTCACAGCAGATTTATCACAAGCAACCCTTCAGACAAAAACAAACCCAATGGCAGCGATAGGATATATTGAAAAACTCAATAAAATTATTGCCTCACAAAGGATACTTCAATTCTAGCTACACTCTCATTCAGATTTGAAGAAAAAAATATACAGCTTCATGAATAAAAAACAGCTCAAGCGCAATCATATCTTTGAATATCAATTCAAAAATGCTCAATTTTAGAGTCAGAAAATGGCAAAATGGATCAGAAAACCAAATCTTCCATTTTGTTGCCTATAAAAAGATACATTTGAATAGTCAGAGTTAACACAGGATCAAAGTCAAATGTTGAAAGACAATATTTCAAGCAAACAACTGTCTTTAAAAGACTGGGGTGGACATGCTAGTATCAGTTGACATAGACTTCAAGCTAAGGAAGGTTATATGAACCTAATAGTACATTTTTTTTCTGAATAGAGTTTTTGCATCCTTTGGTTAGATAGCAAGAAGTAAAATTGTTAGATCATATGAAAGCTTAATTAATGGATTTTTTGAGAAATTTCCATATTACTTTTCAAAAATTTTGGACCAGTCATCATCATCATTTATTTTCCCACCATCAGTAAATAGGGGTATATTTTTCCCTCACATATACCAACATTATTTCTATTATGTGTGATGTGTGCTATTCTTATAGATGTGAGATCATATCTCGTTATTTCATTTATTTTCTGATAACAAAAATAGAATTTTATTACTGTATGCCATGTTCATCTATGTTTTGAGCTGTTGATTTGGAGCTTAGAGTAAGATTATTAGGAATAAGCCAGCTAATTTTTAAAAAAGGAGCAAAATGTATGAAGAACAAGAAAAGCTTCTTAAACAAACCATGCTGAGAAATCTGTTCAATGACCTGAGAAATCTGTTCAGGGGGAATAAATGAGCTGAGACCCATATTTCATACCATACAAAAGTAAATTCAAAACAGTAGTGAGAAAAACAAAGGCACAGACCTTCATGGAATTTTATCTAGAACTATCTTCAAAGATTTAAAACCACTGGCCAAGCAAATGGAAACAGAGACAAGTGCAGTTAAATAAAACTATAAATCTTTGATATTGCAAAAGAAACTATGATCAGAACAAACAGATATATTTCAGATATTCTGAAAACTGGGAGATAATTGTTTTTAGTTAAAAAGGGTTAATATCCAAGATATATAAAACACCTCTAAAGTATAAATAACAAAAACAAAGAACAATTATATAAAGAAGTAAGAAGAGGCACATGTGCTCCTTGTACTTATGTATCCATGCTGTGCACATAGGTGCTGCCAGCCCATACACATGGTTTCTGAGCACATGTCGCCAGCATCTCCCCTATTAAGATGTGTACTCTCCTACATTCAAGCTGAGTTGTGTACCTGCCTCTTTCCACCTTTGGAAAAACCCAACTATTCTCAATTACTCACATTACTATATTTCTTCTCCTTCCCTTCTTCCTCAGTACCTTCAACTAAGAAAGCCTGTTTTTACTTCAAACAAAAATAAAGTTACAATATTGTTTCTGGCCTTTTCTTTCTTCAGGTATTAGGTTCATCTATTTTTTTAATTTAAAGTAATTTACAAAGTTATTGATGCTTTTGGGCCTACAATGTTTCAACACCAACCCCATCAACAGATCAACAGTTTTTCCCTTGACAGGTATATTCTAATGTTCTAAGATACAAGACAGATCTCATGTTTTCAGAGTTGTTTCTGGAGCCTTTGATATATAGACTATTATTACCTCCATGAGATGATGAGATTTCATTGTGATTTTGCCTGTTGTTTGTTTGTACATTGTTTAGTTAAACATTCTGCCGACCTGTGAATTAAGATGATTAGGTGCAGTGAAATTAATGTAAAATAATAAATTGCTATTTATCTACCGGCAATCTGGATGTTAGTAAAGTATGCCTCTCTTGTTCTCTTGTCCTGTAGATTGATATTTTCCATTTGCATAGTGATGAGATTTCATTTGCTCTCTTAGTTTTACTGCAAAGTATTTCTACTTTGAATTTTCTATGATGTTCTCATCTATTTTCCTAAGAATATAAACTATATAAATTAAAAATTAAATGTTGAGTTTGATCTGAGTGATAATCTAGCTATATATAGTATACCTGGTTGAAGTTTTTTAATTCAGTATATTTTATATATTAATTAACTTGAAGATTTTGAAATTAATTAGTTTTTTGGGGGGAAAAGATGCTATTTTATCAGAATTCCTTTGTAAACTGTCTTTCCCTTATTTACTTTTTAGGATTTATCCTTTGATTTTTTTGTTACATTTTTGCCATTTTCAAAATAAAGATCTTGATGGCTATCTACTTGGGTTTATTTTGATTGAGATTTTTTTTGTGCTTCCTGCATATTTTTATATTACTATTTTCTCTTAGAAAATATGGTAGTGATTGTTCTTCAGAGAAAAATTATGATATTTTTTTCTCTTTTATTATAAAACTTCAGGGACAAGGGTATTGTGTTTGCTTTTGAAATTTCATAATCTTATTGGGTGCTTTTCCCTTACTCTATCTTAAAGTCCTCTAATTTGATTTTTTACATTTCTTCCATGCTGCTTTTGAGCCTCTCAGACTTCTTGTTTGCTTAACTCACCACAGTTATTTTTGTTTTTGTTTGGATTTTTTATATAGTCTCTCTTTGTTGATGTTCTCTTCCACAGATCTTTTCATTTTACATAGTATTATTAGAATTATTACCTTAAAATAATCCTTAGTGGGGCTTGGGTGAGAGTTTTGCTCCCTTCTGCGGCTCGGGGGAAACTTTGTTTCCTGTGCGGCTTGGGTGAGAGTTCCCTCCCTTGTGCGGCTCGGAGGAAACTTTGTTTCCTGTGCGGCTTGGGTGAGAGTTTTGCTCCCTTGTACGGCTCGGGGGAGACAGGGTTTTCTGTGCGGCTTGGGTGAGAGTTTTGCTCCCTTGTGTGGCTCGGGGGAAACTTTGTTTCCTGTGTGGCTTGGGTGAGAGTTCACTCCCTTGTGCGGCTCGGAGGAAACTTTGTTTCCTGTGCGGCTTGGGTGAGAGTTCCCTCCCTTGTGCGGCTCAGAGGAAACTTGGTTCCCTGTGTGGCTTGGGTGAGAGTTTTGCTCCCTTGTGCGGCTCGGGGGAGACAGGGTTTTCTGTGCAGCTTGGGTGAGAGTTTTGCTCCCTTGTGCGGCTCGGAGGAAACTTGGTTCCCTGTGGGGCTTGGGTGAGAGTTTTGCTCCCTTGTGCGGCTCCGGGGAGACAGGGTTTTCTGTGCGGCTTGGGTGAGATTTT
This sequence comes from Suncus etruscus, assembly GCF_024139225.1. Classification (NCBI taxonomy): domain Eukaryota; kingdom Metazoa; phylum Chordata; class Mammalia; order Eulipotyphla; family Soricidae; genus Suncus; species Suncus etruscus. The sequence goes on from NC_064852.1 coordinate 36,360,898, forward strand.
GATCCCTTGTGCGGCCTGGGGGAGACTTTGTTTCCTTGTCGTCAGGACCGACTCCCCCCCCCCCCCAGTGAGTCCCTTCTCCCGGGTGGGCGCCTGGAAAGGCAAGTTGAGCAACCGGAATAGTCGGGGGAGATAGGGCCAGCTATCTGGACTCTCAGGTGACCTAGAGCAATCCACCCCCTTGGGCCCTGGAGCGGATCAGGGACTCCCCAAGGGTGAGGGCAGAGCCTGAAAGGGTAGACTGAGGGAACTCCTTCAAGGGAGGTTTGGAGGGGGCGGAAATCCATTGACTCCCAGAGAAAGGAGGGGGGATTGAGAGCTAGGCTCAACAGCGCCAGTAACCACTGTGGCCAGGAGTGGAACTGCACCGCTGACAGAAATAAGGAGCAGAAAAGGGAAAAGACCCACAGCAGGAAGGCTGAACTCTAGGGAGCAAAGGGGAGGAGAAAGGGCTAGGCTCAACAAACTCACCCAACAGGCCCCTCTAGAAACACCTTCAGGAAGGGGTCAAAGCAGGCCAAAATTAGAAGCCACAGCACTCCAAAATACACCATTAAATACAAAGAACAATGCGTAAAGCAAGGAAATCGCTAATAACTGGAGACACCATGACAAACCCTATCAAATTTCCAAGTCCACCAAAACGCACAGATCCACGGGAAGAAGACCTAAAAGCTGTCATGAGGAAGGAAATGCAAGAATTAATAAAAGAATTGAAAGAAACCCTAGCAACCGAGTATAAGAAATCCATGGACGAACGGATCAGCCAAATTAAAGAAGAAATGTCAAAGAACATGAGAGATTCCATACAAAAAGAAGTGAAGGACTTAAAAGACAAAGTAGCAAGTCTTATGAGCAGAAACACAGAGTTGGAGAAGCACATCGAAGAACTCGAAGGAAAACTACAATCAAAAAATGATCAAGAAACCAACAAAGAAATAAAAGGCAAAGCACTGGAAGGAAAAATCCAATATCTAATGAACAAAGACAAAAGAAACAATCTAAGAATTGTGGGTATACCAGAAGGGGAGGAAATAGGGAAGGGGGAAGAACAGGTAGTCAGGGAGATAATAACAGAACTTCCCCACACTCTGGAAAGACACTTCAGGACAAATCCAGGAAGTCAAGAGAGTCCCTAATAAAATAGACCCTAATAAACCCACACCAAGACACATAATAATCCAAATGGCAAAAAACAAAGAGCAAGAGGAACTCCTAAAGGCAATAAGGGAGAAAAAAAACCTCAAGTACAAAGGAAAGGACATAAGAATCAAACCGGATCTTCCATTTGAAATAATTCAAGCAAGAAGACAGTGGAATGACATATTTACAAGACTGAATGAAAGAAACTTCCAACCCAGGGTCCAATACCCAGCAAAACTATCATTCATATGGGAGGGCAGACTAAAAACATTCTCAAACATGAACGAACTTGAACTATTTGTGCAAACTAAGCCGATCCTAAGCGACTTACTCAGAGATGAATTACACAATCCAAACCCCCGATTGTAACAACAACCACTGCACACAATACAACTGCACAAGAGTCCTCTCTATCAATAATTTCCCTAAATGTGAACGGACTAAACTCTCCATTTAAAAGACACATAGTAGAGAACTGGGTTAGGAAAAATAAACCGGACTTCTGCTGTCTGCAAGAAACACACCTACAGCTACAGGATAAGCACAGGCTTAGAATAAAAGGATGGAAAGTAATTATTCAGGCCAATGGAAAACAAAAAAGAGCAGGGACAGCCATTCTTATATCAGACCAAATTGTATTCAACCTCAAGAAAGTGATCAGAGACAAAGAGGGACACTACTTACTGATCAGGGGAACATTAGATCAAGAAACACTAACCCTGATCAATATCTATGCACCTAATGTAGAGTCAGCAAAATATGTGAAGCAACTACTGGCAAACCTGGAGAAACACATGAAGGGAAATGTGATAATAGTAGGGGACCTCAATACTCCACTATCACCACTGGACAGATCCACCAAACAGAAAAATAACAAAGAAATAAGAGCTCTAAATGAAAAATTAGAAGATTTAGGGCTAATAGATTTATATA